>NW_016690221.1:3826088-4112839 GCF_001604755.1 Lepidothrix coronata | reverse complement strand
CAACATGCATGCGATCACTTTTACTGCAATGCATTCGTGGGAAAAATGTCTCAGAGTCCCTCTCTTTTCCCAAGATCAGGATTCGGGGGAAGAATATACTAAAGAGAAATGTTGTATAGAGATTTCTTTGACTCTTAAAGAAATGTTGCTGTTTGTTGTAGAGGGTAATGTTTGTTTAAACCAAGCTTAATTTTTCCTGTATTCTTTCTAGTTCTTTTAGCTCTTTGAGAATGAAAAAAAAAATCAGATTTGGTCATAAATCTGCTGTTGAATATATATCATGACAATAATTTTACTTATTCCAGTCCACTTGTGACTCCTCTGATGGTTGCTGGGCAGTGCCATACATCTGTGGGATGTCCATCCAGCTCTTCACAGCCTGACCTACCTCTGGTGTAGGCCTGGCTCTTCTGGGTGTTGTGAGCCATGTGACAGGTGCCCCTGTCTGCCAGTATGTACAAGGAGGTATTTAATTTAATTACTTTGATTGGAATTAAGAGGTTAACAGATGGGAAGAAATACTGTGTTGGCTGATTATTTCAGTGCCTGATACCTTTATATTCAGAATTGTGTTTAGAAAAAAGAGGGGGACAACTGGTTCTGGATCATCAGTAGGGAAAATATCTCTTTGACTTGGTACTGAGGCAAATGCCACATTTGTGGTATCTTTAAAATCCCCGAAGGTGAAAAAACAACTACCCATCCCCAGTGTCTGAAAACTGTCTCTGTTAAAGCTGGCATTATGGCTGTTGTCAGGTTTTGTACAGTATATGGAATGTTTCACTCCCAGTGATCCCAATCTGTCACATCAGAGCTAACCAGCTCTTCAGGGTGAGGCTCTAAAGATTCTACTTCAAAAAAAAAGGAAAGGCACCCTTCCTTAATTTTAAGAAGCTCTTTTTGCCTCTGTATAATCTGCTCAGTTATGTACTGCATTATGGCAGATTTAGCTTATCAATTGACTGCTGCCCCCAGGGACCATCCCCACCTCATTTATTTTCCAGTAACACAAATTGCAGCCCCATCATATTGGACTGGGACCTTTTCAGAGTCCCACTGACTGCCCACCTTGGAGCAATGCGACACATGCCCCAAGGTGTGCCAGCCAAACCCACCTGGGGCTATGGGAGAGGTCTGACTCGCTCCAAGGACACTCAGAAATAAGCAAGGAATCCAACAGTCACCTGGAATGTGTCACTTGAGCAGGTAACTGGCTGTGGAGCACGTGCTGGTATTTTGGCTCGTGCTGTGTTGTGGTTATAGACACCACATGCTGCTTCCCAGTGGGGCAGTGCCAATTCCAGCACAGCAGTCGAGGAACGGAATCATCAAAGTGCAGCACCTTGTTTCCCTGTGGTAGCTCGGCTTCCTTTGAAGGAGAAATCAAATTTCAATAGTCTCTTCCTCTTTTTCTTCCTCAAAAAAGGCTGATATTTAAGGCGGATACACAACTGAAAGCAATGTGGTCTCTTTATCTCAGTGAAAAGGTTTAAATATTTTTTATAAATTTGTGGGAGGGGTTGAGTTTTGCTTTGGTGGTTTTTGGTTTGGTTTGGTTTTTAAGTAAGACCTGTAAGCAAGGAACTAAGCAGAGCTAAGAACCTTATAGTCCTGATTAGTAAAATATTCTCTGCCATGTACGATGTTGGACAGCCTTGGGCACTGCTTACTCCAGTGCTGTTGAGGTGAGGGATTTGACTTCCCTTTCCTATCCAGGTACCCATAATTTCATATTTTAATAAGGTGTCTGATCTAGTATCAGGCTATCTTTCCATATCTGTATACACAGTCCTTAAACAGAGAAATTATAAGACTAACTCATATAACCCCACCTGACATCAGGACATGTAGCAGTTTTCTACCATAGGATATTTTTATCAAAATTCACATCTAGTTCTTTAATTGTACCCCGAAATAGTCACCAAATGTATTACATTTTTTCTGCAATGAGTAGAAAGCAGCCAATGTCCATCTGTCTCTTCCTGCCCCTTTCTGTTCAGCATCATTCCACTTTTCCAATCCGGATTAATGAGAGGATTTTCTTGCCCTCATGATGCAGGAACACAAGCATGTGCAGAGCTCACAGTCCAAGTGACTATACATTGAAGTATTAAATGGAGGAATTGTGATTGCTGTTTTTCTTGCTTTATGCTGACAGCAGCATAACATTTATCTTATAATGTTTTAGCTGATATTAATTAGCCTTAGAAATACTCAACATCTCCCTTAATATCTGTGGTCTTTGGGAGACAAGGAGAAAAGAAAAGAAGGCAAGAGTAAAATCATATAGGAGAAATATGAAAGCAGTGGAAAAGGCTAATAGTCACAAATACACTTTGTGTGTACTTCTAGTACTGCTTTCCCCAATATCTGTTAACTGTTGTATATAGAAATTAACTGTATTGATTTATCAAAGAATAGCCATTGCATAGTTAAAATCATGTGTTGGTTTGATGCACAAGCTGCCTTAGGTCATCTTTAATTGGGGCCTGACATGTTTCAATATTTAATCAGATGTCAGAAAACAACTTAGATCACAAACAAGTTCTGAATATATCCTGCATGAATTGAGAAGGGGGTTGAGAGAGAATGGATGTCAGCTCTCTGCCTTTAATGTACCTATTAAAATAGATTCCAGATACGCATCTGTCAGTGTTTTTATTAGCTACTTTTATTTCAGTATTCATCCTTTCAGAAGTGTTTAGATCTGAGGTATTAAATGTACATATTTCAATCAAGCCTGTGTCAAACAGTCTATACCACAGACCTGGGGAGTTCTGCCAAACGCTGTTGCCTTCAGTGCAAATTCTCCAGGTACTGGATTTGGGTTCCTAACACGTCCTCAAATGGGCAACTCACTGGTAGTTACATCAAATATTATTTGATGCCAAAAAATATTCAATATCTGTTTAGGATAATTAGTCTATTAGAGTTCGAATCTATTAAACTTTTCAAATGAACTCTTCTCTTAGGGCATTAGAAGTGTAAGATAAGAAGTACTATGGAGCTTGTCAAGGAGTTGTACTGCTGTACTTGTACACACAGTGATGTAAGAGGACAGGCTTTGATTCCTAATCTCTGAAAATAAGTAAATTTGTTTCTGTCACACTGTGGGTACTTATTAAAAAAGATAAACTCCACAGGAGGTACTAATCAGTTCTGTTCTTTTGAGGAATACGTAAGCTCTTTAAAGATTGCAATATTTGTGCTACATTTTAAACAGGAAAATTAAAGATTGCAGTCAGGATCCTTTTCATAAATTTTCAAACAATCCATAACCTTCTGCTGTGGGAAATTTTCTGTATATTGTATTGTAATAGTTAAGTCCTCACGCTATTTCGTGAAACAATATAAACCAAGAGGTTTTTAAGAAATAAGTTACCCCACAAAGCACCACTGTTCAACTGGGATTTCTACGGTCATTGGAAATCCCATTCCTGTGAGGCTATTCCTAGTTTTCTGGGTTATTGTTTGGATTGTTGCCTTTTTTTAGAGAGAATATTGGAGAGTTATCAAGAGGAGATGCCTCTTTGAACTGCTCACTGAACTCTGCTGGTGATGTCCCCTTTCAGGGTAGGGTTTCATGGCTGTGAAGAGGCACTGTGCTGACTCACAAAGCCCGACTGCTGCAAGGAATAATTGCCTTTTTCTTTTCTTGGAAGATTTCATAGAATCAGAGAATTGTTTGGGTTGGAAGGGACCTCTGGAGATCATCCAGTCCAACCGCAGGCCAAGGCAGGGTCACCTGGAGCAGGTGATACAGGAACGTGTCCAGGTGGGTTTGGAATGTCTCCAGAGAAGGAAGACTCCACACCCTCCCTGGGCAGATGTTCCAGAGCTCTGCCACCGTCAATGGGAAGAAGTTCTTCCTCATGATGAGGTCGAACTTCTTGTGTTTTAGTTTATGCCCATTGCTGTTCACCCTGTTGCTGGGCACCATCGAAAAGAGTCTGGCACCATTCTGGCACAGGTTGCCCAGCGAAGCTGTGGCTGCGCCATCCCTGGAAGTGTTCAAGGCCAGGTTGGATGGGGCCCTGAGTAAGCTGGTGTAGTGAGTGGCAGCCCTCCCAAGGCAGGGGGGTGGAATGAGACAATCTCTGAAGTCCCTTCCAACCATTCTATTCTTCCCTGAACCATTCTATGACATCCATGATTCTGTGATCCTCTTGGCACCCGCCTCTGAGATATTTATATGTATTCATGAGATTCCCCTCTCAGTCTCCTCTTCTCTAAACAGGTCCAGCTCCCGCAGCCTTTTCACATACGGGAGAGGCTCCAGACCCCTCACCACCTTTGTGGCCTCCGCTGGACCCGCTCCAATAACTGATACAGATTTTCACCTAAAAAGATACTAAACGTGCATCGAATCAACCGCTCGTTTTCACAGAACACGACAGCAGCTATTAATATATATTTATTAGCTCTTACATATCTAAACTGCTGAGTTTAGACACCCAAAAACCCCGGGGGCCCAGCCCCGCAGCCCTCCCCCGCCCGGCCCGGCCCGCGGTTCCCGGGGCGGCCCCGGCTGAGGGCGGAGCGGGGCGGGCGCTCCCCCCCCGCTTCCCGGCGTGCACCGGCGCGGGGCTGCCTGGCCACGTCCCCGGGCCACGTCGCTCGGTGCCCGCTGAGCTTGCGCCATCTTCGCTCCCCGGCTCCGGCTGCGCCGCCGCCTCTGCCGCCGCCGCCATGAACATCTTCCGCCTCACCGGGGACCTGTCCCACCTGGCGGCCATCATCATCCTGCTGCTCAAGATCTGGAAGAGCCGCTCCTGCGCGGGTGCGTGCGGAGGCCGCGGGGCGGGACCGGCCGGGCGGCTCCGGGCCGTGGAGCCCCCCCCCGGGGGGGAGCCCCGCCGGGGGCCGGGCGGCATCGCCCCCGCAGCGCCGTGGCTGCTGCGATCGCCCCCGCGGGGCCGCGCCCCGGGAGGAGCTCGGCGAGCCGGGATGGGGTGGGGGGTCCCGCCGGCCCGGGAGGGGCCGTGGTGGAGCGGGGAGAGGCGGCGAGGGGGGATGACCCCCCTGGGGCGCCCCCGAGGGCACCCGGGGCGGGCGGGCGGGACTGGGGTCGCGCAGGTGAAAAGGGACGGTCGGTCCCTCCGCGAAGGGGAGGGGGCTCTGTCCTCCCCCTGACCTCTCCCCGGCTCGGCCCCCTCCAAATCCAGCACTAGGGAAGCGGGTGGGCAGCCGGGAATGGGGGGGGAAGGAGGAGCCGCATCCCCGCTCGGGGTGGGGGGCGCCGGCGGGAGCTGCCGTTCCCTGAGCGGTGTTGTGGTTACAATTATTTGTACTTTAATCCCTGGGCACCGCTGCTCCGGCCGTGCCCGGGAGGGTCGCTCCTTCCTTATGTAACTCCCCGGCGGCGGGCGAATGAATGGGGAGGCCGGTTTGGAGGAGGGGAGGGGGAGGAATGCGTCCCCCGCGGGGCGGGCAGCCGCCTCCCTCCATCCCTCCATCCCTGCCCGCGCCCGCCGCCGTCGGGGAAGGCGCTGGAGCTCGTTCCTCGCCTTCCCGGGCCCTGCTCGGCCTCTGGGCCGCCCGTATTCCACGACAGCTCCGGGTTTGGAGCGGCGCCGGGAGCCGCTGGCTCGCAGTTCGCAGCCCCCGAAGTTTCCGCGGTCGCGCCTTCCCTCCGCGGCGGCCTCGCTCCCCTTTTGTGCGGGAATTGGACTGTGGTTCGTGCCGGTTTTAGGGCGTTTGTTTGCCTGGCCGGCTGCAGTAGGAAGCTGTAGGACAGAGATTCCAGGCGGGATCGGCGGGCCCGTCTGACGTGGCAGCGGGAGGAGCGCCGGGTCCCGGCCGGGCGAGCCCCGCTCCGCCGCCCCCCGGGTGGGATCGCGGCTGCTCCCCCCCGCTCTGCACGGGCCTGCTCGAATCCCGTGTGCTGCGCGTCGCCCTCTCCCTCCTGGTGTACGGTGTGGTGGTTGGAGGGAATTGCAGGCAGTTCCCATAACTGCAGCATAGCTGATTTCTTTCAGAAAACCGGGAGTTGTTGTCATTCAAAATGGGCATTTCCGTGCTCGGTGTGTTACGTGGGTCGGGCCGCCTGCCCTGCAAATACCGTTTTTGCTGTGCACCGGGGTTTGACTGTGAGCTTGACTTTGCCTTCTCTCCAGTGAGCTGCTCCTTTGTTAGTGAGGGTGATTATTCTTGAAATCAGTTTGCCGTGTGTTGACGTGAGATATTATTCAAATACCAGGTTAGCATTGTTGAGCAGATGTATTCGTAAAGTCTTCAGTTAAAAGCATGAAGAATTAGTTTAAGCTGTAACCTGAAATAACTGCTAATGGGGAAATGAAAGAAATTTACACTACAGGTAAGAGGAAGTACAGGTTCTGTATTGTTTTCACGTCAAGTCATTTGATAATCACTTGATAGTGCAAAGAAAAAAAAAAGTGAATGAATAGTTTTGATTTTTAAAAAGTATATTAATAGCTTTGGTTTTAAACAAACTTAAAGTAAAAACTGTTGTTAACTTTACAAATGAGGTCAGTCAAATGACTCCATGGTCCACATGCAGCAGCAGCACAGAACTATTGTTCCTGTGGTCATGAGGTGCAAGAGCACCTTCCTAATGCATTTACCTGGCTCAGGCTCTAGTGCTTTAGGAATCCTGTCTGGATCTGGCAGGAGAGGGCCTTGCCTTCTTCAGTTCTTCTGTAGGGTTTTGTCCTGTGTTTTACTCGAGAAAGGCAGTTGAGATTACAAACAACAACAGAGTTAATTATCTAAAAACTAAATATCTTTTGTTGTCTGAAGAAGGAAAAAAGACATTCTGATGCGAGTCTAAAATTCAAATAGGGTTTGAGCCAAGAGATTCTTAAGTGACCTTTGTACATGAGGTTATTTACACAGTATAGTACAGTGTGACCTAGTCCCATCTTTCTGCTTAAAAAGTGATCTGATGTTGCTTATCTTAAGTCAGTTGTGATTGAGGATCTCTATTACTAGGGGTTTCTTCAAAGGAAAGCAGATTCACACCAGTCATACAGGAAAGAAAGCTTTTATTACATAGAGCCTTCAGCTCTTCCCTTTCCCAGATTAGCCAGCATTCCTGAACACACACGTGCATGGGCTCTTTCAGTAGGAAATGTCTGTTTCATTCATTTTCCTGAGCAAAAAAAAATGAAACAGGCATGTGTTTATCAAGGATTGATGTTTTTGGAGTCTTCCAGTTCTGCCTGAGTCCTCAGGAGTAAATCCAGATCCATGTTACTGCTGAGATCAGTGTCTGAGGGCTAACAAATTTGTCTAGAGAATACAAACACCTCAAAGAATTTTATTTTTTGCGCTCTGTTCTGTTCCTTGTAATGGTTCTTTGTTGTCAGTTGAGGTTTCTACTGATGAAAACTTCGTAAATATATATTTGCATAAAATATGTTTGTAAAGTCATACAGGACAATAACGCCTAAATTATTACCAGTTAATGTTGAGCAGCTGCTAAGAGCCTCTTCTAGAGGGCTTTCTGCCATTCCTTTACATTGCATGGTTATTAGGGCAGTTTATAAATTAAATAAACTTATACCTCCTGGTTATTGGTGACTGAGGAAATGCGAGCAAACCAGCTGCTGCTGTAACTGTGCACTTTTGCAGCAGCAGAGGCTTAGAAAATAAATCAGGGCTGAACTGTAAGGCTGTGATCCATGAAGAGCTGGCAAAGCACATGGTGCCGACTCCTCTCTTCTGGTTGCATCCGTGTCTGAGGCCTTTGTTCCAAGAGGAGCTCGAAGGCCTGTAAAAGCAGCTGGAGATGAGGGAGACAGCCTGTGCACCTCTGCTGCAACCTGCTGCTTCCTGAAGACACATCAGTCCCCATTTTCTTTTCTAAGAAGAGACTCCTCTAATTGAGGAGAATAGGTGAGGCTGGGCTAATCTGCATTGTGGAGCAGTCTGTGTTTCAGAAGCATTTGACAAACTTAATTGTTTATCTAATTTAGTCAATATATTGAAAAGAGAACAAGGGGAAAGCAAATCAAATTATGATTTCAGAGCTGGCAGGGAAACATTTTGTTGCATGTATAGTTATTTGAGTATCCAGGTTTAAAATTTGGAAAAACGTTTGCCACTCAGCAGGTCAAAAATTATTGATAAGAGCCGTGGAGAATGTAGCAGGTAACTCCATTATTGCTTCACGTCATAATTAGAAAATTTATGAGACTTGAGGAATCCTGTGCTTTCAAATATTGTCATGTACAGACTGTATTTTCTTTCCCATTTCAGGTAAAATTAGATTGTTTGCAGTGCAAATTACTGCCTGAAAATTGATTTGCACATATTGGTCATTTGTCAAGTGTTAAAGGTGACCTGCAGTTGCAAGGCTGAATACTGAAATATGCAAAATACTCTAAAAAAGTAGTGTAGGTAAATATGTAATACTTTTCCCAGGTAGTGTAGCTGTATCTCAGTTTTATGTGTCTACTATTGACCAGATCATACGCTTATGTTGAAGACTTTAGACAGTACTTTGCCATCAGCTGCTGCCAATTTGCCTGTATTTTCTCAAAAACTGCTGCTTTAGTTAGCTTTGGAATATCTTCTCTCTCTTTGAAGGAAAATACTCCTTTTCTCTGTTGAAAAATTTGTCTTCAGAATTAGGTTGGGTTTTTTAACTGAAGGTACAGCATTCTTAATGTTAGTATTTTATTAGCAGAATCAAAGATGGTGTGTTTCTGTGGCTGATGTGAACTTCATACAGAACAAAACTACCTTTTTTCTTTTTATTTTACAAAATCTGTGAAGTTTTCATGGCAAAGTGTGGACTGACTTTCCTTTGGAAAGCTTTAGTTTAAAGATTTTCTGGCTGTGATGTGCAGTTCATAGTAAGTGCT
Organism: Lepidothrix coronata; assembly: GCF_001604755.1. Taxonomy (NCBI): domain Eukaryota; kingdom Metazoa; phylum Chordata; class Aves; order Passeriformes; family Pipridae; genus Lepidothrix; species Lepidothrix coronata. The sequence goes on along the minus strand of NW_016690221.1, from coordinate 4,104,011 downwards.
GTACACGCTCCTGAGCTGGGCTGGCTGAGTGCCTCTGCTCGGCCTCTTGCTCCTTACCTGACTCACCAGAGCAAAATGAAGTTGATCAGAAAGTCCTACAATTCCAGCTCTGCTCTCCTCCCTGGCAGTGAAAATCAGCAGAGCTTTTGAATTAAAGTTTCATGCTATGGCTTTTAGCCAAGCTGGAGTGCGGAAGTTGAAGGAATTTTTCCACGTGTGAGGATGGAACAAAAAGGAAAGGTTTGGCTCTTCCAGATTTGAGCCCAGAGCTTGGGAAGAAGAAATAAAAATGGTTTTATTTAGCTCAAGAACTAAGGAATGTTTGTGGGTGTAATAAGAAAGGGAGAAGGAAGTGCATCAAATTAATACAACAGTCTTTACCTACTCCCTCCCTCCATCTTTGCTCATGGTATAGATCTTACTTTCTCCCAGTTTCCTGTCTCTCCATAGGCCTTTGGTTTACACTTTGAACCTTGCCTAGTGTAGTCTAGCCTACATAACTTGAAAATGAGTCTAATCTTGGATTTAGGATGGGTTTCAGGAACATACAGCTATCCTAAAGGTTCAAAAAATCAGTGAAAGTATTGAAAGCCTTAATAAAAATTACAGCTTTGGGGTCGAGGAGGTGAGGCTGCTGATGCCTTAGAGGAATTTGTCAAGTATAGGTATGTCTGTGACAATATATCCAGATCCAAATTTATAGCTGTTACCGATATTTAATGTATCTTACATACCTTATTTTTTTTTTTTTTGCTGTTTACAGTTAGTTACTAAAAGAAAATAGCATGCTAAATAATTTAGTGTAATTACATGCTGTAGTGTGCTGCTGTTCTGTGATCTGTCCAGGTGGATTTCTTTGTCCTGTGGGCTCTGACCTTCGGACAGCATTTCTTGCTGAGAGGTTTTATTGGTGAGTGGTGATGCCGGGGAGCACACCTGGGACAGCCCAGGGTGCTGCTTCAGCTGTCTGTGCAAAGGAGTTTAGGTCAAGAAATGTCAGATGTTTTGGGGTTTTTTTCCTAAATTTTGGGAAATATTTTGTTTGTGGGGTTTTTTTTGGGAGGGGTTGCTTGCAAGTTTTATTCTGCAGCTTTACAGCCTCGTAGCTGTAGATTTTGAGGCATTTGCTGTTCCCCACACTGCAGTTAGGTTGTTCTGTAGGTGGCACGTCAGGCTCACCTCATAGACATTTCACATATGAAAGTTGCCAACAACCCTCTTTTTAATTGTTACTGTTTCAGTTTTCCCGTACTTTATACATAAACATAAAATTCCTTCACTGGGGGCAGCTTATTCCCTGTTCCTTAAGCTGGAGTGAAAAAGGAGTTCAATAACCATAACAGATAGCCTTCTGTTAATTGCTTTATGGCACTGTTATTAAAAGCCTTTATAGAAATATCTCTGTATTAAGGGACAAGGATTTTGAGCCTTGCATCATAACCCTCTCCTACAGAGTATTTTTCCCTCTTGTTTTTTGAACGAGATTTGCATGCTTAGCTGAACAGATTCAATTATTTTCACCCTGGATGACTGAAAACAAGAATAATTGGAATAACAAGATAGAGGCACAGGGTAGGTTGTTTTGTTCCCCTGCTGTGACACACCACCACATCAGTATTATGGAGAGATGCTTCAGCCCAGTTTTCAGAAGCTTTCAGTGACTGAATTGTGCAAAGCTTTTATGCTTCTAACTCAGCTCTAGTGCCTGAAGTTAAGTACAAACATTTTGACACTGGGGCTCTGGCCTAGAATCAAAAGTTGCTTTGAAGATGCAATGTAGATGTCTGACATTTTAGCTCACTTCTCTCTCTTAAAAATTTTGTTATAGCACATAGTAGCATCTGGTTTTGACTGTTTGTTATTTTTCCCACCATGTGGTCAATTAAGTTTCTGAATTGAATTGCCTGTTTTCACACTACTAAGCTATTTGGGCTTTTAGTTATGTTTGTACACCTTGGAAGCTTGGAATTTGTCCTAATTGTGTAATCAGCTTGCACAGCAATAAAGGCTATATCCTTTCTCATCCTCAGCATCAAGTGTTTTAAAGCACATCATCACTTTTTGAATAATCAGTTATTTCCTTTATCACTTTAGGTATTTCTGGGAAAAGCCAGCTTCTGTTTGCACTGGTCTTCACTACCCGTTACCTGGACCTCTTCACTTCATTCATTTCATTGTATAACACATCTATGAAGGTAGAGTATACTGAAGAGTTAGAAAAGCTAGTGGTGTTGCTTGCAGAGTGCATAATTTCATTAATAAAAGCTTCTTTAAATGGCCCACTGCACAGTTGTTACAGAATAAGCTAAGATGGGCTTTGGATAAAGAATGTGGAAGATGGACTCAAAACCCTGGGGTTTTTTTCCACACTCTGCATGCAGCTTTTAAAACCTGTTTGTATGGGGACTGTGACACTTAGAACAAGTGTTATTTTGGTTATTGAAAATAAAAGCTTTTGGGAGAATGGCTGAAATAAATTATATTTCTCAATTGAGACATTAGAGCATAAGTAAATCTCTTTTTATCCACTACAAGGTAAATTAGTATTCAGAATGCACTGCCAGAATTGCAGCCAGTGTCTGGTCAGAGGCTGATCAGAGGTTGACGGGAGCACTCTCTTAGGAATGTCGCTTCCATGAGATTATACCCTGTTCACTTGCCCACTGAATGTTAGGGAGCCTCAGTTTGGGGTTGTTATTTCTTATTTAGTCCTGCAATTCTCATACTGAGTACAAAAAACTAAAGCAGTAATCTGTGAGAGTGCAGCATATTTGTAGCACCAGTTCAGACTGGTGCATTTGTGGCACCAGAGCAGGCGCTTTTTTAATCCAGTTCCTTTATTCATGGATTTTCTTGATGCTTTTCAGCTTTAATTCCGAGGATAGTGTAACTTTGCCAGGAGGAAAGACTTAGATAATCAGTAATGTAACATGTGCGGAAGAATTAGGGGAATAATACTGTAAAATAAAATTTTGAATGTTAAACTCACACTTCTAACAAATCATGTGTATGCCTAAGTTTCAATATTGACAGTCTAGATGAAGAGCTGTGGGTTAAAATATTCTTGAAACACAAGCTTTTTCCATATGTAATTTCTGAGACTACTGAAAGGTACTGTTGGTGCACCAGAGGAGCCCCTTGGGGGGTTTTGCAGTTTATGTATTGGTTGTGATTTGGGGTCATAACCATGTCTTCATTTTGCAGCCTTTCTGACTAGAAATGGAATGAATGTGGGAAATGACACTTGTGATACTCAACTTCACACTAAACTGAGTCTTTCCAGTAATTAAAGAGTGGTCCTCTGTTCAAATCCAATATTAACTTGCAAAATGGAAGCTTCTATTGCAGTTTCTAAGTTTACTGCTTAGAAAGGCTTTTGGACATAAGTGTCTTTTCAGCCCATTACTGCAGTGTGAAGATGAAGCTTGAGTGTCCCAACACAACTTCTTGTTCTATCTCCATGTATTTAGGAGTCTATAGGAACTGCTACAGATCAGCTTACCCAGGGCGTAAAGTGATGAACTTTCTAATCTGAAGAAAATACTGTTATTTGCAGCAAAAAAAAGTTGTTAATTTCTCTAGAGTTGGGGTTTTCTTCAGTATTTTTTGAGAAGTATTAGTTAACCTACAGGTACCAACTTGCTATATTTGTCTGGCACTGATTGTCAGATATTTAGGAAAGTTAGTTTCTTCTGTGTTCCAGGAATATATACAGAACTACACAGATTGACCCCATCTGCTTTTCTTAATGACCTGCAGACTATTTTTTGTTATTTGTAGCATTCTCTATTTTACAGTTTCCTTTTCATGGTACCTGTCGCTGAGTATTGGATGCATTTCTGCCAGTGCACTCTGCAGACATTTTTCTAACATTCTTTTAATTTGGTATCTTTAAAAATGAAATCTTGTTGAGTGTCATGAAGAAATTTGTAATATAAGGAGTTTGGATCCATTCACACTATCTTAATGTCTTCTATGACCATACAAATTGCTATTAGTTTACACCTGTAGTAGGAGTTCCCTGTATCCTGTCCTTTATCTTTTATCTCCAGTCAATTGGGGTGCTCATGTAGCAGAGCATTTGGATTCTGTGTTCCTTAATACAGGATTTGCATCATTTTGTTAATGTGAGCAGAGCTTTTAGTGATTAATAGCATCTGCAAACAGTGGGCTTCCTAATCAGTTATTTTTCAGTTGTAAAGAACCCATATTTAATGTGATAAATGGTGTGGAATATTTAATCTTTGTGATGAAACTGAGGCAGAAACTAAACTATTTGTCTAGTCTGCTGTACTGTGTTGACTCCAGGACAGTGTGAGCTCTGTCCTGATGGTGGCAGATTGACCTTTAGAAAGTCATAAATTCTCTCTGGTTCTGTTTTCTCATCTGTAAAATGAGGCTTTTTGCTTTTTCCACGGGGAATAGCTATGAAGTCTACTGTACCAGAACCATTAAAAATGGTAACGTTAGACATTCAGCTCAAACTGAATTCTGGTTAGCTGCTTCTCAGTTTGTTAGTTTTGCAGCTTTTGTGCCTTGTTGGTTGGCGAACAGTGTCCACTTGCTGCTCTTCAGATTTTAGAGGTGTTTAAAGGTCTAATGGAAATCAGCTAATTTGTGATATGTTAAATGGCTGAGTCTGAATGGGGCTTGTTGAATAAGTTTTTAATTGCCACATGAGCTACACCACGCTGGGCTTTTTGAAAGGCCCCTTCCATCATTACTGCATGGATGCATCTGCACATTTTTAACGTAAATGTTTGGGGCCAGTGCTTCCCTTGCAGTTGCAGAAGGGGTATTCCTTCCCCAGTCACTTCTTAGTTCTGTCTACTCAGGAAGGGGTCTTCAAAGCACCTTTGGACAGTCACTTCAACCAGAGTCAGGTGATGCCTTTAAAGCAACAAAACCAGTAGAGCCCAGAGTCACTGGTGTTGACAAAGTTAAATACCACCAACACCCTGCAAAATCATATAAACAAACAATGCAACCAACCAGAACAGACCACACTTACTCCTCTTAGTGCCTGGGGATATTGTTGTTCAGGGAGTTCGATCTGTTCCTACAACCTCTATGGATTGTTTTGGTTTTTGTTTCTTTTCTTTCCTTGCTCTCCAGCTTATCTACATCGCCTGCTCGTACGCCACCGTGTACCTGATCTACATGAAGTTCAAGGCCACCTACGATGGAAACCATGACACCTTCCGAGTGGAGTTCCTGATCGTTCCTGTTGGTGGGCTCTCGTTCCTTGTCAATCATGACTTCTCTCCTCTGGAGGTGAGTTGATTGTGGGCAGGAGATTGTATTTTTTTTCCTGAAAATATTCAGAACGTGAAGATGAGCGTTTTTAGGCTGACGGAGGAATGGTGTTTAGTAGGTTCAGGCTAATCCTTTCCTTAATGCATCTGTGGAGTGTAGATGTCTGTGCAAATTAAGGACATCTCGGGAGACCAGCATTATTATCAACATTGGTTATTTTATTAAGCAGAAGACTGTATTTTTCCCAGTATATTAGTGGTTATATTAATGGTTATATTAATTCAAAGGTGTCCTTCCTTTTGTTTTGTCTCTAAAAGAAATGCCCCAGAATTCAGTTTGTGAATAGTTAGTGCCACCTGGTGAAAACAAAAGGAATTAGAATACTTCTTAAATTTTGTAGAACTGCAAATGGTCTTGAGTGTTAGAAAGAATTGCATTGTATTTGAAGTGCAGCTGTGCGTTTTCCTGACAGAAAAATTATATTAAAAATGTAATTAAGAGTTCAAACAGGTAATTTTTCCCATGAAATAGAGAGTAACTTCAGATGCTTATTTTAAGTGGACTGAGCTTCATTTGAAGCTTTATTAGTTACACAATTCTATTAGAGAGTAAAGGAAATTGAATTGCAGCACTTTGAGACATTACTTTAAAAACCTGTTCTGTATTAACTCATTCTTTAAACCAGTAGATAAAAGGTGAAAGAACGTGAGGAGGGAAAGCATTTCATCTTCTCTGCAGCTTTTCACAGCACCAGCTCTGTAAGCTGTATTTCATGGTACTGTGACTCCTGAGCTGAATGCACACAGGTTTCCTCGTGAGTGAACCTGTGTGTGCCAGCTCACTGCACAGCTGCTTTGGAGAGAGTGTTCTGTGCCAGGAAAGTTCCCTCGTGCCATCCTGTGGTTGACTATGAAGCTTTCACTTAGTTTTTCCTGTACCTAAAAAGTTTGCCAAAATAATGTACCTGTATGAGCAGGTATTCATTCATAACATTGCTAGAGAGTGAAAAGTCAAGCCAAGTCAAATGTTTTCTGTCCTTCTCTTATCAGTAAGGCACTTGAATAAACGTGCGGGTTTTTTCCTTTCAGATACTGTGGACCTTCTCCATCTATCTCGAATCGGTTGCTATTCTCCCTCAACTTTTTATGATCAGCAAAACTGGGGAAGCAGAGACCATCACTACTCACTATCTTTTCTTCTTGGGTCTGTACCGTGCCTTGTACTTAGTCAACTGGATTTGGCGCTACTATTTTGAGGGATTTTTTGACCTCATAGCTGTTGTTGCTGGTGTGGTCCAGACCGTTCTGTACTGTGACTTCTTCTATTTGTATGTTACAAAAGGTAAGTAGCGCAGTAACCTCCAGCTTCAGGTTGTGGAATGTAGCAATTAATATGTTCGTAGGGATCTGCTGTATTGGCATTACAAGGTTGTTGATTCTGTGTGTAAATTATTGCTGAAATCTCCTTAATTTATCAAGTGTGCTTTCTGCTATTGTGGGGCATTTCTGAGGACTGTTTTTGTGTATAGGTAGAATATAAATGTGTAAATGATCTGGTGAACTTACAGAAAAACTTAAAGTAAGTAGGGCTAAATACATGTTGCAGTTGCCTTCCATTGATAAGCATGAACGTCCTGCTTCTCCTGACCACCTGCACTGTCATGTGCAGATCCCAGGCTTACAGACACCTTTCTCGGTGGTTTAAATGCCTTGGGAATCCAAAGAGTTTGGGATGTTTCTGTTTGTGCTGATTGTAGAAGCAGTCACTTCTGCTGGGGGCATTAGTAATTCTGCCCTTGCTCACACTCCACCTTCCATTATGGAACTGCAAAGCTATGTGGGGCTGTGTTACTTTAGTCATAACTCTTAAGAGACCATGATCATGGGCTGGTATGTCCTATGAGGGTGAAAAGTGGGAATTCCAGGGTGCCACAAGAGGGCAAGATTAGGATTGCTGTTGATTCTACTTTTACCAGTATGTGTTAAAGAGAGGCAGCTTAGGAGGACCGTCTGCAGTGTACCCATCTCATAACAAAGGGACTCTGTGTGATGGGGTTTGGTCCCTTTGACGTTTCAGCAGCGTGTGCTTCTCTTGCATCACAGCTTTGGTTTGCTAACTGCTTTCTTTCCTACTTTTCCTTACAGTACTCAAGGGAAAGAAGCTCAGTTTGCCAGCGTAAGTGCCAAAACATCACCAGCATCTGTCCTTTTGGATGCTTGGACAGAACAATCCTTATCACAAGCAAAGGCGAAGATGCTTGAGACAGAAAGTCAGAAACACAGCTCTTTATAGTGCAGGTAGTCATCAGCGGCTCTGTAAGAACGGAGGAAAAACAACCAGCAGATTTCTGTTTGATGCATCTTGCCTTTATCTTTTTTATTACTATGTATAAAGATTTTTTACATAAAGAAACTTATACTGTATTAATAAATTCAGTGTATGGTTTCAATTGGAATAGTTCCAAAAGTGAGATTTTTGTGAGATTGTTTATGACCAGGAACAAGTGCAAACGTTTTTTTAATTTTCAAGATTTTCTTTGAAATGACTGATTTTTTTTTTTCCTTTTTTTTTTGTTTTTCAGTGCACAGATATGTGCATCCTTGATGGATGGTAGTCATCTGTTCTTTCCCTTTGATTCAATTTTCATTCCACTATATTTATTTTTTTTTCCAAAAGGCGAATATATGTCAACTCTAAATCTGAAACCACCGATGTTTGATGTGATGTGCTGGTGCCCAGTCTTTGTGCCATCTGCTGACATGGAGTTCCTTATTCAAAATATCTGTTGGTGCCAGAAGGGGAACAGTCACATTTCGTAGTTGTTCCCCTTCTAAAACAGACTGATGGCAAGAGGGCAATGAGGAAATCGCTTCAGGCCACAAGGATGGGCCTTTTCCTGTTCTGCCATGATGTTTGGGAAGGTAATCCTAATAATGAAAGCACTTGGCAGTGCAGGTTGTGAAGGGTAAGAGGTGCACTTGTATTGATTGGTGGCACGTGTTTGTGACTGTATTGTTTGTTCAGGAAAAGAGGGTTAAATATCTTGGATGTGTACAGCCCTGCTACACCATTACAGCTATAGAACTGGGAGACTTGTAAGTTGATTGCAGTAATCTGTAGGTGATCATTTTAAACAATATCTACATTTTCTTTTTAATGAATGCTTTATAAGCAACTTCCATGTTCAGCTTCAAGTGGTTTTCAATGTCACTTTTGGACAATTAATATTTTTTTTATAAACTTTTCAAAATCAGCAGCACCAGTTACCATTCTTCATCCTTTAAATGATTCCCTTTTTTTACTGAGCTGTTGCATGATTTATCCTGTGTTACCATCCTCAATAAACACTTTATGAAATGGTGAAAACATTTTGGTTATTTTTTTTTTTCATTCCTGAGTGTGAAATTTTTGTTACCCTGGGTGAAAAGTTGTTGTGTGGGTGAGTTGCTTAATGTCATTGTTTGCAGTATTGAAATACGAATTTTTTATGGGTGTGAGGGGCATAACCACTGGTGGAAGAAGCGATTGTGGCTCCAGCCTTGTGCAGAGGAGGGTTCGGTACTTGTGTTTTATCTTCAAGAAAGTGTTTATCTTCTCTGAGTGAGTTTGCCATCATTGTCTCCCTCGGCAGTGATGGTTCTCGTTCGTAACCCCAGGTGAGTAGTGTTTATGTGCAGTGTGGGTGCTGAGGCGCTGCAGTCTCCACTATCTCAGATGCGACGCCGAGCAGCCCAGGTGCTCAAAAAACAGATGTGTCCCTGTGGTGAAATACAAGAGCGTGATCCTGGTAGGAGCCACGGGTGTGTGTGTTGGTCCGAGGGAGCTCATTGCCCTCCCTGGGTGCTTTGCGCTGTAATTCGCTAATTCACAAATTAACTCGCCGCCTCTCACTGAGGCGTCGCCGCCGCTCCTTCCGGGCGCCCCGTGACGTCACTGGCCCAGCGCCGCTATTGGGCCGCCCGCGCAGGCGCGCTGCGAGGGCCCGGCTTTCCCGCCGCCCCGCGCGCGCACCTCCCGGCGCGTGCGTGCCCCGAGCCCCCGTGACGTTACGGTTCCGCGGGGCTGGTAGGCGGGGCTGGAGGGCGGGGGCGGGGCCCGCGCGGCCCTGAGGGAGCGGTGTGAGCGCGGCCCGGCCCGCGCCATGCCGGGGCTCGTCGTGTTCGGCCGCCGCTGGGCCATCGGCAGCGACGACTTCGTGCTCCCGGGGGCCTTCGAGCTGTTCGTGCGGCTGGTGTGGTAAGGAGCGCTTCCCGCGGGGGCCGCTGCCCCGCGCGGTGTGCGGAGCCCGGCGGGGTGCGCGGAGCCCCGCGGCGGTGCCCGCGGGAGCAGCGGCGGGAGCAGCCGTGACACGGAACCTGCGGCGCTGTCGGTGCCCCGGGCCGTGAGCGCCCGCTGTGTCCAATCCCCGAGCAGCGCTCGTGTGGTTTCGTTACTGCAGTAATTATTGGGGTGATTCCTTTTTGTCCCGCGGCCTGGATTCTGTGGGACCTGAGGCAGTGAGAGCCTGGAGCCCGGGCTGCACACGGCTGAGTTGTAATTCCTGCATCCTTGTGGTCGCTTCCTTCTGACACGTTCCTTATGTAACAGCTCCCCTGCTATCGATCCTTGTGCGATGCCTTCATTAAGATCAAAACTGCCGATCGGGCGATCGCTTTGCAGTGTTGCACTTCTCCTTTCGGACTGTAACTTTTGTTATCTCGCTTCCCTGCAGGTGGATTGGGATCCTTGTCCTTTACACGGTGCACAAGGGGCAGTTTAACTGTCCCGGGGGGGGATTGCTGCACAGCTACTTGCTCGTCCTCATCATCCTCCTGGCTTCCATAATATGTGCGTTATCTGCTCTTGTGTACATCAGTATGCAAGGTAAATAGTTAATAATAGCATTTTGTGTTTATCTGGTAGGATTGTAATAGCTGTGCTTTTTTAATCTGGAGTTGACATGAAAAGAACTGCAAAAAAATGAGGTGTTTTAAGGGTAGTCAAACTTTAAAAACTCTCTGTAACCATTAATACATTTGCTTTATTAGTATTATCTTTGTTGGTCTGGAATATAACATAATCAATGGACAGTAGCTTAGGGCTGTTGATAGTGCTGTTATTAGGACAAAGTGCTAATAGAGATATGTCCATTGCCATCAGAGCATCATGAAAACCCCTTTGGGTTCACCATGACCTCTGATGGAACACTGCTCCACCTCTCTGACAGGAGTCTAGGGGAATGTATCCAAAAATCACTTTCCCATCTGAAGTATTGTGTTAGTTTTAACCTTGTACAGGCAGGTTTAGTCATGGCTTGTGAAAGTTCCTCAGTTGCAGTGGGTTGCTTGGGGAAAAAACCACAAAGGAAAGTGATTTGTATAAATGTCTCAATAAAACTAACACAGTAAGTACTGTTAAATGGGACCTACAGCTTTAAGTGAATGGCTGAACAGAAGTAAGGGCCCCAATGCAACTTCTACTCATTTGTAGAAATGGTTCATTTTGGGTTAAAAAATGCTAAGAAAGCTTTTTGTTCTGGTGAGGCACCTGATTATCGAAGTAATGCTAAGACGATTAATTTGGAATATGTGTGTGGTCTCTGGAATAACAGAGGAGACCCCACAAATTCTAATATGTTGGTTCTCACAACATGCTATAAATAAAACTGTTTAAATTACTTAAGTGGAAAGAAGCTTAAAGTGTGCATGAAGAGAAACTATGTCAGAGCAGAGTTGTGGATGATAATCCTGGCCTGGAATCCGACCACTGGTTTTCCTAGAGAGACCTCACACACTGGGGGGTGGTGCTGAGAAAGGAAAAGTTGTTTTGAGGAAAAACTTCCGTCTAATTTGTGTCTGAGTAAGCAACCACGCTGCTGCAGTACAGGCTGCAACCTGGGAATGGGAAGAAGCACCCTCTGGATCAAGGGCTTTTTAAACAGCTTTGTCACAGGGTGTGAATCACAGCTTTAGAAATGGAAAATAATTTCCAACGTTGTTGTTGTTCTGCAGTGTTTTAAGGCTTTATAAATTGTCCTGTCTACACATGAGCACCACCCCCCAATACCTCATTACCCTGGGAGCAGCAAAGTGGTTTAAGGAAATTAGCTGGCCAAAAATTACTCCCTTTTTTATTGCCTAGGAGCGCTAAGAGGAAGTGGTTATTAGTAAACTATCAATACAGAAAATAGTCTTGAGAAGTATTTGTCCTGGTAATGGTCCTACTTTTGTTCTGCTGTTACTGTTTAGTGACTCCATAGCCAGAACTTCACCATAGCCCAACCAACTAAAAGCTAAATAGAATAATAAAAGTAGGCACCAAGAGTCATGAGGAATTGTAGGTGAGCCAGTGCTCCTGGAATGCAGCTTTGGCTTATGCTGGGCACAGCACTGCTGCCTCAAGTTCAGTGCAGAACTGTGTCTGACTGGAGAGGTATTTTGAGTCTTAGTAGAGTAGATTCTAAGAATCACACCTCTAAACCTATTGTTGTTTTTCTTTCCTAATCTTCAGTGATAGCTCTCCGTTAGTGTGATAGTACTTGATAGTTTCAGTTAAGTATCTTACTTTTTTTAAAGCTCAGAAAGTTCATCTTTCCAGGTAGGATTTTATGTACTTGAAGTGCATTTGTGAACAGTTCTTGTTTTAAAGTCTCTCTGTGCTTTCAGGAACAATTTCTAATCCCGGCCCAAGAAAATCACTTCCCAAAGTACTTTATACTCGCCTGCTTCTCTATTTCCCTGAATTCATCTGGGCTGTGTTAGGAGCTGTGTGGGTGTCAGACAGCAGTGTGCACTGTGAGAAGACTGTGATAAATGCCATCATTTGGACAGTTATTGCCAGGTAAAGGTGCCTCCCCACAAATCTGAGCTTGGTAGTGTACATGAAATGGAACATGAGTTGATATCCTTTCCTAAACAAGCTTGAGCTACTTGCCTTGAAAGAGCAATATGCTGGAGTGAAGGAAATGAGGTGAAGATCAGAAAGGGTAAGAGGGATGATGGGAGTGTAGAAAACTGGATAAATGTGAAAGGGGTAGTAACCAGATCACCAAATTGGTGGTGAGAAATGGAGCTGTCACACTTCTGGGTTGCTGTTTCCAAAGCACAGTGCTGTGACTTCGAGTTTTTGCCCTGTGTGAAACAAGCCAGCAGCCCTGTTCTTGTGCCCAATAACAAGCCCTGCACCCTTAGGGCAGGAGCAGGGGGTGGTCATACAGAATTTCATACCGAGCTTTGGTTTTGGTCTGTCAAGATCTGGAGTTGGGATTACTTCCACACTTGTCAGAAGTATCTGGTGTCACACTTTTATCGCACTCCCTTCTGCTCTGCAGCTGGGTTATCATCATCTTTACCATCATCGGAGTTGTCATTGTCTTTGACCCGCTGGGGGGGAAGAAGACACTTTACCTGACGGATGGTGTGAGTCGGAACCTGGAGAGCAGCCAGTCGGGGCAGCTGCTGTACAACGTGAAGAGCTCGGCCACCAGGGTGTGGGAGAAGAGGATCAGGCTGCTGTGCTGCTGCATCGTGCAGGATGACGACCACCGGGTGGCCTTCACCAGCATCGCAGAGCTCTTCCGCACCTACTTCTCGGTGAGACCGACCCCCTTCCTCCTGCTCTGACAGAGAGCTGGGCCATGCTGAGCTGGGGGGTGCTTTAACGGCCTCTTTCATTTCTCTGTACAGGACACTGATCTGGTGCCAAGTGACATAGCAGCTGGTTTGATTCTGCTCCATCAGGAGCAAGATAAAATGGAGAGTTGCCCAAAAGAGCCTGAAGAAGTCCTGTGTCATTCTCCATCATCTCTCGTGGTAAGATAGGGTTGGTGCAGCTTCTGCTGTAATTATTCTGGGAGATAATGCCAGACCATGAAATGCAGTTCACTGTGTAGAGGGGTTTTTTTTGTTTTGTTAATTTCTTAAACAAAATTAGACACTACTGTAAAAACTAGTAACAGTTAAAGTTATTAATAGGTGCAGTGAAAACCGCTTGATGAGTTTGTGGTCAAGACATTTTCTGCTTTTGCATAAGTAGAACTTATATCTGAATGGGGAATGAAGTGCAAAAAAGGAACCTTTAAGGACATTTGATCATTGTTGAACAGCTGAAAGAGAAAGGGAAGAGAGAGAAAATAAATATTTTGTACTATTTGCATAGACTTGAGAAGCTATTCTTTTAGTGTGTATTGTAGCCTGTTTGTCCACTGCAAATACCCAGACAAGGTAAGATGCAAAAATAGCATCTTTTAAATGCTTGCAGGTGATGGGTTAGTTTGCTAACTGATTTTTGTTACTCTTTGGTGGTAAAATACCTTTGTAAATTTTTTTCACTTCTTTTGGTCTGTGTTTAATACACATATCTAATTCTGCTTCAACCAGTGCATCTCTGTCAACTCCCTTTCGAATCCAACTGGTATGATGGGGTTGTGCCTTGAAAGTCAGATCTGCAGCAGACTCTTTAGCCTTCTCATTGACATTCCATTCCTTTAAGTAACATATTTGGAATGAATGTTGTTTTCAGCACAGTGTATCAGCATTGGAAGAAACTGATTTAATGAGAGCTTTTCAAGGTTCTTCAGCTGTGTAGCTACGTAAATAAACAGAGAGTTTTTCCTGGAATATGAGTGGCTATTTTTAGTTCCTCTTAGACCTTGGATTTTCCCTTTGGATAGTGTGTATTTCATCATGCTTTAATTTTCACTTGTCTGTGTTCAGTTTTTATTCTGAGGCTGCCTAACACCTTCCTTCCTCTCTCTCCTTCCTTTTCTTTCCCTGTGTCCTTTCAGACTGATGATTTGGATGTGGAGCTGGAGAATGCTGCTCACTACATGCTGTTTGCTGCAGCTGCCTATGGCTGGCCCTACTACATATACACCAGCCCATTTACTGCACTCTGTAAGCTCAAAGGTGACTGGTAGGTTTGACCCAAGACCTTAAAAACACACAGCTGCCTTCTATTTAACTAGTGCTAGCAGAAATAAAATAGTTTCAATAGCAATAGTTTTGTTTCATTAAATTATATCACTAAATTTTATCAGTCTTGGGGATACATGAGCTTGACTGGAATAGTTATCTTTCACGAATTCTGTAGAAACAAAATTCCAATGTCTTTACACCCTCAAACAGATTAGGTATTTTTTTCATAACAGAAGTTTGTGATTGAGATAAATAAAATTCATTTAGCAAAATGACAGAGGAAAAATTGGATTTCAACTAAACATGTTTTAAAATGAGGCTTTTTAGAGATGCTTTTTTGGCACAGATGTATGTATAGCAATAGAAGTCTATCAACAGTTTTCCCTGTCTTAAGGAATTAGCAAAAGTTCCCTGTCCCACCAGCTTCCCTTTTATTCCCTTGAACCCCTTTAATCAAAACTGTTTAGAGTCAATATCTCAGTTTGCATATTGCTGTGTAGGATTACTGTATATTTACATGACCACTGACATTTGTGACTGTAACCATGATTTTCTTAATTAGTAACATGAAATATAAACATAACTTACTGAAATATAAATTACTTGGAGGAAAAAAAACCCATATAATACAGTGGATAAAAAATGAGATAAGCTTGCTGTATAGAATTTGTTTTGAATTTCCTTTTTCCTTGTTTGTATTTTTTCTCATTGGCCTGTAATCTTAAGAATTCTTTTCTTGCTGCATTGTTTGCTCTGCTGATGGTCCTGTAGCAACGGGGGATTTGCCAGTGGTTGAACTGAAAATGTGTGGCAGGGCTGCCCAGGCAGAGCCAGGTCTGTGGGCAGAGGTAACATCTTGTATCAGACTATTGGTGCTATTGCAAAAAGGAAAAAAAAAAAAAAGCAGCACTTTTGATTCCTGGCACTAATTCTTCTGCAAATATAAGTTTGATTCCTTGAAAGGAAACCTAAAAAATTGGAACATGAAAGTTTTTCTCTTCTGTGTTTGTTAGTTGCGGAAATAGACCAACAGATTCTGATATAACGGGCAGTGATCGGCATAACTTTCACTTTGGATCCATCCTAAAAATAACAGGACTGCAGTACAGAGACTTCATTCATATCAGTTTTCATAACAAGGTAAACAATCTGGACAGGCATTCAGCAAAACCCATAGCAATTAATTCAGGGAAAGCAAGGGGTGAAGGGTCTAGTTTGCCTTCAGCGTTTATAAAGTGCAACATGCAAAGCCAAATGAACACATTCAGTTCTGATTTTTTTTTTCCTAATCTAAAGGAAGAGCCATGAAACCATTGACATAAATCTGTCTCAGTATTGCAAAAAAGGCACTTAGAATAACTAGATGAGAGACCAATTCAAATTCTTTGCATAATACAATAGGGAGCTCAGTAAGAGCTTTCAGAAGGTGAGAACAAGTGTTTGCTCTTATAAAAAGTTGATGTCTCTACTGATTACATTTTTCCCCTCCAGATCTATGAGATTCCATTTTTTGTTGCTTTGGATCACAAAAAAGAAGCTATTGTGGTTGCAGTGAGAGGAACCTTGTCTTTTGAGGTATCATCCTTCTGATATCAATAATTAGCTTTATAGAAATGAGTGAACTCCAACTACCTTGAGGAACTTGTGTTATGCTGGCACGTGTAAAAATAACTCACTCACGGGTATGAGTCTTCCAGGCTCAAGCTGTAAGCCCTCCTGCCCTTGGATGGGTAATATTCCCTGTCCCACTGGAAGAGAGTGTGGAGAACAGGAGGTGGTAATTCCATTTCACTGTGAGTGAGGTGCATCAGTACTGTGTGTGTGTGCAGCTTGGAAACAGTGGAACTCGGACTTGTGGTTGCTCTGTATTGTTTGCTTGTGTGGTGGTGTCTGGTGGGACATGTGTTGCTCACACACTTGGCAGCCAGGTTGTGATGTCCCTGTGACAGTGTTGAGTGGCACAGATGACCCAGGAGTGACAGAGCCCTGCAGGGAGGTCTGACCACAGTGTCTTGTTCACAGGACATTCTCACGGATCTCTCAGCAGACTGCGAAGACCTGACCCTGGAGGATGTTCTGGAGAATGGCTTTGTGCATAAGGTGTGTGCAGTCTGGAGCTGGCTGTAGATCAACAAACTGTAAACACCTGGGATCCTTTAGTTAAACAGAAGAATATTCTGCTTGTGAGGTGGATTGCACGAATTACTTCAGTTGCATCAAATACTGCCTTGGGAACTGCAAGGTGGAATTTGTAATGCTTACATACAGCATGTACAGACCACGTGGTTATAACCAGACCTCTGTCAGGAGCATGTTAAAGAGCAGAGCAGCTTTGCAAAAAGAAGGTTGTTCTGTGATGGTGGTGTATTTAAACTAGACATGCATCACCCCTCAGGTTAGATACACCCTTCTAACTTTACGTGCTCTCTTGTAGGGAATAACTCAAGCTGCAACTTACATCTATCGAAAACTAATAAACGATGGAATTTTAAACCAGGCTTTCACAATTGCTCCAGTAAGTTACCTTCCAAATAATTTGGTTTGCCAGAAAAATTGCACAAAGCTTTTCCTGTGTCCATCTGAGCTTGTCTTCTCTTTCTGTCTTAGGAATATAAACTTGTGATAGTTGGCCACAGTTTGGGTGGTGGGACAGCGTCTATCTTGGCCATCATGCTCAGGAACTCCTTCCCCACATTGAAGTGTTATGCCTTCTCTCCTCCAGGAGGGCTCCTAAGGTAAAACATTTCTGTTGTTTGGTTCTCTGAGTAAGATGTAAAAGTCTTCCAGGTGGTTGACAGTTGTGTTAGATGGTAGCTGTGGGCTTGACTGTGCTGAGAGTTTGTTTGTACATTCTTCCCTAGAATTATAACTCCATCTTGAGTTACAGTTGAGTCCCTGGGGGAGTGTTATAGAATGAACATCTAGGGAATTCTGTCATGTAGTACAATTACAGTTTAAAATAAATGTTTCAGAAATAAAATGCTTACCAGACTTGTCTGCCTTGGCCTGTTTGACATGTACACACCCCAGCAGCATTGAAGTTACTCTGGCATCTTTAGCAAGGAAGTCTGAAAGCCCACTGAGGAACTGACTGCAAATGCTGCTGCTGCAGCCACATACTTGTATTTTTATTGAATGATAATCATTATCGTAAAACTAAAGTGTGCTTTTCTCTTTAGTGCATCTAAACTGCATCTTTTTTTTTTCTTTAAGCAAATCACTTGCAGATTACACTAAGCACTTCATTGTTTCAGTCATTGTTGGAAAGGACCTTGTTGCAAGGTGAGTTGGAAACACTTTTAAATCTTCAGAGATGTGTTTGATTGCAGAAAATAGGAGGCTTTGCTTTACTTTGTTCTGTGTTTGAACAGGTTAAGTATGCCCAACATGGAGGATTTAAAGAGGAGAATAGTGAGAATTGTGGCAAACTGCAACAGACCCAAGGTAACTACATGCAGGTCCTGGTTAAAAGTCAGTGGAATGGTTACCTGGGTTAAGCCCCAGCTTTAAAGGGCAACTACTGGTGTGTGTATTTTTGATCTTAAAGATGAGTTACAATTGTGTTTTGGAACAAAAGTGTTTTTAATTCAGGGACGTTTGTGTTACTCTCCTGTCCTATAAAGCTGTATTGTTGGAAATTAAGATTCATCAAGACCTGGGAGATATCAGTGCTCAACATCAAAGACCTGAAATTATTTTTGTAGTGTTACTATAGGCTTGGGTTACACACTGGTGAAATGAAAATTACTGTGGAGAAAATTCGGTAGGAAGAGATTATCAAAGTTTGGGGAGCATCTGCAAACAGTAACATTTAATCTTTTAATTGTAGTCCCAGATGATGTGTGTGCAAGCACACAAGTAGAATAGGTTACCTGAGGAGATGCCAAACCTCAATTTGACATTTTTTCTCTCTGATTCCAGTACCAGATTTTGCTGCGGGGGTGTTGGTACGAGGTATTTGGAGGAGATCCCGATGACTTCCCAACGGAGCTGGATGGGAGGAACCAAGAAGCCCTGAGCCAGCCCCTGCTGGCCGAGGAGAGTTTAATGGTTCATCGCTCACCTTCGTACAACGCCCTTGACGATGAATCACACCAGAATTCACCACCTCAGTATCCTCATCTGTATCTTCCTGGAAAGATTATCCACATTGTAGAAGAATCCAGCTCTCGGAGGTAAGTAGAGTAATGGATGCCACTGGCCTGTGCTCCTAAAGCCTACTTAAAGCTGCTGCTCACTTTCAAAGTACGTGTTTCCAGCTCTGTGATGTGTCTGCATCTCCAGTACCCCGTTGTGGTTCTTGCCCAGCCTTTCAGGTTCTATTCTGTGCCTCCCGGCTTCAAGCCCTGGACACTGTTCCTCCTTGTGCCTTATCCTGCAGGTGCTGAAGTGGGAATTTTAAACACTAACACTGTTAAGTTCAGCTTTGCCAGACTGCAGTTCCTGCCTGAGTCTTAGGTCCTGGTAGTAGTGAAGTGATACCAAAATACCTTGTTGCTGAGTAGTCACATCAGTGCTGGGGATGAGAAAGAGGCCAAATATTGCCAGGCTGCAGAGGTGTAGCTGCCCCAGTAACCAGTGTGTGCCCACACAGCCTCTGGTTCCCTGTCCTTTGCTGCTTTTCTGTGGATGCAGGAAGTTGAGACAAAGACAGCAGAAAGCTGAAACTGCTGGAAGGGTGAGGATTGTGGCTTTGTTAGGGCAGTGTCATGTTCAGGGGTTTTTTGTGTGTTTTGTTGATGTTGGGTTTTTGTAGACAAAGCAACCTGAAACCCCTAAGCCAGACAGGCCTTGATATCCTCTTATTTCATTCTTCCGAAACAGAAATAAAAGCATCTGTAACTTGCACATCTGAGACCATCTTACAGAATAAAAAAGAAATTGTACCTTACAGAAAGGAAAGAAAAGAATTGAAGAAGAAATCATTCAGTAGATCACTATTTTGTTTAAGCTTCATATCTTTAATCTTTAATGATTTTAATACTGGTTTTACAAGCTGGATACTTGAACACCTGGGGCCTGACCACAAGGTTTTCTCGGTGGCTGCTCCTCTACTTTATTAATTTCTTTTCCATCTTTTATTCCACAGCACAGCAGTTAATCCTGGTGGGGGTTTTTTTTAAGATGGACTAGAACACAAGAGCCCCCATCATGTATTTGGGATTTTATTTTACAGAATGGTGCATCATATGTGCAGCATTAAATCCATTGCCTAGACTCCTAATGATACTACTGTGACTTATTCCCTAAATTTGACATTAACCATGTGAATGTGCAGTGTTTAACCCCCTCCCTCTCCTTGCTCAGACTGTATTCCATGTTTCTGGGAGCAGGATTATTTGATCCTCTGATGGCTTCTTTCCCAGTTAAGGCCCAGTGTAATTTGGTGTAGTTCTGACTTCAGGGACACTTAAAGGCAGCATTTCCAGCTGTTTGCTGAAGGTCAGACCTGCAGCTCTCTGGGAGCCAACCTGGGGCTGTGAGAGGGTTCCAGTTCCTCCCTGAGCAAGGTCAGGAATCTCCAGGTTGTCTGTTCCAGATCTGACAGTCTGAGCCATTGCATTTGTGGTGTGTTTTTTTCTAGGTTGTGTTCTTCAGACATTAAATACACGGCGAGATGGTCAAACGAAACAGTCTTCAGCAGCATTTTAATCAGTCCCAAGATGATCACAGACCACATGCCAGATGTTGTGCTCAAAGCTCTGAACAGTTTGTCTCAGGAACATGGAGAGTGTCTGTCTTGTCAGACACGAGAATACACCCCCGGTGCAGTATAACACAGCTCGGGGAGGAGCAGGGGGGCTTTTTTTGCAGGTTTCAAGTATTCAGGACCGTTCCACTTCCATGCCTAAGTGGATTTCAGTACTTTTCTCACACTGCATAAAATGAACAAGGGTCTTACTGCCCTTGCCTCTGCAACGACCTCGAGGAATGTTGTGCTGGCTGAAGCACCGAGTCTGCGTCTGTGCCGGAGGTCGGGCTCTTCCCGAGCGGATCAGTCCCGGCCGAGCCCGTGTCTGCTGCCATGGGAGCCCAGGGGGCAGCTGAGCACTTGACACAGTGAATGTGTGTGAGGACACGGCCCTGCCGTCCTTACGAATCCAAACATCCACTTCTGCTTCCAAGTCACTTCATACCTTGTCTGCGCCGGCCCGACCTTTGGGAAGCTGAGGGCGCTGCAGGGAAGGAGGCTGGGAAGTGCTGCTGCGGCTCAGGGCTGGAGGTGGGTGAGTGGGCTGGGCTGGCCCAGGCCGGGTCTGGCTCAGGCTGTTCTCAGTGATTGCACTATTTTTCTTACAGATTGTGCTGGTATCCCAGTGTGGGGGGGTTGTTGTGATTAAATGCTATTTGAATATACATGTGCAATATTCTTTAATCTGTCTTTTGTATTTCTTGATCCACATCACTACTTTTATTGATTTTAAACTAAAACTACTTAATGAGAAGGAAAAAAAACCCCATTGTCCAGACCTTGGCATCATCTTGGTCATTAGCTCCAGCTTTGGCTACTGAGCGTGGATCCGATTCTGCCAAAAATATATAACCAGTTGTACTGCTTTTGAAAAAGTTGGTTTTTTTGTTTTGTTTTTTACTTTTTTTACTTTTTTTTTTCTTTTTAAGGCTCAGCAGCATTTATTTAAAAAAAACTGATGTAAGTAAAAGTAACGTGATGTGGTTGAGAATTAACTGTGTGGATGTTCTTGCTGTGATATTCAATATGGAGACAAAATTAAATACACAATAAAAACTTGGCTCCTGTGAGATGACAGGTACCACTGATGGCTGTGCAGGGACCACGCTGCTCTTGGGGTCCTGCAGTGTCACCCCCCACTGCCCCTGGGTGGGGAGGGCAGGGCAGCACATTCGGGTGCAGCTACTGGGAGAGAGAGGAGCCAACACACAGAGCTGGGCTGGAAATAAAAAGCTGGAATCTGGGGCATTTAAGCACAAACTGTAACAGTTTCAAAGGAAAAGCACTTTTGTTTGCAGACAGTGGAGTGGAACAGAGATCCTGCCCTGGCTGGCAGCAGCTTTGAACCACTGCCCAAGCAGCAGCAGGAGCTGTAACAACTGCAGGGAGAGTGCAAGGCCTCTGCAGAACTGTTGCCAAATGCTGTGTTTAATTCAGGTTCCCAGAGCACCCCTGACAGGCTCTGGTTTGCACACACGGCCCTGCTTGGGGCAGGGGACAAGAATGTGGGTGCAGAGTGGCACAGGAATGAGACACGTGCTCAGAAACTCAAACATCACCACAAGTGTGATTCAAGGATTTATTAATTCTTACATGCAAAACATTCTGCTAATTGCATTAGCAAAAGATCAATGTAAAAACTTCACAATTTTGCAACTTTTAAATTTTGCTTTAGTGGTTGAAAGGGTGTAGTTCAACATCATATTCCTGCCAGTTTAGAAGGTACAGAACATTAGCACTAATTACAGAACCTCACAGACCCGTTACCGTTACAATCTATGCTGCACATGGAGTGACAGAGAACACTTGTCTGCATTAGTCAAGTTACACTGGGGGGGATCTTGCAAATAGTGACACTTGAGAAGGTTTGTCGTTTACAAGAGGTTTAAAATATAAAAATTACTAAAATGTCTAAAGCTGCTTCACATGATTTTTACACCTAGTTAATAAGACTAAAAGCTCAGAAAGCATAACTTACTGGGTCAGAAATAATGGGAAAATAAGGATATGCTTGAACATTCTACTCTATAAAAGAAAAAGAAAGCAAATTTCTATCATCAGAAAGGTTTTTAAAATACAAGTTATATTGCTCAGTAAGAAGAGATTCTACAAGAAAAGCATTTACTACATAAAAGTGGGAATGACTGGTCCAGAATTGAACCTACATGAATGCCCTACTTGAAATTCAAAGGAATTTACCTATGAACACCAACCTCTCTCCACTACTGCACCTCTGGGAAAATGGTGGCTGAGCTACCCTGGCAGTGTAGTGTAAGTCATCTGTACAGTGTCAAATACTGTCTGGCACTATTGTCTGATCCAACCCAATATTCCATTTACCCATCACAACACAATGCTGTCAAAAGGACTAGATACACTTCAGTAAGAATAGTTATTTATTTTTTTAAATCACAGCAGCAAGAACTAGATTGCAACCAAGCCCTTACCAATGATAAAGCATTTACACTGTGACTCGGGGGTGTCAGTCACTGCCAGGGGTTGGGGTTCAACACCCACCACAGGCAGTGGCTGCACTGAGAAAACATTGAATAACAAAACACATCAGAGCTCAGTGTTCTGCTCATTCCCGGTACTTACTGTGAAAAACTAGAAAGATTTCGCATTTCCTACCAGAAATTAGAGTAATTTTCAAGAAGAATCTTTAAAAAACAGTTTAGTGCTTAGTGTTCGTAGCACAACAAAGCAACTTAGTTCAGCAGATAAGTTTGGCAACACTTAATTGAGCAAGAAGAGGATTTTAAAAATAAGGCTTCACATAGGTGTGTCTTTTCAGGAGTTTGCTCTTAGAAGAATGCAAGGTAACGATCATACTTTAAACAAATGAAACCATGAAATTGTCAACTGGTTTGTGAATTTATGGTAGAGAACTAATTTATAACAGAAAAACTTGGCATGTGAATGCTCCATTGTTTGAGCAAAGCACAGGGTTGATGGGGTGGGGGAGGGTGATGTTTACAGCAGCAGACATTTTCTCTTCCTCTTCTTTACAGGAGGGGGGCACAGCACTGCTCGAATGGCTTCATCAAACACTGTCTTGAGGCCTCTCTGCGTGAGTGCTGAGCATTCCAGGTATTTCACTGCGCCTGGAGAAGCAGAAACGCAGTTACAAAGCAGTTTTCCATGACTTCAGCAGCACCACTCCCAGCTGACCCCACACCAAAAGCCAGGCATTTAATTTAATTAAGGTACAGCTCCTTCCACAAACAAAATGCAGCTGCAGTCAAAAACCACCCCAGAGGCTCATACCGATCTCTTTGGCCATGGCAAGGCCCTGTGGGTAGGTGATGGGAGTCAGCTTCTTCTCCTTCAGCTTCTCAATGGTGTCCTTGTCATCCCGGAGGTCGAGTTTGGTGCCCACGAGAATGATGGGGGTGTTGGGACAATGGTGCCTCACCTCAGGATACCACTGGAAAAAGAAACAGAGTCTCATGTGGGGGCAGATTTCCAGAGAGGCCCTCGACTGTCACACTGGGAAGGCTCACAGTCCTTCCTGGGTCAGTCAGTGAAGGGGAGCACCAGGATCCATCAGGGCAGGATCAGAACAGGGCACACAACGAGCTGCACATCGTTGGTAACGAAGCCAACAGTGACTTCTGTATGTTTTAAAAATGCACCCCAATAAGGGCTGTATTTTCCTCACACACCAGAAGAACCCTGACCTGCACTACCCTCGCCCATGGAGACCCCTCCATGTGCTGTGCAGCTGAGCTGTCCAAGGACATGAAATACTGCAACAGTCACAGAGCATGTGCTGATGGAAAGAACAAGTGCTATCAACCTAATTTTTACAGGCATTTGTTCTTAAACTTTTTAACTTTACTAAAAGGAAAGGTGCTGTTTGTGATCTCAGCACCTTGTTGACTGAACACTTAGATTACTGTTACCCCATCAACACATCAAGGAACAACTCATACTTGGAGTGTTTCATGTGCCCTGAATTTCCATGACTCACAAGGGAGGCAAATACATTTCTGCCTTTTCAAAATACATTTCACAGTGCCTGTCAACAATTTAAAAAAAAAGCACCTAGTGTTTTCCCACCACTGCTGTAAAGTGAACAGAATGAACATTCAGACATAAAGCAGTCCCAGCTCATCCTTACCTTAGCACGGACATTTTCAAAGGAAGCTGGGCTCACGAGGGAAAAGCAGATTAAGAAGACATCCTACAAAACAAGTTGAGAGCAGTCAGCCCCACAGAGACATGATTGTAAACTCTGCTGAACAGGCCAATATCACCAGTACCTCTGTCACACTGTCAGCTCTATCACACTTGCAAAGGCAAGGTCAGCGATACAGCCACACGTGACAATCAGAGGTAGCTTTCCCAGTGGGAAATCCACTCCCAGGCAGCTACAGGCAGCCCCAGAGAGGGGGGAAAACAAACAACAAATAGATTGCAGTCAAATTTATAATCAGCTATTGCAGTAGCCAGCAACTAGAACACAATATCACTGCCTTGCACGGGTTTTTTTTCCTCTAAATGTCATTTCTTCTTCACAGACAGGGAGCTCATCAGCACTGGATGTTGCAAAGTGTGAACTATTAATATACAACTCTAAAGTCCTCAACTTGCAAAGGCCAAGGGTATAGTATGGAATGGAGGGGGGAAATCACATGAGAATTTCTACAATTATTACTTCCATGCCCAAATCAGAAGAATCTTGTAAAACTTCTTCAGAACCTCCTGTAGAACTTCACTTCTGCTGAATGTCAGTATAAAAAAGATTTCACAGTTTCTCTATAACTAAATTAGGATTAAGAAGGGCATTAAAAACATCTCAAAGATCCCTCCTTTTCTTTCTAAATAAAGAGATAGCAAAAAGAAAAACAGGTGTTTTTTTGGGATCTTGCACATGTTGCTTTTCAAGTGAAGGCAAAAGATTCTAAGAGTGAGCAGGTAAAAACATTTCAGAGCATGTTTATATAACTGCAGGACACACTTCAGAAAACAAGGAGCTTCACTGCTGACACACTACAGTCTACAAGCACTTAGAACAATCCCCAGATTCGTGTCTCTGTGCTGATGAAGATTAGTCTTGCTCTGTGACCCAAAACTCAACAAGTGTCTCTCAAACAAACCCGACTTTCCCCAACCTACCTCTGCATCCGACCTCACTCCGGTCCCACCCGCGTTACAGAATCAGGCATTGCAGGGTTAGTTGATTGTGCTGCATTTCAAGGCATTTGTTAGGTCAGCAGCTACCATCTGCACTGCTAAGCACTTGCAACCCAGTTGTTCATGCATCACCCCAACAAGTTTCCGTAGCAGCGTCCCAGAAGAAGAAAGAAACAACATCAAATAATGTGATACTATGGCCACTACTTCTGTTTTCCAATTTTGCAGGTTTGTGGTGACTCAAGTGCTGCACATCACGCAGACTCTCTCCTTTACTAGCTCCAGAGATCAAAAGGTGTGGTGTAACCACCAGGAATTACTGGAAGATCTCAGGTGTCTTGCACACTACCAATCTTAAGCAGGAAAAGCTATTTATTTGTAAGAAAATATTTTATCTTAACCATATAAAGAAATTTGATAACAGAGTTCTCAGATCTAGGAATCTGATAGTTCCAAGAAAAGTAGTTGTTCAAAAAATAGGGGCCAATTTATCACTATCATAAGCAAGACAAGATGACAGAACTTGGAACTGAGGTTTATTTAAAGTTTTACATACGGCAATAGGTTCATCTGTCAGACTGGAAGATATATTCTTACCATTGGTTCCTCCAACCTAATAACAGTAGGAGATAAAGTTACTCCTCAAATGGATTTAAGGGAAAACGTTCTCAGTCAGCAACTTGTGCTCACAGATATTCTTAGAGTGGATTTTCTTCTTAAGAGAGACGCTGCCCTGTAACTCAGCACAACCAACTCCCTGCACCCAGGACAGGCACAGCCTTCCCAGAAACCACTGTCTGCACCAGCAGGGGGACCTGCCAGAGCAAACCTCCCCTGGAAAGCATCCTACTAACAACTGCTTTTTGTTTTGGTCCCCCTGAGCAAGCAAAGTTAACCTATTCTGTCCCAATTTCCTTCCCCGAGTACTTGGAAACACAAGTAGATTTGGAATAAATTCAGGAGAAGGTATTAAATTCCTGTATATTTCAAGGAATAAAAATATGAGTAAGGGGAAAAGATGCAGATTAATGCAAAGCCCTCACTGTGAAGTTCCCAGCTGGTGCTGCTGGGTGGCTGATCCCAACACACACACTGCCCCAGTAACCACCACCTGCTGCTTTCACCCTGCCCAGGACACAGTTCAGGTGCACATACAGGGAAAGGGGGGACAAAGAACAAGCAGGGGGTGAGTTTTAAATAGCACAGTGAAGGAAGAGGGAGGCTGAACACAGATCCTAAAAAAAGGTCAGGTTTCATCAGCACCACTGTTCTCTTCCTCTGTGCTGTTTGGCAGTTTCCTGGGGGTGATGAATCTCACACTGCACGAGGCTAAAATCTGCAGATCGCTTCACAAGAAGTTCAAGACTTACCACCCTGGTTCATTTTCTGCTGTAAAGCAATCCAAATAACTGAGAGTACTTCAGACCTGTACTTAACAGTTACACCTGCTTGTACAGAAGACATTTTTTCCACCAGATGCTCAGATGGACATGGAATTCTTTGGCAGTCCACCAGAAAGCCACGGTCACCTCAGCAGGCTGCAGACAGGCACGTGCATTCTGTCCCTTTGTCACAGGGGAGGCACAGTGTATTCCCTCACAACTCGACTTTCTCACACTATTAAGTATTTTTCAACAAGCCTTTCTCTTCCCTCAGATATTTTTTTGAAAATATTTTTATTTAGAAAAATTTAAGCAAAGATGAGGCTTTAAGTATCCTATAAATATCTAAGGATTAGAGAAAACCAGCTTTCCGTTGTCTCTCTTCCCAAGAGAGACAGGTATTTCTGCATTTCAACTATGGTTGCCCACAACTGGCAAGTTCATATTCATCATGGGTATTGCTACTGAGGGGAAAGCCTAAAAACTGTAAGAGTTAGTGAGCAGCGAATTAAGGAAAATTGTGAATTAAGACAGTTTACTAAAAATAGCACCAGAGTTCCTTAAATAAGATTCACATTACTCAAGAGAGCAGTTATGCTGCAGATAAGTGGAACAATGTTGCATTTTACATTATTACCACTGAACATATATCTGACAGTTAACAACAGCAGTAATCAATGTCAAGAAAACCCTGCAAATTACCCTTTCTTTACTTGTAGCACAGCTCCACCCGGTAAAAGCCACTGCTTTAAAGAGATTAGAAAACCAGCCTCTACAAAGATTAACTGTAACTCAGGTTGCACTGGAAAGAAGAGAACAGATCACTTCAGCGTTTTCCTCAAACATGGAAAGATGCAGGATGCAGGCAGGACTTAACCAGTTGCAAACAGGGAAGACAGAAGCACATCTGTATCGATGTTACAGCACAAATTACAGTAAGTAATAAAATAGCCACGGGCTCAAGTGCGTTGGAACGCTGGGCCTCTGTCAATACCGATAATCTCTTCATTCAGTGTTGCCTCTTTCACATGTAGAACATCTTCAGAGGCTGAACAATATCAAGTGCTTAGCAGTGACAGTGTCAGGTTGCAGCCAAAACAGGTTGCGCCTAAAAACAAAAACAAACCCTGCTTTTGGCAGGCATGCTAACCTTGAAATCAATGGCCTGGCTGATGGGACTATTCACCAAGAGGTTTTTGCGTTTGTTTTGGGGTGGTTTTTTTCTTTTTCCTTTTAAATCAAGCATTCTGGCCGATGCTGAGGCTGCAACTACACAAACTCCAACAAGAACCAGTGCACACAAACACACAACCATGCAAATTTTAACTTTTGTAGAGCTGTACACACATCAAAGATCATAAATTACAGCTACAGCAAGATGAAGGAAAGGAGCTTGCAACAAGTCACTAAGAAATACAACTCCGGGTGTGACAATGCTGGCCCCTTGTTCGAAAAGAGAAATGCTTTATGTCAGACAAAGCTGTTGAGACTCTGAGGTTTCTCAGGGCATCCTTACTGTTTGTGGGTAGGAGAGTGGACGTAGTCTGTCATAGTCCTCTTGACCAGCTGTGTCCCATAAACCCAGATTGACTGGTTTGCCATCAACCATTACATTGGCAGAGTAGTTGTCAAAACTAAAAACAAACAGAGAGTTGGCTGCATTAGTTGGCAGTAAAGTAAGGCACCCAAGGACTTTTTCCTCACAGAGCCCTAACTGGGAAAACTAGGGAAGAAACTTTTATTGCATCCTTCTGCTCCCCAGAGACAGTAAAGCTGTTCTTTAAATAATGAGGCTGGTATTGGGTAATGGAATAAAAAAATATGCACAACAGACTTGGTCCAGGCTGAGCAGAAGTCATCTTTGTTATGGCTCTTCCAAGGGAAGAGTTAATCATAGTGAGCAGAGGAAAGCAGGGGATGTACTTAGCAAGCACTTTCCAGCCTTAGTGGGACATTCAGCAAGTTAATCTGTCTCATGTTGTAAGATTTAGAATAGAAGATACATGAGCAGCAACCAAGGAATCCTTAATGACAGGAGCAGGTAAGATAAAAGCTTATTAATCCTGCTAATCAAAACCCCCTCCAATGAAGTGTCAAAGCCAATAACCAGGGGCCAGTGGAGGCATTGTTCTCATCTCATCAATAGTGTGAGTGCAAAGGTTTTAATGACTCGTTAAGGCTCAACCACTTTCACTGGGAACACAAGATACTGTAATGCAAAAATCTGAATTTAAGACCAAAGAAAAGAAACACGAGTAACTAAGGCAACAAGGACTCGGCCAGGTAACAAAACTCATCTGTACATCTCCTTAGAATGTATTTGGTTATCTGAAAAATTCATCAAAATATAAAGATATCTGAAAAAGGCAAAGAAGTTGCTTATGTACGACACCTCCCCCCAGCAGGTCCTCGGAAAGAGAACTGCACTAATTCCGAAAGAAAACGGGAAGCACCAAAATAAATGAGTCCCCACTGTCTCCCCTGACGAGCTCCAGAGCTGTGACTGGCTTAGCACAGCATTGGCAGCAGCACAAAAAGTGGAGAGAACAAACAAACAAAAAATCTCCAGCCATGCAAGCCAACTATTCCTGACTATGACTTGATGTTTTACAAGCTGTTCAGCCTTGGGACTGCTTATAATGAATGACATTAATGACAGAAACACTATTTTAAAAGAGAACAACATCTGATAAAATGTTAGCAAGTATTAGTCCCTGTTCAGCCAGGGCAGAGGGAGCCAACACTGAGGGACCATGAAGGAGCACTGGTGTGACTGTGCTAAGCAGTAAAAGCCCACAGTGCTTCTCTCTACGCACATCTGGATACTCAGCTAAACATTTCAGATGGAACTGAGGGGCACTTGCAGTCAATTCCAATAATTCAAATAAGGAATCTGGAATGGCAGTAGGCACAGAGAAGTTGACAGAAATGAGTTATTTGATAAGTACTTACACAGTGGGTATATACTCTCCAGGAAATGCATTGGTTGTGTAGCTGATGAGTAGGCATGTTTTACCTACAGCACTGCAAAAACAGAAAGTTCACATGTAAAACACATTCACATAACAAGAAATCATATTCCTTTTACAGGAAGAAGACTAATTACACCCAGTCACCTCAGGACCTGTCTCCCAGGGAGTGTCACTGAGGAGTGTCAGCAGTCACTGGGCAGGAAACCAGCTGACAGACTGCAGCCTGAAGATAACTGGCAATGAAAACACACCTAATATAAACATCCATTCTGTGAAGTCATAAATTACCTAATTTTGTAAATTTTAAACACAAAAAACCAAACACAAGCATTAATAAGACTACTAACATCTGCTGGTCACCTGAGTGATAACTCATGTAATTCTCATGCCTTACTCCAACTCCCTGAAATTAAAAAAAAAAAAAGAGAAGTATTTCCAGATACCCTTTACATAATTCCAAAACTGTTATATTTTCCAGAAAATGGCACACTTGCACATAACTAAAATTAAAGAAAGGATGGAAAGTATAATTTCTCAACACATCATTACTTTTGAGTATTTAAGGAACAAATACAAGTGATGATCCCCACATTATTTATTGCTATTGTGAAGACTCCCCGCGTGCATTCACCAACTATTCAAACATTTCATGAACTGATTTACAGAAAAATCACATTCCACTATTGGAAAACTTGGAACATCAAACCTTTCCCTACTAATCTAATTCTCAACAGCCTCAAATGGGGGCAGGACAAGGTTCCATTCCAGGTTCCTTTCAAAACTCTGGCAGCCAGGTCCTTCCCTCTCCACATCTTACCTGGAGTCAAACATCAGATTAATGACACTTTTGAGTTTTTGTTACAGTTTCAATTAAAGTGTTGGAAAACTTGAAATTTTTTAAAACAGACTCTGCAAAGAGTGTTTCTGACACTGCAGGCTGGTTCCCTTGCAGGCTTCCCACTTGCATAATCCTTTAACAGTGTGAGAGATTCCAGGGGTGAGCATGCAACTAGTTCCTCCAAGGATACCACCAGAGCCCTGCAGCCCAATCCCTCCTCCAGAACAGACGAGCTCCATGCAAGGAAAACTCCATTGTCTTGCAGATGTTTTATCACCACAGCGATTTGTTCAAAGTCAGCAGTAACTCTGAAACCCAACTGCACCTACACTGGGATCTCGCCAGCAGCATTAGGTTTGACTCAGGAGCCTCCTGAACTAAGTCTGTCACAGGTAAATTTGAGCTTTGTCACAACCAGTAAGTCACAGTTCAGTCTGTAACAGGTCTCTCAGTTGAACTTTAAGCAGGTCCAGGCTGCATTAGCCCAAGAAGGCATTTGAGAGCAGCATCTGACAACATCACCTTAAATACCTGAGCTATGGAAGAGTTGCTTCAGTGTGCAAAATTAGCTGGGATTTTGTCTTACAGCCCATTTTTAATTGTAATTTGTTCTATGTTTCTGAGCCAATACCTACCATAACACCCCATCTGCTGCAACTCTTTCTGATCATACCATGCAGTTTTCCACCCTGTTTTTCACCTCCTCACACAGTCTGAGCCTTTTTTTCCTTTCAGCATGCACTCTTACCAAGCTATAATAACAACATAAAATTCTGTTCTCGTTAAGTAGAATTTCTGAACATTTCCCAGTAGTAAAAGGCTTGAGATACACTTGTGCTCAAAAGCAGAAGATGGATTTACCCTTTAAAGACTTCTGTGGGAAAGAATGGGGGAGCAGCTCACCCCGCAGATACCTATTTAACAGCTGTCAAGAGAGGAGATCCCATCTCAGCTCCTGCACCAGCACTCAGTGACTGCAACAAGCCAGAACAGGGAGCGAAGGAAAGTTATTCCTCCCCCATAAGGACAACTTGCTATTTTAGCTGCCTGCTGATGAGTTAGACCAGTTTGGATGTACTGCTGAACTGCTCTCACATCACAATCCAGGCAGCTACACTGGGCCAGCTCAGGAAGGACAACCGGGAAAACCTTCAAGATCCCGAGAGGAGCAAGAGCCAACTGCTCTGGGAAATTTCTTGAGCTGCAGAGACAACATGTTCTCACGCTTCTAGAACCTGTTTGGTCTGATGCTTCATTTTCCAGTAAGTTCATTACAGGTAATTTTAGCTTCTACCAAATTCATGTTGAACTCAGCATTTTCAGTAGCAGATCGAGAACTTTTCTCTGCACCCAGGCTCCTTTGCTCACCTTGCACTGGAACTGGTGAGTGTGCTCTGGCTAATCACAGCAGCCAGGAAGGTGGTGAGAGATTCCATTCCAAGCTCAGAAGTGCCTGTAGTGTGTTTCTGCAGCACCAATCAGCCAGAGTCGTTTAAACAAGAAAAAACACGTCCAACAACCCTGTTTCAGACTTGCTCCATCCAGGTTTCCTGCCTTCCTTGCCTTTTGGCTCACTGCCCCACGAATCAGATCGTTATGGTCACCAGTCTTAAAAATAAACACTAATGCCTACCTTTATAAAGTACATCCTCTAAGTGCTTTATCAACTTTTTTAGACTTCTAACTTCTGTATTAAAGCAACTCCCCTAAAGAGAACTCAAAACGTTTGGCAAAATTTAAATCCTTGCACATGAAGGCTGAGACTAAGAAACTAAAATAACACCAAGATTAGTCATAAGATTTCTAGCAACTATTTAATCACGGCTCTGTCCACCCACTATTACATAAATGAAACCAGCAACATTTGACTGTCATTAAAAACATGGCCTACAGAAATCCATCTTCAAATGCTTAACAAAACTACCTTAACAAAGGACTGCACTGAGTCTCTTTATGGTTCTGGGTTGCAACCAGGAATCAATGCACTCATATAACCACATAGGTATTAATTCCTGAAAACAAAACATATACTCTCTTTCCTGGCCTTACATACACTAACAAATTCTATGAAATTTCCCCACTGTGTAAGAGCTGCTTGGAGCCATGTTTTATCTGCAAACAGGAGGCAGCCTTCATAAAAAGCTTTGATTGTGCCATTTCTTCCTTTCCCTGCCCCACATGAACTACGTGTCTGGCAAACAGGATGCACAACAGCTCAGCTCTTCACCACTGAACAGCAGCTGAGATTTCTCCAGTACCACCCTCAGATCAAGAGTTCAGGATTTTTGCTACAGTAGGTTTAGCTACACACGGCTCTGCCAGATAAGCACTAGGACACACCCTCTCTGACACACCACTCACTGGGACACACCCTCTCCCAAATATGCTCTTCAGGACTTAAAATGCTACTACTTTTTTTAAAAACTCTAAAAAGTTCAGTAACACAAGTCACTAAATTTCAAGTCACTGTGCTCTCTACAGATGGCTCGGGAGGAACCTCAAGCGTCCAGCGTCTCACAGGAATAAGAGGCCAATTACCCTGCACCCCCTCACAAGCCATCAAATGAAATACAGCACGGCGGCGTTAGTACACACAGCCTCAGATTAAGCAGAATTCCAAAGAGGGATTCCTAAATCACTGCTCTTGCAGTATTTCTACAATTAAAAAATGCCTACAAAAGAGCATGAAGTGTGACCACTTCCATGGCATCCAGTAATTGGTGATTTCTCCAAAAGACAGAACTCTCCTAACATTACACGACATGACTGGAGATTTCATACCACTCAGCAGCTGCCTTTTTAGAGTGAAAACAAAGGCTGCTAAAAATAACTTCAACAAATGCTTTTTCTCAAGTGTCAATCACCAGCAATTCCTGCAGTTCCTCAAGCGGCTGCTCCTCATCTGTCCTGCACATTCCTGCTGCTCTCTATCACAGAGCTCAAAGCAACAGTTGCCGTTCATTTTCCCCCAAACAATCCTCAGAGTGAAGAGAAAAAAACCAAGGGGAAAATGGGACAGCCCAACCAGCACACATGGCACGCTCTTCTAGCCAAGTCAGTCGTCTAAACACATACCAGCCAAAACTCCAAGAACAAGCATGAGCTACATATGAGAAACAGCCTACTCATTAACAAATTAAAAATTAATCACAGGTACTTCTAGAGCTCTGTTTATTTTGTTCCCAGCAGATCTTTGCGTAGGGGACACAAAACAATGCCCAAGTTTTATATTACATAAGCAAATCTTTAACTTGCATTGTTTCACAGGAGCACCAAAGCTTTGGCCTTATCTAAGCCAAACACGACACGTTTCCTAGAATACCTGTAATGCTGGAGCTCTTGAAGCAGCAACAGAACAAAGACACACAAATAGTTAAGTATTTTTAAACACACTGAACGGAGGATGATACAGAGCTGCCAAAAATGAGCAATACCTAAACGGAAACTTAAAAGAGAGATTTGTTTCTAACTAAGGAGGAAGGAAAACAAATTAAACTACTGTATTTTGTTCACAAATATGTACAGAACTCAAGTAGAATTACACCACTTTCATTTCCAAGACAAAAAATAACAAACATGTTAGGAAGTGGGATGGTTTACAAACCAGATGACCAAAAGAACTGTTATGTTGAATGAATTACTGAACACTATACAGTTTTTTTGAGTTCTCAAATCTAGTGGAGGAAGTAGACTGAACTTTTTTCCCCGCCCAAATACAATGCATCACATTCATTTATGGCATTGTAAATACAGAGTTCAGTTGAACTAAAAAAAAAATATATACAGAAAAGCAAATTTGTTTGGTTTAAAATCAATCTAACCAGAAGAGCAATCCATAGTTATCCTATATGTCATCAAAGAATTACATTACCATGAAAATTCTTCATTTATCAAGGTACCACTTTTTTGTTCATATTGCTCAAAATCTTACCTAGCAAGTCAAAACAAGTTTGTCACACAGTAAATTTATCTTTCAACCATACTTTGCTACATAATTAAAAACCAATCAACAAAAACCCTCCACAAAATAACTTGAAGATTAAGCCACCACGTGAAATTACAGACCACAGTATCAAGTCCATTTAATTACACTTCACTCCTCTGTCATCTACAGAAGTTTGCTGTGATACCAATTATGCTCAGCCTACACTGGGATTTTTGTTTCTCCTAGGGGAAAAAATGTCTCTCAAACTGCATAAGACAAGTCTTGTTTTCCAACTGGCCTATGATGTTCCCCTGAGCTCTGACATCCAGTAAGAGAAAGAATCCCTCCGAGTTTTTGGGAACAGCATCGTGGGGAAAACACAGAAACAGCAAACACACAAACTCTCTCCTCACCTCAATTCCAGCACTCCCCACACTGAAATCCAACAGCTAAATTTAGGAGCTAACTCGATTCTAAAAAGCCTCCCCAACTTGTTTCACTTATAAGTAGCACCGTGTTAGATGCTGTAGGTGTAACAGCTCTTTACAGACAAGTATATAATTATTTGTATTTCAGGTGCCTTATCAGCCTCCTTTAGACAGGAGCCTTACAAGACCAGATGTTTGCAGCCACAAAAGCAGTCTCTGCCCACAAGCATTTACGATCTGCTTAGGGTACAGCCCATTTCACTCAGTTTTACTGCGAGAGTCGGATGTAAAAAATGAAGCTCTAAAGCCTAATAAGTTTCTTACTTTCACAAAAGACGTTTCAAACCAGCATTAAATTTCACATGTCATTAAAAACATAGTTTGTTGGGGTTTTTTTAATACCCTTGGATTACTTCGGTGACTACAGGAAGAGCAGAAGCAGTGGCAGCTCCAGGGACAGCCCCGCGCACCCTCCGCTCCGCCGGGAACGGTCCGGCCACGGCCGGGCCAGCGCGGGGACACCCGCGGGGACACCCTCGGGAACACCCGCGGCTCCCGCTCCCCGCCGGGCCCGCCGCGCCCGCGCCTCCCTCCCCGCCCCCGGCACGGCGGGAAGCGCGGCCGACACCCACACACCCACCCGCCCGCCCCGGCCCCCACACACCGCCCCGGCCCCCGCCCCGGCCCCGGCCCCGGCCCCGGCCAGCCCCGCTCCCGCCGGGCCGCGCCTCGGCCCCGCGCCGGGCTCGCCCACACCCCGCGCCGGGGCCCGGGGGCCGCTCCCGCCCCGCGGCCCGACACCGCCCCGGCCCGGCCCTGCGCCCCTCGGACTCACCCGTCGCCCACCACCACACACTTGATGGCCTGCATCGCGGCTGCTGCGGGAGCGCCGGCCGCCTCCGCCCTGAGCCTGCGAGCGGGGACGAGGCAGCGGCACCACCCAAGGCGGGGAGGAGAGGGCGGACCGCGGGCGCAGGAAGCGGCCGCCGCGCTCACATCCGGCCGGGCCGCGCCGGGACCACCCCGCGGCCCCGCCTGGCCCGGGCTGCGGGAGCGGGCGGAGGGGGCTGTGCCGCTGGCCCAGCGCGGAGCGGGCCCGGCCGGTCCCTGTGCTGTGTGCTCGGCATGTGCTCGGCCGTGCCGAGCGGGGTGTCCGCGCGGGCCTTGCCCAGCGGCGGGGCCCGGGCCCAGGGAGCGCTGCCGGCCCCGGCCGGGCTCCGCTCAGGGGCACGGGGCCGACCTTCGTCCCACACCACCCCTGTCGTGTCTGACAAACCTCTCTCAAACACAAAGGTGCCTTTGACACCACCCTGTGTTCCGTCTTTCACTCCTGGCACCCCCCATGCCCCAGTCTCAGCATCCCTCGAAGTGCGTTGATGTGCAGTTGTGTTTACCCCACAGATGCAGCGAGCACCTGTAACTCCAGTGACCACACTATTCCCATGTGTTTGCCCGTTTTCCCCAGCCAAGGCACCTGCCATGGGACCATTGCTCTCAGTGCAACACCACAGTGCAGAGCCAGAACATTTCTCTTCATTGTAGGATCTTCTCCCGATGTGCTGTGACAATTAACTCTGCTGGCAAGTTGTAGGCTAGATCAGTCTTTACAAGATGGGACAGCCAAATGATTGCCAGGCCTCACAGAGCCTTGGGTTTCATTTTTGCCAAGCAAACTAGTTATTTTCAGGAAATACTGAAGTAAAAGTCAAGCAGAGCAGGTCCAATGATCCCAAGAGTCTTTTAATTTCTACAGTTAGTACCTGCCATAGTTCTACTTGGTGGAGAAGCTCCTGGTTGGACTGATGCACGTGAGCACTGTTCCCTTTGTTTGCATTGCCATCTGTTCCTGGAAGGAAGTGTGGGGAAAGGGACCCTGGACACACTGCTCCTGAAAAGTAATGATGAATTCACTGAATCAATATAGTGTACCATCAGGAGTGGTTTTCCAGGGATTGGATCTCCTATTAATTTCAGAACATTTCTAATTTATTTTGATACCACACAGTGCAACCGCATCAGTGGACAGAACATTCCACAATATTTACTGTCTTACATTCCTCTTTTGTTGAGCAGAGATAATTCTCAGGTATTTCCCACCAGTGAGGAAAACATCATGACTGTCGCTGTGAACCCAAAGGCTATTTTTGCAACACTTGTATGTCCATGTTCCCTCACACAGATGGAAGCTGAAATGACTTGTCATTTAAGCTGAATATCCTTAAAGCCAAGACTCTGCCGCTGCCAATGACCTGGCAACTGTTCTCAGCCTGGAGCTGCAGAAGAGAGGTGTGGGCAGGACCACAGTGCTCCTGCTGTTCTTGGCTGCTGAAACAGCTCTTGGGGCCTCTGAGACACTGCACAGGAACAGAGCAGCATGAGGAGTGTCTGACTGATGTCATGGTCCTGGGGAGACCCACAACATGGGAAGATTTGAGGGACATGTAAAACTGCTTCTGATTTTTCCACCACCTACCTCTTCCTCCACTGGTTCTTTTTGATCTAGTGTATAACAGATGGATGATTAGAGCTTTTTCTATGAGAAAGAAGTACAGCAGCATTTACAATATGTTTACAAAATACCATACAAAGACAAGGCTGAAGGCTGCAGTCAACAAAACACAATAGCACAAATTGCTTTTATGATCCTGTCATGAGAGAAACAGTATATTTTTATGTATGTTCTCTTCAGTGCTCCTCCATCCTATTGTTTTGAGATCAATGGTTTTGCATTGTCAAAAAAAATACTTAAGTTAAAACACAGAGCACACTGTAAATATGTTTTAAATTGACAATTTTATACTGCTTTTGGTATATAATAGAGAAATACCTGGATAAATATTTTCTGTTAGTAATCTAAAACAATATTACAATTTGGATAGATGATGATCTGGTAACAGATTTAGACAAATTTTCTCCACATGTTTGTAAATCTTTATTTCCTCAAATATGATAAAAAGGGCCTTTTGGAATGGTTCAGCCTTTTGCATTTGAAATCCTAGTTGATATCTCTCTTACAGTAACTTTCCTTATTTGCCCTGGCAGATGCTCCTTAAAATATATGATGTGTTTATTATTCTATTATTGAACATTACTATATTTCAGTTGCATTTTATTCTTGCATGGTTTTTTGTTTACCTATTATGTAGTGTGTCTGTTTTTAAAGAGAAACAAATAACTTACATGGTGCTACAAATGCTCAACACTTTGCAGGTATGGGTTTTTTTCCCTGAGAATGAGGAGAGAGCAACACAGGGAACATTTTGAAACATTAGTTTGACAAAAGAAAAGGAACTTAAAGAACAGGATGAAACACAGGGCAAAGGAGGGAGAAATTAATAACAGGCAACTTAGAAAAATGATCAGTTTGATAGATATGAGTGCAGTGCTGGGTTGTACATGGAATAGTTACAAATGCACCACACAGAGGAGTAGGACAAAAGAACAGAATGAATGGCAGTAGCAATAACCAAATATAAATCGTTCCATAATTATGATAAAATCATGAATCATAAAGTTCAGGCTTAAATCAGCCTTAATATTGTTCCACACTCTACCACCTTGTCTTCTCTCACCATTACAGTTGTTGTTGAAAGCCCTTTTCTCAGACATTGAGAAGGAATCATTATTTAAGATTGTTTTGGATACTGTCTGTGTGTATTGTGAGTGCAGGCTCTGCCAGAGGATTATTCTCCTTTGTGGCTGGGGAGTGGCAGGGTAATCACGCTGATGCAATACTGGAAAGTTCTACTCACCATGACACAAACTATCAGCACTACAGAGACAATAATTATTTGCACTTTTATATTATCTTTCATCCCAAATTATTACTGTGTTCTGTAACGTGTCAGCTTATTAATGAAGCCACAGAGAAGCAGAGAAGGACCAATATACACACACTGTACTGGGGAACAAGCAGAGCACCTGCCAGTAATTCCTGGGTGTGTTCTCTTGCTCCTGGATGACACTTCCTGCTGACACAGGTTCTGCTCAGCTGCCTCCAGGACACAGCATGTACAATATCGAGGGCAAAAGTAATTGTCAGTCCTTAACAAGAACAGAAAACTGTTTCAGGGGGAAAAGCTGTGATTGGAATTCAGTTCCTGGAAACCAGGGCTCGGACATGTAAAATTGTAAAGTCAACTTTACATGAAGCAAAGGTGTGTCACAAAGTGCCAGAGAGCAGAATAAGGTTTTCAGCATATTGCACTCTTCTCTCTTTTGATAATTTCTAATAAAATCAGCAACAACAACAACAAAAAAAACCCAACCCTCACCCAAAACCTCACCTAAGGAGAGATTTATTTTACTGGAGAAAAACTTTCTCCAGATGTTTTTTTCATCTTAAATTAGCTGAAATAATTGTATTTAAAAATTGTACTTAAGTCTTGATCCTAATTTGAGTTGGTGACAAAAGTCGGGTGTTTAATGATGTAGTATTAGGGACACAGTAGTTGGTAGAAAGGAATCTTAATACTAGACAGCACTAGGCATCCAAAATTCCTTCCTGGACTCTAGTTCCATCTGTGGTGTTTTCTGCCTTTGTGGCCTGTCACTCACTGAGCTCCTCTGCCCTCCCACTTTTAAATCAGGACAGGAGTACATATCCAAGCTGTTTGGGCAGTAGCTATCAACTAGCAGTAGCAACCAACAGTTGCCTGAGATTCCAAGTCTTCTGCTTAATGATTTTTGAATTCTTTAGTTGACGTCTCTTCGTCAAGCTAACAGAGCACAAATTTCTAATTAGGAAAGAGACACTATTGCTGTAGAGGAAATTTGGAGTATCATCACTGAAGCTCGGGGGATACTGTGACACAAAATTGATGTTAGAGAATATTCTAATCCACAAGTAATAGCCTGTAATTTCTAGATATTCCAGGCAGACATTTTTTGGCATGATTAGTTTCCTGAGTGTTGAAAAAAGCCTGTACTTGCATGTGATATGTACACTGTTCAAATATAGCAGTCAGTCTGCTCTAGAGGAACCAAAGCCAGCAATAAAAAAGGAACCACAACTTTTAAATGTCAGCATTTGCTGCATCAGAGAGTACAGATTAAAAGAGCATGAAAATAAAATCGTAGTATGTAAATCTTTACATTAATAATAAAGCATCATAAAACAAATGCATCCCATTCATGTGATACTCACATAGATGATTTAGATGGTGTAAGTATTCAACAGAAACAAGTGCTCTATTTTTTTTAGGTAGCTTCTGATAAATATCTCTTCTGTCAAGACTTTCAGTTATAAAACCCACATAAGGCTTTGCATTCACTGATGTCTACCCTCAGGTTCAGCAAGCAGTAACAGACAGTACTTAATACAGTGAGATCTGTTGTTGAAGGCAGTGGGAGTACATACAGTAATCCCTGTATATGGCTGTGAGCTTTTTGGAACAGAGACAACATTATATATTTATAAACAAGGACCTGAGACTTCTCTTTGTCACTTCAATTTTTTTATCACTGTAACTCCCTCAGCAGAAATATGGAAATAAGCCTTTTATAACTGTAGGCAGCATATCATGCCCTGAGGTGAGGCAGTGCTGAAGTACACAGATGTGTAAGCTGCAAGTTCCCCCCAACTTCTACCTATCTTGATATCAAGCATTTCACAGAAACGAGCCTTAAAATATCAAGAAAAATGATAAAGGTTCAACTATTACATAAGCCCATTTGGTATTACTTGTTTTACTGCCTTCAATTGTCCAGTCCTTTTTTACATGAATAAAGACTGAAGGCTACAAGCTTTGATCTGGCCCCTGCTTTGCTTAGAAAGATTTAGTATTTGTTTTGCTCCAGACTTGCACAAACGCTTATGGACTTCAGAAGAGCCAGGATCCAAAAAAAGGACCAAACCTTCTGTGGTCAGTTTGCCTGGGAAGAAATGGAGGGGTAAGAAGCCTATTTCCCTCTGCCACACTGCACAGCCGTGACACACATCCCAACTAACAGCTTCTCTAGGAGTAGAAAGCAAGGCAAAAACCAGAAAACTTCAAATAACACGTGAGATCAAAGCCAGAAATAAAAATCAGTAGTTCAGCATATAGCACGGTCAGCTATTGGAACAGAAATGTATATTTATTACAGAAATAAGACAATTGTCAAAAAGTGATGATATATTCTGGAATCTATTCCTCACCGGGACCACTTGTAGAAATTCTGAAGAACTTCTACAAGAACTTCTATGAGAGGAATAGATATCATAAATAAAACCAAAGTATCTTATTTTAGCATAAATAGAGTATACGAGTTGGATGAAAACTTACACATTTTTTCCCCAATGATTTTATGCTGATAAACTGCTAAATAACGATTTCTGTAAAGAGGACGACTTCCCAAAATATGATTTATTCCTCATTTCCTAAATATACAAATCACAAACTTGTTCTGTTTGTAAAACAATCAAGGCTAACGGTGACATAGCTCAGTCACCTTCTTTTAGTTTTACCAAGAGATGCAGTTGGGCGACTGATATTTCTGCTGATTTGTGGCAGCAGGGTATTCTGATTTAATGTTAGATCCCGCCTTTATTAAACTGATTAAAAATACCTGTGTTGTGCCTTTCTAATACTGCTGTGTGCAACACTGTGTTATAACCCAGCAGCTTCTGCAGGAGATGTCCCTGTTGTCCGTGGCATTCCATGTATCCAACTGTAACTTGCCAATGCTGTGTTGTTACATCCACAGTGTGTTGTGCTGGTAATTTTCTAAAATTTTGGAGAGAGAAGGTTCTAGGCTGGACATCATCACAAACCAGAAGAGCTAACTGAATGCTTCTGTCACCAGGGACAACAAGCTCTCTGAGGGGTGCCTGTGATTCCAGAGGGCCCTGGCAGGTCACTGCTGGGGAAGGAAGGCACGGTGGCAGCAGCTGGGCCACCACAGCTGATGACAAGTTTCCTTTCAGTCCTAAAAAACCCACTCACAAGAAGGAGTTTGTGTGAACCATCTGGGGTTTTTTTTGTTTCCTTTTTTTTTTTTGGACTCAACTTTCAGTCTGTTCAGTCTAAAATATGTGACTTTTCTCCCTTTTCAAGTTTCTATTATGGACTCAGTCTTTTGCAGTCATTTAATGTAATTTTTGCCTACATAGCAGTGGATGTAAAAGGCACCATAAAAAAGGAACTGTAAGCATAAATAACCCTAAACTTTGACTCATTTAAACACTCTATGTTCATAGTTCATCTGTGTCATTATTAGTTCTTACAGGGAGCTGTGGAGACCTGATCCCCAGCACAAGGATTGTTCTGTGTCACACCACAGAGCAAAGAGAGGTCCCTTCCCAAAAGGGGTCTCCCCCAGGCAGAGGGCACACAGATGGAGTTAAACAGGGGAATGCAATTCAATAATATTGGTCTGTGTGGTGGGCACATCAAGGGATTTTAATTCTTTTGGAAATATGGTCACTTAAGAGCCCTGAAGGAAAATAGAGGAATTTTTGAATAAACCTACAAGGAACTTCTTCTAAATATTAGGGATATACATTGAGAAAGTTTAAAAGGACATTTTGAAAATGTAACAAGTCAGTAATGTTGACTCACAACATTTTTTTCTTTGAATACCTGAGAAGAAATTTTAGTTAAAATGAACTAAAACATGAACAGACTAGAAAAGATAAGGATGTTC
This sequence comes from Lepidothrix coronata, assembly GCF_001604755.1. Taxonomy (NCBI): domain Eukaryota; kingdom Metazoa; phylum Chordata; class Aves; order Passeriformes; family Pipridae; genus Lepidothrix; species Lepidothrix coronata. The sequence goes on along the minus strand of NW_016690221.1, from coordinate 4,061,859 downwards.
TGTGATGCAACAGAGTCAGGGTTAGGAAGCAAAAAGGGGGTGATGGCATTAAAGTGCTGAAAAAGGATCTCTACAGCCATCAGCCACAAACTGCATGTCGACAGTTTTGAACTTCTGCATGTTAAAGTAATCAGTGTTCTAGCTAAACTGAAAATGATTTTACCACCATGACAGAGCTGAAATCAAAAGAGGAAGTATGGGATGCCTTTGAGGTTTAGTTTCACTGTCAAAATAATTAGCTAATTTCCAAATCTTGACGTGACAAAATCTGGTGAATCTCTTCGATTGGTGTTCAACTGCATTATCTGTTACTTTCTTTGTTGGAAAGCTAAAGAGTGTTTTACCAATTTCACTATTTAATTAAATAAGTAGATCAAAATAAATAGTGATGCTAAATTGTTATTATAATCTAATTTAGTAATTATATTGCCCATTTTAGCGTGGAAACTAATTTACTTTTAATCAAGATTTGAAAATTGATACTGTGTCACATCTGCTTCAATGTGCAACAAGAGCCAGAACTAATGAGACTCTGGCAGAGCTCTACTGATATATGTAAATGTTAATCAGCTTCCTGATTTAACCTTTGTATATCACATTGCATTCCAATTTAATCATGGAAAGCTGCTAAATGTCCCGTTCTGGAATTATTCTTTCTCTATGCACCAGCTTGATTCTGTGGTAATACAATAGTATTTTATAAGGAGTTTAAATCAAGGTCTTGATTTTTATGTTTCATTTTAGTTATTGGAAGTTGATTGAATGAAAACTGTAAAAAGCAGTTATAGGGGGAAAAAAGGGCTATGTTAATAAATGGTATTGGTCATCTGTTCATCTTTTGGGGCATTTTTGCCTACTTGCAAAGTGCCATGATGGTAATTTATCTCAAAGACCTTCCTAGGAAACATTTGCAAAATGTTTTGTAAATCTTGTGTGTAACCCGGACTTGAACAGTGTATTTTAAATTCATTAAGTAACACAAGTATTGGCTTGAAAAGCATAGGAAGTATTTCCTTGTGACAGTAGCTGGCTCACAGAATTGATCACCTAGCTGTGTAAACAACAAAAATTACAAAAAAAAACCGGACCGAAACCCAGAAACCATTATCAACATTTCACACTGAAAAAGGGTAAGTTTAGATTAGATATTAAGAAAAAATTCTTCCCTGTGTGGTTGGGGAGGCCCTGGCACAGGTTGCCCAGAGAAGCTGTGGCTGCCCCATCCCTGGCAGTGTCCAAGGCCAGGTTGGACAGGGCTTGGAACAACCTGGGATACTGGAAGGTGTCCCTGCCCATGGCAGGGGGTGGAACCGGACCATCTTTAAGGTCCCTTCCCACCCAAACCATTCTATGACATCGATAGCCCGTGCAGGTGTCACTGAGCAGGCTGGAGCAGCACCTGGATGGATCATGCTCTCAGGGAATGGCTCAACGGGAAATGGTTTTAATAAAGGTAATCCAGGGGAGGGACATTAGGTTGGATATTAGGAAACGGTTCTTTCCCCGGAGGGTGGTTGGGCACTGGTACAGCCTCCCCAGGGCAGTGGTCACAGCACCAAACCTGACAGAGCTCAAGGAGCGTGTGGACAACGCTCTCAGGCACACGGTGGAATTCTTGGGGTGCTCTGTTGCAATCGATGATCCTTGTAGTAATTCCGCGAATTTTCCATGTGCTCCCAGCACGGCTCCAACACCGGAAGGCAGAACCTCGGCGAGGAGCGCGGCGGTGGAACACGAGGGCGAGACGTGAGGGCATTGGAACACGTGGGCGGTGGAACATACGGGCGGCAGGATGTGGGGGGGCCAGTGGAACAGGAGGGCGGTTTAACGCGAGGGCGGGCGGCGGAACGCGAGGGCGGTTTCCCACGAGGGCGGGTGGCGGAACACAAGCGCTGCCGCCCCCGCCCCGTCCCGCTCCGCTCCAACGGTCCCCGCGCCCGCCCTCAGCGCGGCCCCGCCCCGCGCGCTCCCCGCGCACGCGCGGCGGGCAGAGGCGGGCGCTGCCGCAGCCCGTGGCCGGCCGGCCGTGCGCACGCGCGGCGGGAGGCGGCGGCGGGGCCCGGGCGCGGGCCCGGCGGGCGGGGCGGGTTTATGGCGGCGGCTCTGTCCGCCCTCGCTGCCAGGCTCTCCCAGTCGGCCGCCGCCCGCTTCTGCAAGGGGCTCACCAGGACCCTCCTCATCTTCTTCGACCTGGCCTGGAAGCTCCGCATCAACTTCCCCTACCTCTACATCGTCGCGTCCATGATGCTCAACGTGCGGCTGCAGGTGGGCGGGGGCGGCGGGGCCGGGCCGGGGGGTGTCCGGGGGTCACGGCCGGGCCGGGGCCGCTGCGGCTCCCCCGGTGACAGCGGGAGGGGGCGGGTCCCGCCGTGCCCGCCCTGGGGCTGTTGCCCTGCCCGGTGTCCCCCGGGAATGTCGCTTGGATGCAGCCCCTGGAGGAGACTCGCCCTTGCCCGTGGCCAGGTGCGAGTGCCCCGCTGTGCTGCTCGCTCTCCCCGTTCTCAAGTTTATTCGTGTTCCTGAGCCATAGTTAACTCAAAGACAAGCAATAAATTGTGAATATGTGCGCATTTTAAAGGAGCAAAGAAAACAATTTCCTTCATCGGTTTGTTGGGTTGTTGTTTGGTTTGGTGGTGTTTTGTTTTTTTTTTTTAAATCAGGACAGTTGCAGCAGGGAAAATGCAGAGAGAGTTTTAAATACCAGTGTCTTTATATAAAAAAACCAGTTAATATTTAATTTGCATCTCCCCTGTTTCTGCAAAACGTTGAACTCCCTAAACCAGCTTTGACCTGTTGTAGGGTTTAAGTTTTGTTGTTTTTATGATGAAATGAAAGCTTTACTTTAGGCTTAGCTGGCAACAGAAGCAGGTGGTGGACTGTCACAACATCTGTTCTAGCCAAGGCTTGGGCACTTTCTCCTCGTAAACAGCTGTAATGAAAGTTTTGACATCTGGCCAGTGGCTGAGTGCTCAGAGACAAGTCTGATTGCAGTTTGTGACTTGTAAAAGTTAAGCTAAAATGGGAAGAGGCCAAAATGTGACATCTCTTATTTTTGTTTTTGGGATTCATCCTACAGCTCTGAACCTTGAAAATGAGCCACGTGGCCAGGAGTTGTACCTGCAGCTTAGTAACCTTGGTAGCTGAAAAAACGTGCCTTTGCTTGTTATCAGTGTTGGCACATAATAGTTCTCTTGGAACAACATCAGCCTGTCCTTTGACTGCACTACAGCTGATCCCGCTGGTGCAGCCAGTCTGACCAGTTCCCTTGGGAAGCTGTGCATGGTCCAGTGTTACTTCCAGTGTTGTGGGTCTGATTTCAGCTTGCACTTGTGTTTACAGGAGGATTACTTTACTGTTTACCTTCAATGTTAAGTTTCTAATCTGTCCCAGCCTGTGTTTCTGTTGGATAAGGGAAATGGTGCTGTTACACAGCGAATCTCTCGCTGCTCGTTTGCTGACTCACTTTCACGTCTGTCACCAAAAGAGAGTTTGCAGCAGATTAAACTGAAACTACAGAAGAAAGCTGGTTTTTGGGTATGCTTCCTGCCCCTCTGGATGCGTTCAAGCAGCCTGTAGGGAGACTTGTTTGTTTGGACAACTGTTACTTTTTGTAACTGGGTTATTCTTTTTTTTTCTGTTAAAGATTTTTAATTTTTTTTGGTCTGTATATGGGGCACCAAGAAACTGTGATATCAGTGTAATAACTTCCTGCATTCTTTCTCTTTAGGTCCATATTGAGATCCACTGACTGGTGACTTGGTGTGCTGCTTGCACTGTATGCTGTCTGTCACACTCCTCTTCCAATCCAGCCTGTTGTGAAGCAGCAGAGCTGTGCTCATGTGCTCCAGGACTATGAAGAAAGAAGATTTAACCCAGAACCCAGTATGTGACGATGACCCAGCTCATCCCAAGGCAGCAGCTCACCTGACACACGTGCATTCCGTGTTGGACAGTTCTCAATATCTGAGCAGCAGTTTACAAGAATTATTTAACACGAGGAATTGTTCTCTCTTCAGTACTATACCTCTGCCTTCTGTTGGCAAGGAAATGCCTCTGAGTTTCAGTGAATCAGCAGGGATGAACTCCAGTGCAGCTGCTCCTTGGAAGGATTCATTTCATCTGCATTTTTCTTCTGGCAAAGACAGTCCTGATCTGGTTTCTCACTGCATTGATGGTATTTCAGTAACGGGCTGGCTGGAGAAAGCTTGTAGCCTTTCTGGAGACTTCAGCTCCTGCTGTCCAGGAGACAACTCTGTATGTTTTGCACAATTCTGGCTGGGACATTTGCAGTGTAATAAAAACCTGCAGTTTCTGGGATTAGAAACGAGCAGCAGCAAAGAGAATGAAGTGCAGTTTGCATTTTTGAAAGTGTTGGAGCTTGGTGGACTTCCTGATCCCTGCTGTATTCCAGCTGCCTCCCTGAACGACTCGTATGCTATGGGACTCCTAAACAACCAAAAACCGTGGTTCTTTCTTTGTTACTTAAACCTTGTGTCTTCAGAGCAAACACATGGATACGAGCAAATGCTTTTGAATATACAACATGTGGCTAATGATTTTCCCATCATACAGCTGGTCATTTCTGTGCTAGCTTTTGCACTAGCGGGTCTCTGGTGTGCAGTAGTCAGGGTAAAGTACTGGGATTTTAGTAACTACTATTTTTAATATTAACAGAAATTTAACTAAATAACAGAGAAAAGGTCACAGTTCAGGTTTTAGTGAGAAGTAGACAGCTAAAGTAAAAATTATACTTGTGTAATTGCTAGTAAAACTGGCTGTTGAAAGAATAGGGACTTCTTTTTTGTAAGAAATATCTGCATCTGTGTGGAAAGAACTTCATAATTTCCAGACTCTTTGGGACTTTGCAGGCCTGTTGTTAACACTAAACTAGAACCCAGTTTGATTAGCACAGATCCTTTGTTTTCTTTAGGGTTTGTATTAGTGCAGTGGTTTAGCTACTACTATTTACAGCCATTTCCAGAGAAACTGTTTTTGTAGAATTGAATTCTTGCTCTGAATCCTACAGTGACTAATACATCAGTCCTTAAAACACTTTGAACTGGAAAGCTGTTGGGAGGGTGGTCTTCAATACAGCATAATTCTCAGCAGTGTTCATTTCCAAGGGTGGTACTGCTCTAATTTAACAATATCTCATGAGCTGTATTGTGCTACAATAGACACTATAAACAATTTTCTAAAAGAATGTTTTATTTCCTTGAGAAAGTGATTGCACAGTAATAATTTCTGGGCCTGTTGACTTTGGCTTTGGGACAGGCTTCTGATAATGGGGTTTGGCAAAGTGTGGGGCAGGAATGTTGGAATCCATAGAACTGCTTGTGAATAAGAATTTTGAGGAATAGGCTCCTGTTGACACCCCGATGGAGGAACTCATTGTGCAGCAGGTCAAAGTTTGAACTCAGCGTCCAAAATTCTCAAGAAGGGATTGCTGCAGGCGGGCTTAGTGTGCTCTGGAGGCTCACCTACAGAGGGAGGTACTGATAGGGTGGGAGTTAGGATGCATTTTCAGCTTCCCCTTCACTGAGTTAAAAGTGAGGACTTAATGTGGAGTAAAGCCACGCCAGTGATTCCCACACCAGGAATCCTTTTTGCCAGCTGTCTTGCTTCATTTGGAAAGGGAGTAAGTGATGCTGCATTTAATTTGAACTGAATTTACCTGGAAAGCCAGTAGAATTTCCCATGTGGTGATTACTGGGGTGTTAGCACACTTGTGTGGAGATGAGATGATGCTTATCAGCGTTACAGGGAGAAACGTTGGAATTTTTTAATCTCATTTGAGTGCTGAAATAAGATATATTACTTTTTATGTTAAATGATATGCTGTGTTTTTATTATCCCCATTGGCTGACTGTTTCTTCTGGATGCTAGAAGATATGAAAAGCCATTTTACTTTAACTTAGAAAATCACTTTTTCCCTGGTGTGTATTTTAATGATTGTTTAACTTCTAGACTTTTGACCTGTCAGGAGGTGACTGAAAACCTTAAAATAATGTTGTATTATATATCATAAGTAACTATTTTGACAGCAGCAGTTCCCACTTCATCAAGCCGTTCACTCTCATCTCCACTGCTGCAATTTATCAGCCTTGCAGTGGTATTAACATGTTAACACGTGGTTTTGTGGTGGGATTAACATGATTCCCAAAGTGATGTGGATCTTAAACCCCAAACCACCAGAAACAAAGACACTTCTCCAGAAGTCTGTGGCTTCTTTGAGTTATGGTGTTAAGTTGCTGTCTACCTACATTTTGACCAGAAAACCTCCCTTGGCAGAGCTGAGGGCAGAGGAATGAAGGTGGGGAGGGGCTGGGCCCTGTTTAAGCTGCCTTGATTGCTAAAGACAATGTTGTGCAACTCCAGATTCATCTCTCTAACCAGCTCCATAGGTACATACCCTTTGCCTGTATGGTGAGCCTTTTCTTGTTAAGCTGAGCATAAACACAGCCCTGCACCCAAACCTCGAGTGCTTGAACCTCCTGTGCAAAGGATCAGTTGGCACAGTTGTACCTGCAGTTGTTACTTGAGACTTTGTTTGTTCAGCTGAATGGTTTGGCCTGGAAGCTTCTCTGCTCTGTGTCAACTGGGAACTACTTTTTTTGGGAATCACAGTTATATGCAAGAAATTGTAGGTGATACTGTAGGCTAACAGGCAAGAGGAGTAGCTAAAGGCATAAAAGCATTAATCCAGTTTTTAATGCACCTGTTCTTCATGGTGATTTTAAAGGGGGCAAAAATGAAATATGAGAGACACGGCCAGTAAATTAGAATTTAAATGAGTGTACAGCAGCTGCCAAGGGTTTTCTCTTTATTGATGACAAGCCTATGCAGGAGGGGAATTCAGAATGTTGAACTGGGTTACACATCACAGTCCAGCTAATACAGTCCTATTTTAAGCAAAGTCCTCTTTGAGTGTGTGGCCTTTAATCAGTTATTACAGGATCACTTTAACTCCAATACAGCTAAGGGAAATGATGGATTTTTGTTGTGTATTATATGTATATTGAACGTAAGATATAAAGAATACGTCTTAAATGAGTGGATTGAATCCATTTTAAGATAGTTTATGTACCTTGCCTTGGATTTTACTGCTTAAAACCTAAAAGGTAACTTTAACTTGAACATTCCTTCTGAAATTCAAATAAAGGATAGTTTGGTATGTTGAAATCTCATGTAATATACTGCACTTTAAGCCTGGGGAGGCCATGGAGTGAAAGCGCTGTTCTTGCACTAACAGAACTGTCTGCCTGATGGTGACAATGTTTAAATGGCTTTTCCTGTCTGGAGGGAGAACAGGGAACCTGAGGGATGGCATCCATCCTTTGAAACTAGAGATACATCCAACACTATGTGGTTGAGGCCACTGTTCTCTTCCTACAGATGTTCTGATATTAACTCATCTCAAGAGATGGAAGGTGTCTGGGCTAAGAACCAGTTTGTGTGGAGCTTCATGGCTTCAGTAAGATGTGGAAAGCTTTTCTGAGCTAATGTGCTGTCAGGGCTGAGACTGTCCTGGATGATTGTTACAGTACAGAAACATAACATTCTTAGTGGGGGTAAAGGACCTTTATACTGAACCGGGAGTTGCCTTCGTATTTCTGTATTTCCCTCTCATCTTGCTCTGGAAAGAGTTATTTCTAAGCAAAATATCAGGGTTCTGCTAAACAACTTGTGCTCCAGGTCCTTCCTGCATTACATAGCAAAGAGTTCTATTTCTGCCATTAGAAAACAAATTAAGTAAGAAAATACTCAATATTTAGAGAACTGCCTAGTAGTCACACTTGAGTGAAAATTTACTATATGGTGTACTGCTTTGAAAAGAAAATATACTTTTAAATGTGTGTGCACGGAGCTCTGCATGTAGATAAAAAGTGTTTTACCACAGTGAGATGCTGGAATGCTTCTGCAAATGCTTGTTTCCTTTCTGACATTTCAGTGCAAACTGCAGTAGGGATGGTGGTGTGTTCTCAGTGTGATATGAGCTGGTGCAATCCTGGCAATCCTGTGTGTGCATCACCCTGCACCAGGAGACAGTTTTATCTGTAGACATTTTTTAGCTGTTTGCTCTTTCAGTGTTGGGTTTGCTTTTGTTGTTTGGGGTTTTTATTTTTGGTTGTTTGGGGGTTTTTTATTATTTTTAGGACTGTAAAGACTGCACTTTCTGAAACTTCGCCAAAGTTTGCTTCCTTTCTCCTTTTCTCCTCCCGTGTCCTTTCTTACAGGTATACACATGTAATTTTTGGAAGAAGCAAGCCTGTACACACTCTCCTAATGTATAATCTTTCTGTCAAGTTGTTCCTTTTGTTTTTATGGTTTAGTCTTACATATATTTCCCTCCCTATAATTTCTCAGCCTAAGCACATGCTGATATTTTATTCCACTTCAGAAACACTGCCCTGTAATTAATTATGCATAACAAATTGTCAGAAACCATGCAGAGATGTAAGAGCACATAGTCTGTCATTAAGGTGCATGACAAGAGATATATCTGGCAGAGCAATAGGTAGCCAATATGACATATTTCTGCTTTTTTCCCCTTCAAAACAGCTGATTTAATTAAAATCCAATACTTAATTTGAATTTGTGGTACCTCTGTCAGCTGAGAATTGCAGCTAGAATTTGGGGCTTATGAAATATATTAAGGTCAGAACTTAAACTGTAACTTTTCAAAAAATTAAGGTTACATTCCTGTGAATATTTTAAAACCATTTTTTTTCTGAGTGCACAGAATGTCTTCTGACACTTGTTTCTGTGATGCATCATCAATAAATGGGGGGAAAAATCCTCTCTAGACTACAGAGCCTCTAATCCTCAAGGAAGAGCTGCATTCATTTAAAATAAATGAAATGTTGCCTAGGAAAATACTGATATTTATGATCAATTCACATACTTAAATACAATGTCATAGATATCAAGCTGCTGACAGTGTGAAAACTAGAATAATACAGAAGTGCTGGAATAATGCTGTCCTTTACCAGCCTGCACTAAGCAAATCCTATTGGTGTGTACTTTGGAATTAATCTCAATTTTCTTAGTCTTTTGGGAATTGGTGATACAAGATTCAGACCAAGATGGTTATTTCATTGTTAATGACGAAATAAATTTAAAAGCTAAAACATTCTAAAAATGACCAGAGGGACTTCCAGAAAGAAACCCTGCCTTGAAAAGATCCCCTTTATTTTTTAATATATTTGTAATCTGTTTTGCACATTTCTTCCCTCTTCATGGGAGATGTGTATAAACCTGATAGCAAAAATGGTCAAAACTCAAACTTGCAAAGGTATCAGTGTTTAATTTTCTCTTTGTAGTCAGTTTTAGCTACTATCAAGCAGAATAGCAAGATGTAATGTAAGCTTTTGTGCTTAAAAGTAGGGACATCTGATGCTTAGTGCCTGATTCATAACTTGGAGTGTTCCATGAACTTTCTTGAAAAAGGGTTCTGCTACCTGCTGGTGACTAACACTTATTTTAAATGCTGACACTTCCTATTTTCTGTAAACTGTGATGTTATCCCTGCAGAACAATTTTAGTCTCTGGCCTTGCACTTTGGCCCTTTTTATTTTATCGCAGTGTGGGAGGTGGAGAAGGCTGGCACAGACCATTCTTGTTTGTTCCAGAGAAAGATGTTTACAACTTTGTATGTATTTTAGAAGCTTATCGTGACACTTTTAACTTGTGAGAGGAGTTTCCATAGCAAACTTGAAACCTGTTGTCCTGAAGGGGTGACTGCAGACTTGTGAGTAGCACGGAGTGAGTGCTGTGTGAGCTGCCAGGAGCTGCTGCCTGCGCTGCTGCTCACTCGCGCCACAGGAGGGAGTTCCACATCAGTCTTTTCAGTATTTTCAGTTACAGCGTTGGTTTTTCTTAGCACAGCACATTTCAGTTTGACTTGTCTTATGGATTGTCACTGCAAATAGGTTCATGTACAAAATCAATACCCAGTGGTCATGTATTGTAACTGTTTACAGCTGAACTCTCTGTACCAATGGATGGGTTTTGTCAAGCTATTTAAAAACAGAAATAAAGATCTTTTTTTAAAATGATTTTTTGTCTGTGCTCAACAAGAGAGAGTTTTGGTGCTTCTTGTTCCAGTTTTTCACTGTATAAATTGTACAGATGTGCTTAGGGAGACTGTGTTTCTGACAATATAAAGTCAGTGAGGGGCTTTTTCAGAGAGACAGTTTGGGAGATGTGTGTTTACAGAAAACAAAAAACCCTCTGTGAGAATAAAAGGGCTCAATGCCTTATGCTTGGCCTTGGAAATTTGGTATTTGAGCCCTAGGTGAGCTTAATGATGTTAGCCACCAGTATTCATTTATAGTCATTCTTTTTACACACTTTTTTTTTTTTTTTAGTGACACACCTTAACACAGTTATTTCAATATAATTCCAATTTCAATATAATTTCCTAACTAACTAGATCCAATCTTGCAGCAGTTTTATTTTAGAGGGGGAAAGCAAACCATGCAAAATATGTAAAACAGCCATAGAAACTCTCCTGCATCATCCAGGATGATGCTGCTGGATGCTTCTCTGCACGGTTAGAACCACCTCAGTATTAACAGATATGTCTGAGCTCTTGTTTCTGCTGAATAAAATATTCACATTAAAGGAGTGGAATAAACATGTATCCTCTGCTTAAATGTTGAGCATTAAAAAACAAAACAGAAACCCCTCACCCTTCAGAGGTCTCTTTTCTGAAAATTGCAATCAAGTGACCTTTAGATTCTACACTTAGAAGACTTAACTTAGTTTCTGTTTGATCTCAGAGTCCCTTGATGCCAGAAGTGGTATGTTTTGAGGGAGTATGTTATTGCTATGTGCTGTTTTCTGAAAAGAAATAGCATTGACAACTGTGAAGAAAAGGCTGATACTCTTGAGTACAAAATTAACGTGTACTGCTCTTCATAGTGGCGAATGCTGAGAGCACACTGTCCCTCAAAACATGCATTTAAACAAAAAAAGAAGGGAGGGAGAAAAATGAATGTCATAATCTAATAATATCTGTAAAGTTCTGGCATGTGGTTAGACCTCCACGGTCAAGAAAGTGCTATCAGTGCTCCCTGCACTTCTCTGTGGGTTCCTCATCGCTTCTGGAATTTCTGTGGAGATACTGAAGCAGTAGATTGTAACCTCTAGGGCTGCCCACAATGTCCCAGCCACCCTCCCGTGGCAGTGATGTGACACAGCCTGAATCACTCGTGTTGTCATCACTTGCAGCCGGTTTATCAGTAGTTCTGTATAGATTTATATAAATGGGCATGATTCCTGCCATGGGGAATGTCAAGGAACTCAGAATACTTTTGCAAGCTCAGGAACAGACACAGTACCATGTGCATCTCCAAATCTCTTCCTGTTAGGATTTGAAATGTTTTGAAGTCAGATTCAAGTTGGTGGCCTATGACTTTGTGGTAGACCCTTTGTTCATCTCATACTGTAAAATTCTGTAAGAGCAACTCATCTGTACAGGAGCCCAGATTTCCTCCATGCAAATCTGACTGCCAGAGGAACCTTTTAACAATTCACATTTATCAGAGTATTTAACTCTTCAGCGTGTTTCTCAGCTCTTGCTTTTTCTGGCAGATATTACGGCAGCTTAAAATTAAACAAAACCTCAAACCAAACACAAATACCGAAGATTCTGCTGAAGAAATTCACGTGTCTTAAAGGAAATGATAGTTTAAAAGTGAATGGAGTGCTTTACTTTCCATTAAAAAAGAAATTATTGGTATCAGGAACTGTGGTGTGTTTGTAAAAAGCAAGCTGTATGTCTTGAGCGTTAGGAAGTGCTTTGTCTATTTGTTATCACAAGTATTTTTTACACATATCAAAATACTCTTTTATTTATCTTTAACCTTGTAGTTCAAAGAAAAGAAAAAAAAAACAAACACATTTTGGAATTCTTTCAAGTGTTATGCTTTGTTAAAAGTGTCCCCAAGGGCAAAGGACCAAAACCAACACAGACCTCTTGCTCACTGAACAAAAAGCCAGCAGCAATGACAAGCAGGATGTTTTTGATGCTCTGTTTCTTTTTTCCGGGGCTAGTGGCTGAAGCCCTTAATCACTTTAGCTGGAAGTTATTCACAAATAACTCTCCTGAGCTCAGTAATCCTGTCTTGCTTTGTATCATAAAAAAATCTTTTCTACAGCAGAGATTCCTAAATCTCCTCTCAGATCTGAGCCTTGCATTCCAAGTATTTCATGGTGCCTGCAAGCACGTCTGACCTGCTCCAGAGTCAGAACAGTTACAGCATTTCCAATTTCTGGTCTTTGCTCCCCTCCTTCAATCTAAAAGCATTTAAGATTAAAACAACAAAAAATATTTTATGATACTGTATTAGCACCTTCTTAAGGGCTTGCTTGTACACCTTCAGGTCTCTGTCACTTTAGCTGAGGTTTGTAATGCTGGATTTTCTATGACGCTGAAAATCACAGACTACCACAAAAACCTGTCAAAACAGAATGAAAATTCAAACCTTTTTTGAAGTTGGGCAGCCTTTTTTATGTTCTGTTCCCTCTAGCTGCTTTCTGAGTGAGAACATCTGTACAGACTGTAGCAGTTTCAAGCCCTTCACTTTGATATATGGTGTGTGTTCCCAACAATCTGTTGCTTAAAATAAAAGCTGTCTGGTCTATGTTGTCACTGTCAATCATAATTTTCAGAGCTCTTCCTCACATTTTCTTTCTGGTTTATAATACTTTGTTTGCAGTTGATAACTGTATCTTTTGATTTCTTTCTATTTAGCTAAACCTCTTGCCACTGCTAGCAAGCAGAAGTCTGTAGAGATTGCCATCACTGGATGTTTTGTTACAGTCAGTTCATCAAGCTTCTTTGCTACTTGCTCAATTTACAGTCAATTCTAATATATTTTCATAAAGTACACATAAGAAATTGTAGCTGTTCCTGAATGGATTTCTGTGCAGTTTCTCTTCTGTCACATAGAAAGTGTTTTTTCTGAAGGCCCCTATTGATACAGCATTATCCAAAGGTTTGATTCCATTTTGTATGTGGCTATTGTTACTACAGTTACTATAAAAGAATGCTTTTATAAGTGAAAATACGTCTGGTAAATCTTTTTTACTCACATGTGCTTGTTACACTCAGCAGCTGATCTGCCTGGGAGGGCACTTCTGCCTCCTGGCAGATATTCCAGCTATGATAGATAATGTGATACACAAGATGACTCCTCCCAACCTAACACACAAACCTGAGAGGTAAGGAATAAACTCAGGGAGAATAATAAATAAGACCAACCAAGAAAAAAAGGTGCTTTGAACATATTCTTGGTTTAATTTGATAGGTCATTTTGCCAGAAGCATGATGAGATATGAATTAAACTTGAGACAGGAGGCAACCTAGATATGATCTGACTTTCCTTTATAACAGGAACTCTGTCAAATAGTTCAAATCACACAGAGAGGGTGGAGTTAAATAAGGACTGGAAATGGCCTCAGAGGAAATAAAAAAGCACAAGTATTTGACACCCTTTTTATGGAAAAGGAAAATCACACTTTACTATTACTCCCCCAGGTATTTCTGTTGTCCTTCCAGTCCTACGTGCACCTTATGATAATGCAGAACTACGTGGAAAAGGCAAGCAAGGTTGGGGCTTTTGGGGTATTTTTTGCATTTCAGAAAGTGTAATCAATAAGAAAAGAAATCTGATAATAGGATCTATCTGTTCAAGTAACTTCAAGTAGGACAAATCACAGCTTCAATCCTGTAATCCAGTCAGACAAGATCAGTCCTGATGTCTGGCCTTGCAGACTTAATCTGGGCTCTGCAGCTGAGGATCTGCCTGTGGGAGCCAAGCTACAAGGGCTGGACTTGGGGGTTTTTGGGAATAGCATGAAATTTAGGCCACGTTAGAAGTGCAGGCCCACTCACAGCAGAGTCAACATGAGCCTTCCCAGCCATTCAAACTGAGACAATATCATGGTCCTGAAGTGCTTTGAAATTCATTGCATACTTTCCAAATTCTGTACTCTTGGTAGAAAAATGATTTTTAAGTGTATTATTTTGAAGAAAAAGAGTCAGCATTTAGCAACCGAGAAATATAAAAATAAAATACACGTCTAGAGTTAAAGCATATGGATGGTCTTCTAAGAGAAAACTCCTAGGAATTCCAGTTTATAAAACAGTAACATTCGCTACTTTATTTGAATTATTAAATTGATAGCAACTTTTGGTATGAATTTTTACATAGCTTTACTCATGACTGGTTTTTAATCTTAGATATTCTCACGTGAACTGCAGGAAGTAATTGTTACCAAGGTTATTACAGCTTTCTATGCAAAGGAAGTGTGACTTTTTTATTTCCTGGATTATTGAATTTTAATTGTTTTCTTTCTCAGCTACACATTGTTCACTTGTGATATGCTGGCTCTTGTATTACTTTGCTTGATTTTGGTGTGCAGTTAAAGAAACAAATTAAATATTTTTATCTACTACTAATGATCAAGAGAATATATTGTACTATCTTCTTGAAATGGTGAGTTAATGAAATCACACCAAATTAATTAGAAAGTCCTTACAAGAAATCAGGCTGTTAGAAGAAATGGTATAAAAAATATTTTCAGAGCACCTTTTCTTATCACAGTTTAAATAACAATAAATTCTGCTTTCAAATTAACCTGACAAACATTGTGATGTTGTAATAATTTCTTGTCCTTGTAAGGAAGAATCCACAGTCAGTTTTTCCCAGTTATTCTAAAAGGTGTTGTGACTGACACATACACTGGCAGAGCAGTAATAGCATCTCCTTGCAAATTCCACTTACAACAGGAGACAGCCCAATTAACAGTGAATTCAATAATTCAGGGAGAAGGTTACAGGGCGTTTTAAACAGTTGCTGTTATCACCATGGTTTCATTAAAGTGTGGCAGAAGTGTTAAACAATTCTTGACTGTCAGCAGAAGGGGAGCAGACATTGCCTTGAGCAGACAGACTCTAAACTCAAAGGTGGAGTTTGTGCCTGAACTTTTGACTAAGGGGCTTTGTAAGGAAATCAAAGAGGTCCTGTTACTTGACCAACTGTTGACTCTGAGTGGACTTTGCCTCAGTTCAAAACTGGACTGAAATCAAGGTATTATGTCCACTCCAGCTTTGGAGCAGCATTCAGTCTCTTGCTCATCATGCTCTCAGCACACCTCTAATATTGTGATCTAGAGATAAAAGACCATTTCATTACCATAAAATACAAAATTGTAGTTTTCCTGCCTGCATGTAAATAACCATATATACTTATATATAAACATACACATGCATTGATATCTGCTTGTTTAGATCATTAATAAATTTCTGCTTAAGGGCTTTCCATAAATGACTAAAAGTCTCATAGAAAGAATGGGAACACACCCTAAGTGTGTAGCCCTAAGTGCTGCATTAAGCATGGTAAAAGCACACCCTTCCTTTCTCTTGCATTATTCTTTATTTAATATGGACCTTCCAAAATCCCCAGTGTGCTAAAGGTACTACTTTACTCATTGCTGTTGCCTATGGTCAGCATTCTGGAGTAACATCTTTAATTGATTAGCAGTTCAGATTTCTGAGAAGACTGATTTATCTGCATTTATCTGTCATGACTTGCAGTTTCATAATCTAATAAACCCAATATTATCTCCTTTCTAATAGTTTCAAGACAGCATTCTATTATTTGAGCTGAAACATATGAAGAAGAATTTCTCTCTTTTTAATTCATATCAGTGTATCAGCTTCACTAAAGCAGAATGAAACACGACATTTATAGAAGGGAGAGCTTTGTACAAATTATGCAGGAAGTCCAGACCATTTTAGGAAAAAGCAGCAGCTAGAAAAAGAACTGCCAGGCAACTGTACTTTGTAGAGAATAAATCTGGAACTTCCATCGAAGCAATTAGGACACTGCAGATTTAAATATAACAAACTCCTAAAAATACTTCATGGAATGATTTAACGTATGAAGGATATAAACATTCTTGTCAACAAGATGAAAAGGTTTTCACTGTGAATGAGACAATATTTAAGACTATAATTAGTACTCAAGCAGTGTATTTATCTTGGAAATGTGATGAGGATTTGCAAAAATTATGTGTTTGTTTTAACTGTAGTTATCTGCCATCTTGTTTTTCACGTTTGGAGTCTTTCCTCCACGCTGAGCTCTGGAAAAGCCTTCCAGAGTTAAGAGGAAGGGCATGATTTTGTTAGTTGTGAGAATTTAGCTGTGCTCATTATCCATGTTCCCCTGAGCACCAGCAGAATTCAGTGCTCCTGAATCCCCCTTCCAGCAGGAATTCCGGAACAAGGCCTGAGCAGGCTGGGGGAGAGAACATCCCTGCAGGTACAGGAACTGAACTAAGGATCCCAGATTCTCCTGCTTTTGAACTGTTCTCAATCAACAGCAGATTTCAAACTCTTTTATATCAAAGTCTTCCAGGCATAAATGTACTGTGATTTCCTAATGCTTTCCATTTTTTCTCACAAACATAAAAAGAAATGGATACTCTGTTTAAAAAAACCCCACATTGTTTATCCAGGATGAAAATACTGAGCAGTCCACATTTACTTGAGCAGCTTTGTGGATTAAAATTGTGCTGTAGATATTTTAAATATGTGAATATTTTTTATAAGACATGATTTAATAGTTCCACTATTATATATAATATAGCTCCACTATTTTTATTTAATTTTGGATATTTGGGAATTTCCTACATCCACCTGATTGATGCAGACATCCTTAGAGGAGAGCTTGCATCTGTGCAACTGAGATTTCTGCTACTTCAAAATATAATGAAACTTTTAAAGATACACATTAAAAGAGGAAACAAAAAACATTTAATTGAATTACTTTGAAAGACATTATTTTTTCAAATGTGTCTCTTGCTTTTGTACACTAAGTCAAATTTTTTTTTACACTGCATTCCTTGTTTAGTCTGAAGCATGGCAATTTGCCAATCTGAGCTTTTAGTGATAAATTCTGCTATACAAAGCAAAAGTTTTTATATGTGAGGCCACTTCCTTCTGCTATTTTATCATCTTCCTGGTTTTGTCTGTTTTCAATAAATGCTTTTGTATTTTCACATCTTTTATATGCTTGTATACACAGACACTTTCCTCTGTATTAAAACTGATAGTTGCGAGTTGGTAAGGATAAAAGAGACAGACCATTGACTTAAATTTCACTGCACTAATATATTATATGAACACTTTTATGTTGCAGTATTGAAAGATCTTAACATTGATATTGAAAGTATTTCCTGAATTTGGCAGTGGGGTGGAGAGGAAGGGGTTGATGTTTCCTAACAAGGCTTTAAAATGGAAATAATCTCTGGGTACAGGTCTACTTGAGTACTAGAGACTGACACATGAAGGCTGGGTTCTCACAGGGAACATGCCTTATTTTAAAGCATCTCAAATTTAAATGTATTCAAATCTAAAATATAAAAAGAAACGATGGTGGAGGCCAAACAGCTCTCCTTTATCTGTCCCAAGAGGTTGAAAATTTCTGCCTGACGAGAGAAAACTCAGCAGTAAAGAGAAGCCACAGAGACCCCTGAACACCCAGTGGAACCCGGAGAATCCTGAGGGAAAGGAGAACTGAACTAGGGGTGGTCAGGGGAGAAGAATGAGACTGGAGGGAAAAAGTTCAAGCTGCAATGCAGCAAACTGGAGAGAAGCTTTTGGACCTTCTGTCCCTGATGTCCCTGCCCATTTGAGCAGTCTGTCATGAATTCCTCTTTCCCACAAAAAACGTTACTAAGGATGTAAGCTACAAATCATCGTGTACTAAGCTTTTTATGAAGCCGTTTTGGTTGTTGTTCTGCAGACCTATTGTTCTTCTACAGTTATATTAATAGACTAAAAATAACAAGGGCAGTTCTACCAGACTTAAATTACAATTTTGTTTCTTAAAAATTATTATTTTACACTGCGCTGATTGAGATCACAGAAATTTTTTTCTGACCACAGAGGTGTAAGGTACAAATTCATACTTCATGTAACTGCACTGAGGTAAATGGAGTTACATAAGGAATTAATTTGTCCTGTCTCCTCCATTTCCTTGGAAAAATTCTTTGTTTTAGCGCTTGCCAAGTTTTAACTTTGACTCTCCCTTGCTTAACATCTTCTTGTACCTCGAGACAGTTTTTAAGACTATAAAGAGAAATACAGCAAGGGAAAGACAATTGAGGTGAAGGTCTGCTTTTTAAATTGGAAGTACACTTCAATTACAGTAAAAAACTGCCAAAACCTTTTTGTTTTAGTATAGAAGTATATGGGATTACTCTTACATCCATGAGGATATGAAAGGGATAAAACAGTGTATGTGTAACTATGAGAGGATTTAAGTGACTTTTTCTGCCTAAGACCCATGTGTTTATTTTCTAACTGCAGCAGTTCGGATAAATAGGGATCCTTCTTGGTTAAAAAAGGTAAGAATGTAAAATATCACACATCACTTTTTAACAAAGAATGACCTCCCCTTTCCCCTGGACTCAAAGGGTGTATTCAAAACTAACCTATGAGGGAAGCTGAATACTCTCAACTGCAATTTCATGATGCAATAAATTTAGTTTTTGGATGGTGACATGGCATGAAATCCTGTGTGCAAGTTCAACCCACCAATAAAAAATGATTTAGAAAACAAAACCCTCATGAAACAGGGAGTATAGAGTGTTTTTACTCATGATGGTTTTACGTCAGAGTTGGTCTTCCTGCTGCCAGTATAAAGCCAGGATAAAGCCTGGCCTAAACACTGTGACTTATATCTGGCTAATGCTGACAGGAATGCAATGACATGCTCGTATTTGATCGTGATCAATTTATTACCATTAGATGATCTGGTATTGCACAGATGAGACATTAACAGGCATTTCAGTCTGACTATAGGGACAGTTGGAGAAGGGATCAGAAAGGGAAATTGATGCAGAGTCTGTGGTTCAGAACAGCATCAGAATTATGCAGGAATATTGTCCCCATGGACAAAATAACCATCCAGCAGCCTCCCTTCCTTCTTTCCATACCATCTGTGTGTCACAGTCTACCAGTGCTGCAATTGTGCCAATGCAACTGTTTGTGGGACCAGAGTGTGAATTCAATCAGTGGAGTAATTCTGGTTAAAAATTATTAGATTAGACAGAACTTTAAAAATCTGGATTGAGTAATCTGATTTACAACGTGGCTTCACAAACAGCTGCACAAACAGCTCACAGGCCACTGAAAGTCCAAATCATTAGTTGCCAGTTCCTGCTCCTGCCTAAATTGATGGATCCATATTTATTAAGCCCAGCTTTGTGCTCTGCTGACTAGCCAGCAGGAAGATCTGAGCCAGCTCATGTGGAGATATGCAATTGCATTGCAGACGCTCACTGGTGACTCCACGGGAGCACCTGGTGTAACCCTTCCAACACTGCATGTTGTGAGGAGTACAGTTGTCACTTGGCTGGCCCTGTGTGCCAGGGGGTGCCAGCCCTGCAACACTGGGAGTTATTTAGGGCTTCTTCGGGCAGGGAGGAGGAAGGGACTGTGGGGCCCCCCCATACATCAACTGCTGCCACGTGCATGCAGCTCCTGTATAGTTTGCAGCCCAGCTGCAGCTCCCACTGTAAGATGAGTTAGGAATTTCAAATTCCCAGGCCTTGGTGAGACTAGAGAGTCCAAGATGGAGTGAGCCAGCAGAGGGAAATTCAGACTGTGGCTACTTCTCAGGGTGGGAACAGTCTGGCCTTAATCAGCAAACTCTCCTTTGAGAGTTGCTTTACATCAAGTTCTTTCATTTTCCTGAGATAGAAAAATGCTCTCAAGCTTCATGCAAAACTTCCACTCATGATCTGTTTCAGCCCACGCCCCTTGAATCCTAGTCCTCTTTTTCTGTTATTTTAGGCCCAGCTTTCATGCTAGAAAGCATCCTGTTTGTGTCTAGTACTGTGCATAATTAATACAGGCAGAACAAGTTCTAATGCAAAGTACATTTCAGATCATAAGCATTATAGAGTTGATGGACCTTCACAATTTTTAATACATTTTCCTCACTGGGATGTTTGGTGGTTTTTCCTCAATGACTCACTAGTGGCCCTATCAGTGTTACACAATAGAAACAAACACTGACTCCCAAACCCAGTAATATTCGATGCTGGGAGTAGATAAAGCTCATTTAGAAATCTTAAAAAAAATACCAAAAACTCACAAACCCTCAAATGTGTCAAGAACAGGAATTTAGGATAAGCTGCAAATAAAATTCAGAATATGATTAAAAAGTTCATCAGGAGAGAAACCCATGCAAAATTCTTGGAAGTGAGGTGTCTTTATGTTTAGGGTTCTGGACTATTCTAATGGAACAAGCTTCCTATCCATACAAGAAAGCACCATTCATAAAAGAGGCTTGACTTGCTAAGCTTCAGCTTTGATGTTCCCCAAAGCCATATAAAATACCTGCATGTAAATTTTTTTTGGACCAAATGAAAGGCACAAGCACTTTTGAAACCCTTGAGACAACCAGCAAACAGGATTTTCTGTAAAAATGTTTTTCCAGCTGAGACAAATATGAGATGTGTGACAGCATAAACATTTTAAGAAACAATCCATGGCTAAAACCCATCTGCCAGACAGAGGAAGTCAAAGAGTTTGCCTTAGGGGTTTAAGAATACCAGATTATTCAAGTACTGATGAATAAAAAAAAAAATAGGGGAAAAAAAAGAGATGATGATGGGCTGAGACTTTCCTGCATGGAAACTATTAGGCAATGCTTCTTAAAAAATAAAAACTCTTTGGTTGTCTAGATTTGAAACAAAAGTATTCTTTAATACAATGGCTGGGTATTGATGACAGTGATTCTATCAACAAGGTATTATCTCAGGAATGTAATGCTTGCACCATTTTTCTAAAAATGTGAGAGCATCTCAGTGAGCAAGTTGTAAAACAAGCCAAAGAATTCTAGATTACAAAACATTGCACAACAGCTGTATTCTTTAAGATGTATCTATATTCTTTGAGATATATCTATATCCTTTAAGATAGATCTATATTCTTCAAGAATGTATTACTAAGACTGCACAAATGTTCATATTTTTATTAACTGTTCTTCTTAAGGGCAGCTATAAAATCCTTCTCACCAAGTCTAAGACAAGTCACAATAAGCCAGACTTGCAAATTAGTGCTGTCTTGCCTGAACACATGGAATGGGAATACCTGCAGGCAGGATGACCACCTCCCTAAGAACGATTTCCAAGATTCTTCCTTCCAACAGTAAGGACGTGATTCCACCTCCAGCCTGCTGACACAACAACAGTTACTTTATTTCTTTCTGCATTAAGAAAATTCAGAATTGTATTTCTTGTATTTGAATACAATGCTACTATCCAGGTATGAGCACCCTCATAGCTCATGATTTTGATTAGAAATAAAAAGCTTATGAAATCTATCACAGTAAGATGGAATTTTGTATCATTGAAACATTTACATTACTGAAAGAGGAAATTTGCCACAGTAACATTAAGCTTATTTCTTTCTACAAGTAAACTGAAGGTGAAGAATGAAGATTTTTTTTCAGAATTTACATTAACCAATAAAAAGCAATGGAGAAAAAAGGGAATCCACTGTTGCTGAGGAGAGAACATAATAAGCAACAGAGCTTTCCTACTCTTGAATTGATTATGGGGGGAAAAAAAGAGAAAAAAAAAGAGTGGATAAAGATTTATATTTTCATTCACTACTCTTGGAGTCTGGTTCAAATTGAAATCCATACAAACGGCTTAATATTTAATGAGCCTTATAGACCACAAAAATGTGATGTAAGGGCTTCAGTTGTCTTCACTGACTCTCTGCATAGGGACAAATGTCACAACAGATGTGCTCCTGAACCCTTAAAATGAAAAATGACAAGATAAATTACCACTTAGTGGAAACTAAATCAAAACAGTTACTAAACTATCCAGAGAGGGACCAAAAAATATAAAAAGACAAAGTGTATCACCTGCAAATTCAGCAAGTAACCACATTTATCATTGAGGACTCAACCCTGCCAACAGTAGTTTTTGGAGAAAGCCCAATTTCCCCCTAAAAATAATTTCAACAGACCAGCTATTAGACTATTATTTACATGAATGACAGACTGTGAAGTTCTTCCAACACAGAAGGTTAGACTTGTGGATATAAAACTGGCAAAACATACTGGTGGTAAAAATAGAGCTATGACTACAGAAGGGACTGCAAGAAAGAAAAAAAAAAAGATCAAGCAATCTTTAGAAAACTGTTGATTGAAACTCTTATTAATTATGGGGAAAAAATTAAAATCAATATGTGTTCCAAAACAGAAGAATGATCAAAGTTCCAGAAAACAAAGCAGATGCGAGAGAATTACTCACATGAGAAGGAAATAGTTTATTGGAGTTTGTCTTAAAATTTGCTGAGATTGTAACCTGTACTGCTTCCTGGCATCTTTGCTGGTAAGAAACCACCTCTTATTTAAGGAGAGTGGTGTCATAACTGTTGAATTACCAAACACTAGGGAGGAGGAGTTCCGCTATGGTAGAACTGCTACAGCTATGACGTAGAACTGGGGCTGTAATTACTTGATTTTGCACAGTTTCAAAAAATCTATTCCTGACCTAGTTAAGTTTATAGCCAGACATGAGTTTTACTTTAAACACAGGAAAATGAGGCAACAAGGTAAGAGGTTTGATCTTAAAAGTTTCTATGACATCTCACCTGAAGATTGAACAGCTTTGTCCAGGAAGCACCTTGTACACAGAACTAAGAGTTTTACACTTAGAACACTTGGAGGATCAGGCCCATGCAAAAGTAAGTCTATTTATAAGATACACAATCTGAATGAAAATGTTTTGAGGAATATCTGCCATCATTTCAGAGACATACAGCCTTGAAGAGAACATTATAATTTCAACACTCTTTTGTACTATGTATCATTAATATGTCATCCCAACTAAAACAGGGCTGGAAAGAACGGATTCTCCTTGAGAGGATATTGAATGACATATATTTCAGAGTTACAACAGAGTAAGTACATATTCAGTAAGGCAAAATACTGAAAATTTAACTGTTTGTTCAAGTTAATAAGGAAGTTATAATAAAGAACATTTTCCTTATCTCATGGGTTTGGAATCGGCAGACATGATCTGGAATTGGATTTCACCATGAAGTTTCTATAAAACATCACAACTGATCACTCATAACCAGGACAGACATTTTTCCTATCTTGCTTCCATCACAAAATAATTTTAATCTTTGCTATGAATTTGGAGAATTTTAAAACTAGTATTGCTTCCATGAAGTCAACAGGAATTTTGCACTGAATGGGGTGGGAGGATGACTGTTTTCCACACCTCCCTCTCTTCTGCTACTAGAATTAGTGATGAAGCTATTTTTTATTTTGCATTAGAATTTTCCTTGTAGCAAAAGTATAAGGAGGGAGGGAGGGAAGAAGGGAAGGAGGAAAGAAGGAAGGAAGGAAAAAATGACACTGACAAACAGAAACAAGAAAATAAAGGAATATATTCTATATAAAGGTGTAAACCAACACAAATTAAATGCAAGCAATCTGTGATCAATTATAAAATTATAATTTTTTTCATGAACCAGATTCCCCACTAATGTAAATTAACAATTTGCTCAGCGTACAAAAATATTCAAAGCCAGTCAGTTCATCTGCATTCACACTTATTTTACATCATCCTGTAGTTGCAGACACAGGATGCAACTACATTTAATAATAAATCTCTTACCAAGGTGATGCTGGTTTTATGTAATCATATCCTTTTTATAACTTACTAAACTTACAACGATATTTAATTTAAAATAGGAAAGTCAGAGGAGTATTTTAAAGGTTCGTGATGCTTACGATTTTTAGGTGAGGTAAAACCACTTTGTCACTGGAGCAGCTGTCAGAGCCAGACCTCCGCTCTCAGCACAATGGGCTGTAATAACCACCTATTAGCAGTGGTGTCAAGAGGTGAGTGTTCCTGACACGGCTTCCTCGACGGTGCTCTGTCCCATGCCAGCCTCCAAAAGGAAAATGAAAAACCCGATATTTTCCTGTTGGCTGACCCTTTCCTCCCACAGCTTCCTTTCTGAATAAAATTTTGACACGAACGGTTTAAAAAAAAATAATAAGAGGCGGTGCTAAGGAAGGAAGGAAGGAAGGAAGGAAGGAAGAGTGTCTGTGCCAGTACACTTTTGCTTACCTTTACAGACTTTGGAGGCTGCTGATATCCTGACTCCCATAGTAGGTAACTCACTGAAGATCTTTACTGAAGACTTTAAATATCCCACAGACACTTTGGCTCCTAGGGCAGTAAGGAGAGTCCTTTCTGTTATCTACAATGCTCACCAAGGCAAACCCCTGCACCGCATGTGGGGCACAGTCCCACTGACATGCAAGGCTCTCCGTGGCCCCTGTGGCAGGGGAAGCACCCAAGGTCCCTCCAGGACCAGACCCAAGAACAGGGAACAAGCAACAGTCAGCAAAAAAAGCCCAGAAACATGAGAGGTGTGAAGCTCTTTTTCAGAGACTTCAAACCACCTTGTCTCCCCTCACTATGCTGTTTCAGGCCAACTCAGCCCTCACCTTCCACTCACCTCCCTCTCTCCCCCAAAAAGCCAGGTGGGTGTCTGCACGCATTTTCTGGCTCCCGCAGACCCCAAAACATGACCCCAACGGGCACGACCCCAACAGGTCCTCAACGGTAGCCCCCGGGTCCCCCCGCTCCCGACCGCCCGGGCGACCCCCAACAGCCCGCGGGGAAGCCGCTTCAGGGGCCTGGGCGCTGCCAGGCCGCGCTGCGGGGCTCGCCGGGGAGGGAACACCGCACAGGGAGGCGGGCGGGAGGCTGGGCCGGGGCGCTGGGGGGGGTAACACAGCTCGGCGGTGGCCGCGACCCTGCGGTGGCGCGGAGGAGGCGGCGGCGGGGCTGGGCCGGGCCGGCTCCCCCTCCGCCCTCCGCCGTCACATGAGAGGGGCGGGCGGCTGGGCCGAGGCGGCGGCGGCTGCCGGGACCGAGGCAGGGCTGGGCGGGGAGGGACGGGGCAGAGCAGCGCGGCGGCGGAGCGCGGCGGAGGAGAAGGAGAAGGAGGAGAAAAAGAAAGCGAAGGAGAAAGAGGAAGAGAAAGAGGAGGAGGAAGAGGAGCGGGAGTGGCCGCGAGGCGCCGAGCGAGCGGAGCGATCCCCGGGCCTCGCTGATCGGCGGCGGAGCGCCCTGCCCGCGGTCCCAACATGGACGAAGAGGGCGGCGGAGGCGGCGGCGGTGAGTGCGGGGCTCTTGCGGGCGGTTCGCGGCCCCTCGCCGGGCGGCACAGGAAGGTGCCCCGCTCACGGAGCCCCTGACAGCGGCTGTGGCCGCGGCCCCTCCCGCCGGGGCTGCCCCGTCCTGCCCGGCGCCCCCCGAGCGGAGCCGCTACATCGGCCGGGCCACAATGGGGGCTCTGTGCCCCGCACCCGGCGGGGGCGCGGCGGGTC
Source organism: Lepidothrix coronata (assembly GCF_001604755.1). Taxonomy (NCBI): domain Eukaryota; kingdom Metazoa; phylum Chordata; class Aves; order Passeriformes; family Pipridae; genus Lepidothrix; species Lepidothrix coronata. The sequence continues at coordinate 4,036,399 of NW_016690221.1, read as the reverse complement.
CGGGACCCGCTGCCCTGCCCTGCCCTGCCCTGCCCTGCCCTGCCGCCCCCGGCAGTGCCCTGACAGCCCCGCGCCCTTTGCCTGCAGCTGCCCGTCCGCTGGGAGAGGGCAAGGGGGGAAATACGAAAAACCAAAAGTACGTGTCTGGCAGTGTACGAGCAGCGAAAAGAGTAATTAAGCCCTGCGAGGGCTCTGTTTGTGTGTGTCATCTTAATGGAGGCTCGGTGATAATCACGGGGTGGTTCAGCCAGTTTAAACGAGGTGAACTGTTTCCAGCGGCAGCGGCGTTAACCTTGCCAAGATACTACTTTTAGAAAATCCGGACTCTCATGTTGGGGAAGCTTTTATTTGTAATTTTTATCTTATTGGAGACCGCCTTGCGCGCTGTCCCAGTTTAAGGCGCTGCAGACGTGCCACACGCTTCCCTCCTTTAATTTATAATGGGTTCTGTGAGTGCGTGTGTAAAGCTGCTGCCTGAAATAACCAGTTCTTGTGTATCATCAGCGATAATGGTGGCTGAGCAGGAGCTGATCCTGCCCTGGGGCAGAGGGATCGACTGCATGGCCTGCCCTATATTCACTGTGTCTGTGGCTGTCTGTGCAGTGGTGGTACAGCATGAAGTGATGAGGGTATATCTTAAATAAAATGCTAAACAGGCTGCCTTTGAATGCATTGGCTGATCTCTAAATAGCTAAAGTAAGGGCTAAACCTCGTGTGATTATTAGTTGCACGGTACTTGCTAATTCCAAATATAATTACCCAGAACTCGGAAATCAAGTGGGTGTGGTGTTTGTTTTGACAACTTGAAGAAATAATGCTATGGTGAATCAGAAAAATAATTCTTCAAGCCGTCGTTTGGAAGTGTGGCCATTTCTCAGCAGGCATTTCTGCTTGTTTTGTCAGTGGTAGATTTAAATCTTGAAAAGAAATCTGAAAAAGGAAAACAGAAGACAAAACAAGCCAGTCCTGAAAAGTTATTGTTCAAAGCACTTGAACACTGTAATTGTAAAGAACAGAAAGCTCCTTTAACTCAAAATATGTTATTTTCTCAGGATTATGGACTTGCATCTGTAGTTAAGGAAAATGAAAATGCTTGTTACTGGCACTAACCCTATGTGATACAGTACTTAATCACGTGCAAGATGTAAATTAGAAAGTGGACACATTGCTGAATCAATCTTTCATAAGGCGTTAAGCTTTGTAGAGTTGGATTTTCAGAGGAGGAAAAATACTCAGGACCTCGAGAGGAGTCGGTCTGTATTTAGCTGAAGGCTGGTTCTAGAGGTGAAGTCAGATTTGTACCTAGCATGCAAGTGAAACTATTATTTATAACTTCATACCACTTTAATAAACATGTTGCTTTTTTGGGTCAAATTACAGTATAGTTTATGTTCACGCTTACTTGGCTTCGCTGTAAAACAGTTGCAGATTAGTAAGACTGGACATTTTTTTTGCGATTGGTGTATTTGACGTTTTAGACTGACTTCTTGTGAGTATTGTGCTTTTTTTTAAATAGAGATCCAGTCTCGCTTTTCCTTATGGATTGCTGTCAGTTTGGAACATCAGGATCAGTTAGGTCATTTCCAGCTAATGCATTAATATTTTGAATTGCAAGTTGTTCTGTTTGGTTTTTTTTTTTCCCTTTTTTTTTCCTTTCTTTAATAATAGCGTCGGAAAGTGTGGATTTGACAGCCAGTTTTATAACCCTTTATTACTGCTGGGTAGTGAGGCTTGTGATACCTCAGCAATGAGACTCCCTTGGGAGTCTGACCAGGGCAATCCAGTGTTTTGAACCTCAGCAGAACATTCTGAATCCTCACAAAATTAACATTGTTGAGTGGGAAACGCTTAGAGATAAGCATATTGCTGTGTACAGGTACTTTAGGAAGTATGTAAAATTATTTGAGGACTGCACAGAGTCACCCTAATTAGAGACTCGAACTAGATAAGCATGTAAATATCTAGGACATTAAACTGTGATTCAGGAGGTAAGCTGCTATTCCCAGTTCAGCTCTGCCTGTTGCCCTGCTCTTCAGTTTAATTTGCATCTGATGCTTCAGTTCCCTTATTTGTCAAATGGGGTCAGTTGTTTTACCACCTCTGATAAAAGCTGTGAGTGAAAACAGAGCTGTGTAACGTTAGAATTTATTATTTTAGAAGCACTTGATGGAACAGAAATGTTAATTAAGGGAATTGTTCACAACTCCTCTTTCTCTTTTGTATGTGGAGCCCTAAACAGGGCTGTGTATTTATATTATACAATCCACTTATGCACAAGCCTCCCATTGATTCCAGCAGAGGCTCTGTGCATGGATTATTGATGTGATATGATCCGAGTCAGTTGGTGTTTGGCTCAACTTTCTTTTGTGTTCTGATTAAAATATCTCTGTGGTTCACTTAATCCAGGAAATTTCTCCTCCTCCCCCTCCTCACTTGCTTTAAAACCACATCTTGTGTGATTTGACCGAAGCTTTTCTTGCGGGCTCACAGTGAGGTGGTGGTGGTACCAGTGACCCGCCATCCTCGCGTTCAATGGTGCTGTTGGCAGCCTGTGGAAGGTCAAAATGTATAAACAGTGCTGGAGGCCCAGGATAGTACTTCTGTTTGTTTTCTGAATTTGATTCTAGTCATGCAGCAGCTTTCTTGTCCCCCAAATTCAATCCTGTGCCGTTCCTCTTGGAAAAGACTGCGGGATTGGGTACTTACCAACTTCTGTATGTTTGTTTTAAACTGCCTCTACAAAGGGCTCAAACAGACATGCCAGAAGGTTAAAATCCTGCTTCTACTTGACAAATAGACCAAATTACAGCACTAATTAGGGCATTGAGGTTTCCCTATGTTCCCCAAACTCTGTGCTTTGTTTCTGAATGTCGAAGCTTTTCTGGGACAGAGCGGTTCAGTTGCCAAGCTCTGTTGGTTGCTGGCTGTTCCTGCCAGTGCTGGTGCCAGGTAACACGTTGGGTCTGTTGTGTGGACAGAATGTAGACACCCGTTCACGAGACAGAGAGACCAGATCGTCTCACAGAGGACTCAGGAGAGCGGGTTTGCTGCCAAACCAGATTTAGCAGGGTCACTTCTGTTCTGCTGCAGGGCAAAGATTACCTATTTATAGGTAAAAGTTGTTAAATGTAACAAACACCCCAGATTTTTCTTAGAAAAAATGTCTTTAAATTGAATACATATATATATTTATACTTTAGACATGAACAGCCTCATCTTTTCACATTGTAATATCTTCCAAAGGTAGACATTAAAGATAGCAGAGGCCACGTGGCCTCCTCATGGTTATAGACATTTGCTTTGCATTTAAGACTAATTCTCCATGTTTTCTTCTTTTATGAGTTTTTTTTATTATAAACAAATGTGTTTTAACACAGAAGAACGTTAAATATGTTTCAATCCCTACCCATCAAAGTGGATAACTTGTACCAGTAGTTTTAAATAAAAGTTGTCCCAAAAGTCCTTTAGAGGAGGGCTTGTTGTTTTAAATAGCACTGTAGGGAATGCCAAGAATATAAAAATGCACCTGAGTGTTAAAGTAACCACTTGGCTTGGTTCTAGGGAAAGAAAAAGAGCAGATACAGAGATGGAACACAAAAAACTAAATGACATAAGTAGACTTTTACCAGCTAGCAGAGCTTCATGCTAAGTCTCTTTTTGCTAAATAAATATTTCTTCATGCTAAACTAGTGTCATATTTGTATGGCTTCCCTGTCAGGTCAGTAGGCTCCTAATTTTGAGCCCCAAACCATTTAATCTGTTACCACTGCAGTAAAAAGTGTCATAATAAAATATTAATAATTATACCGTAAATATTAGTTATTTTTGGTGGTATCAGAAAATGGGCTTGTTAATTGCAGTAACACATTAAGTTTTTCTCAGCCTAATGTTCGATATATTTAGCTCTGACTTGGAAGAAAACATGAAATTTTTGCAGATAGAATTTCCAGAAGTCTTTGGTTGCCAAACTCGATGGATTGTTATCTAATGGTATTTGGTAACGTGCTCAGCAGTGTAAGCACGCCGTGGATTTAGGGGAGCAGTGTGCCCGTAACAGCATCTGTCTGCACTGGTACAGCTGGGAAAGAAAGCTGTAGGATTTACTTACAGGAACAGAGTGTATTTTGCAGAACAATGTCTGGGAGTTGTAGTAATAGCCTCGTGAAAGTGGGTTCCCCATGGGCCACTGTTACCAAATGGGTATTGCAATCTTTTAATATCACTGGAGCTGTAAGAGCTTTCACCAGTGGAAGGGCTGCAGAAGGTGAGGCAACATACTGTTTTTCAAGATATAATCTACAGCTCACATGAAATTTCTCATCATATTTATTGCTTCCCCTTCTTTTTTTTTTTTATGGGATTTTGAACAATTTTTCAAGGGAAAATGAAAAAAAAAACCACCTTGGCTTTCCTCCAGTTTCTTCTTTTTACAAGGGGGTGTAGTGTTAGGACAAGGGGTAACGGCGTTAAACTGAAAGAGGGTAGTTTTAGATTAGCTTTTAGGAAGGCATTCTTCACTACAAGGGTGGTGAGACACTGGCCCAGATTTCCCAGAGAAGCTGTGGATGTGCCATCGCTGGGAGCGTTCGAGGCCAGGTTGGACGGGGCTTGGAGCAACCTGGTTTAGTGGAAGGTGTCCCTGCCCATGGCAGGGGGTTGGAACGAGATGAGCTCTTAGGTCCCTTCCAACTCAAACCTTTCTCTGATTCTATGATTGTGCTTGCCATCTTTTTTCTCATAAGTCTCTGCTTTCCTCTTGTAACAAAAAGGTTTTAAAAGCTTTCAAGTGTTTTACTTAAACTGTAGCTCTGGCTCACCTGCTGCTATCTTTTGCTCCCTTCTTTTCCCTTCCCAATACAAACATGCTTTAGTCTGATTCTTCTTATATGCCGTCTTTGGCCCCAAGATCACAATTTAAACTACCTCTGCATCTCTTTTCCTATTGAAAGGCATTGAATGAGCTGTTGGCAGGCAGTGTCTGAAGAGTATCTCCTCCAGGTTCACCCTAGGTCCTCTCCACACTTGTCCTGACCCCTTGTACTCAGTACATTCCCTTCCTCCTCTTTGTCCTGCCAGCTGCCACTAGTACTGTTTACTATACTTTTCTTTTTGAAATCTTGCTCTTTTTTTTGGCTTCTTTGTATGTTCTCTCCTCCCCCTCACGTCTTGTTATTCGCTTTTTCACTCGGAAGATGATGTTTCTACTTCCAACTTTGTTTTGTGAAGGTTTGCAGGACTCTGTGCTTGGTTTGACACTCTCTTCCGTTCTGCATCTTGTTTCTGGAAAATCAAATTTTGCAAATAAAAATGGAACTATCGTATTTAAAAGAATGACTCACAGCAAATACTCTGTGCTCTGGATCCAGTGCCATCTGTCCCAGCTAAAATGTTGGCTTGTTTGACATCTTAAGATTGCATAATTGTCATCTTAAGCCTAATGAGTCTAAAACAGAGCTCTTAATGTTGTTTCCACCCACTTGCTCTCTTTGATGCCTGTGGACACACGCTGACATCCCGAGTGGTTATTGACAAGTAAACAGCGAGACTTTGTAATTTATTGTTTCTTAAAAAATAGTCTGTAGAGAAGTTGTAATAAATATGGCAGCGAAAGGGCCATGCAAAAGTATCAAAATGCTTTATTGTCTCAAAGGTGTGAACTACATTATGTTCTCCTAAGCAATATCAGTTTTCCTGTTTAAATGCACAAATAGGTTTAATCTGGTTGTGGGATTTTCTCTGTGAAGATGTGTGACATTTTCTGTAGACTTCTGCATGGGACTACCCAGCCTGTGGGTTAGTGTTTTGTGATGATTGAATGGACCTGTATAGATTTTTTTCTTCCTTTTTAAAGTCAAGTGATAGTTAATGATGTCTTCTTCACTTTGTCTCTCTGTAGTACCTAAGCACGTATGAAAGGATTGCACCAATTTCAGTGAAGAGTTTGGATATAATGACCATGTGCTTCATTCACAGAGGATAAAAATAAGTCCTTAGCAACTGGTTTATTAGGAAAACCTGTCAACATACAGAACTGTGAGACGGGGATGCCAGGGAAGTGAAGAACACGTCACGTTTTACTCAAGTTCTACAGAAGTGAAAGAGAAATGGTGGGAACAGACATAATGTTGGCATTTGTGACTTCTTCACTGGGCATTCTTTTAAAGCAATATGTTGTACAGGAAAGGTATATGAATTAGGTAGTAAAAGTCTATTTATTTATGCCATTTGTATAACTTTTAACATCTATCAAATTGTTTTAAATTGCATATGACTTCCTTCTTTTAATTTCAACAATTTCATGGGAAAACTTAGTATTGCAAATCTTTTGGACAGCACTATTTCCTTTTAGTGGGATAGACACACAAAATCCACTAGAAAACCATGTGTTTTGTGGTCCTTTGAGATTTGCCTGAAGAAGGAAATGGCTTGACCTATTTGGTTGCTATGAAGTAAAAACATTCTTGTTCTCTCTCTCCTTTTTTTTTTTTTTTGGTGAACATCTGTGTCACATTTATTTCATTACTTTCTGAGGTTCTTTAAGCACATTATTTGGTAATATAAAGTTTTATTTAAGGAAAATAAAGTGGTGTGTAGCTGCTTCCACAATTTCATTCAAGTTCTGATATTTGCTTACACACAGGTATAAGTGGGTTTCCAGTGAAAGTTGACATGTTGAAAGGCAAACATTATGTAGTATTTCCTGGGAAGAAAGTGTTTGAAAATTCTGAAGGATCTCATGGAGTTAACAGGAAGTGTTGCGTGCTGGAAACTTGTGAAATCTAAATCAGGATCTCATCTAGGATTTGGAGTACTGAAGATCTTTGATCTAATTTTTCAACAGGTTGGGCTTCTTAGTGTGGTTTTACTAATTAGCCTCATTTTCAGCTGTTTATTCTAAAATGAAGTAGTTACCTTATGCCAAGTGTATGGAAGAACTGAAGCTGATGCTGTTATTTAGCAATCCAAAGGAAATTATCCCAATGAGGACAGAGTTTGCTGATTCTACTAATAACTCTTCTGAATTCCACAAGAAAATTCTTCAATGAGAATCGAAGATCAGTCCATTTGTGAGAGTTGAATCTGAATTCAGGTCTGGCTTTTACTGTCTTGTCCAGGGGCTCAGTTGGATTTTGAGGAGCTGCTGCTGTTCTTTGCAGATCCAGGTCCTTAACACAAAAGGAGAAACCAGTGCTGAATTTCTTGAATTTCTTACCAATACCAAAACAAAAAAGCTGTGTGAAAAGGATGAAACACAAGTCTGCTGACTCTGGGGGTATGGAAGAGGCTAATGATAAACGTGGGAATTCATTTTAGTGGCTCTTCTATCCAGCTCCCAGTTCTCACAGAGCTTGTAGGAATATTTACTCCTCAGTCAAATGAGATTGAAATCGAGCGCTGCACAAGGTGCACGTTGGCAGAAGGAGCTGATGGGTAGGAAAAGAAATGTGTCCAGTCTCTCTTGTGCTCGCTCTCGTTCTCACACACACATGTGCACAAAAAAAGACTGAAAAATTAGCATATTCAAGTAAGGGAACTGCCTCATACTGTTTTCTCTAAGGGAACTGTGAGATGTAATCATTTAATGAGTCACCTCTACATTTTTATACAACCACCTCATTAATACGCCGGGTATTAATTAATTAACTTCTAGAATGGAGACTTTTTAAAATTTTTGTTTTTAATATCTGATTTATACTGGAGAATACCGTTCATGCTGTTTTCTTGTTGAATTCCAAGTATTCAGGAGTCTTATTTGCTGTTACATTTTTGCTTTCATGTACTGTAGATATTATGTCCCTTAATAAGGTCCTTGTTTAGCTCACAAGCAGTGTTGTCTGGAGGGTCAAATTCTGACATAAACAGATCCCGTTGCCTTACTACAAGAGAGGGGGAATTGTCAAAAGGGACATTTGTAGTTGCATTGGCTATTATAAAATAAGGAATTATGGTTGCTTGAAGCAGTATTTCAGTATATTCAGGAGTCAGATTCCAAATACTCTTTTTTTTTTGTTTCTTACTCATGGAAGTTTGGACTAATGAACTTCCTGCCCTGTCATTCTGTTGCACCAAGGAGGAATTTTCCCACCAGGCTGTGTACTCCGGCTACAGCTCTGACCACTTGCAAATGCAATTTTTGAATTTGTAAAGCTGCTGCATGGTTTTGTCTCAGTGTCTTGCAACTGGTCAGCCAGGGGATGTGGAGGAAAGTTTTCACAGGAAGCTGAGGTTAAACCAAAGTGGTTGTGTGAAGAGATTGTGGCTCTGTCAAGGAGGAATTCCATTCCTTGGGAGGAACTTTGCAAGTTAAATGCATTCTCTGACCATTGAACTCCTAATGTATACAGGCTTGGTCCTGTGGAGGACCATTCTCAGTCTTTCTTGAGAAGACCAGAAGGACCTGACCCCTCTCTTGTACATGTCCAGTGCTCCACTGGTTCCAGTTGCCCACTCAGGAGCTGCTGTGTGAAACTGTGTGCACTGATGGTCCATTATAACAGATCTATGAATTGATCTCTGGAATTCATTGCATGGGGTAGGTGAATGTGCATCTCTGTATTGTTTTGTGGTTCTCTCTTTGTTTTTCTTATTTTTGGATCTACTTTTTAATATTTTTTTTTATTTTCTTTTAACTGAAAGGGTTCTGCTTGGACCCACCCAAAACAAGCCCTTAATATTTCAGGAGTACACCTTCAAGAGCCTCTATCAGGCTGAAGTAATCCTTGGTTTAGTCTTGTATTTTGTAACCTCAGTATATACTAACAGGGGAAAACTCATTTTGCATGTAGTATCTGTCATGTAAATGCGTAAATGGATAGTCCATATCATGGCAGTATGTGTTTATAGACTCAGAAGTAACTGTTTTATTTTATAGAACTTTATTATCATTTAACTTGCTCTTCCGCAAGTCAGTCTTGACCTACTGTACACTTTTAGTTATTAAAATTATTGTATCATGTAGTTCCAGCATTTTAAAACATCATCCAACATTCATCTGGGGACAAGGAGAATATGTGTGCTTATTTTCCCACCATCTCTTATCATTTGTGCTGCTATTCCCGAATTGCAGTTTGTGTAGAAACGTATTTCCTCAGTGGAAGTTGAAACTGGTAGCCAAGGTTAGTCAGAGTTTAGGGAAGTGGCTGTTGTGTCTATGAAAACATTTGCAGTCACAGAAGGGAGAGATTAAAAGGTTTCAGGTATGGGACTGGTTTATTTGTGTAGGTGTTGCTGGTTAATTCTGTAAGCTGGGAATCTCAGGCTGGGTCCTAAGCCTGTCTTGTGTGTATTATGTGAGGTCAACCTTTGTGGGCAGCTGGTGACATTTCAGTTTGCTGTACATGTTTTAGCAAGGACAGATAAATAGAGCATATGGAGTTGATTATTTTTTTGGCTATAGGAAGTGGATTTTTGTGCATTAAATATAGTAACTTTCTTATTTCAAGTATCTGAGAGGAAGCTTCCCCCCACCCAGTGATTTAAAAAAAAAAATCAGAACACATGTAACTTTCTTCACTCTCATTTTGTGCAATGTAAGCTGGAAAGACTGCAATGTTTAGTCTTGGTCTTGTACCAATAAATGACATAGTATCACATGAATGTTCTAAAAGATTAGGTGATATTTTATAAGAGCAAACATAAAAAGAAGACTAGTAGAAGTCCTTCCGCTGTGAATTCGCTGATATTCAAATTATAGAGAGTGTGTGTTGTTATTGTTCTTATTTTACTGGAAACTTATTTATTTTGCTTTTGTGTCTTCTACCTGTGTAGTAAGCCTGATTAAAACCTCATGTGTTATGAAGGGGAAAGGTTGGGTGAAATTGGTAATCCAAATTAAATACGAATAATACTCTCAAGTTTATGGAGCCTGTGGGTGGGTAGACTTGGCAGATCTATCCATTGTGGTATGTTAGACTTGAAAGAGCATATGGAGATGATTATTTTCTGGCATTTTGTAGTAAAGGTTTTCGAAGAAGGAAGTTTTTAAATTTTTTTTTTTTTTTAAAAGAGGTGAAAAATAGGAAGAATATCATCAGTTTGCATTGAGCAGTAAAATAGTTTGTTGTAGTAGCATATGGAAAAACGATTTATTCAAAGGTAAGCTGCTAAAAGAAATTCTCCTACTGTTTTGCTATTGGCTCTCTTGTTTTCTGAAGGCAGCCAAAGATCCTGTGCAGCTGGGACTAATACAGGATCCAGCTGTAACTTTTTTTATTGTTGTTCAGATGTCCGGTGATGGTCAGATCTAAGTTATTGTGTGGAAATTCAGTAAAGGAAAAGGGTAGGGTGGGAAAAAAGTGACTCTCCATAAAAATATTCCAGTAAAAGCAACAGGAACTAGGAGTATCCATTTCAGAACTCTGCCATAAATCCCATCCTGAAACACTTAAACGCCTTCAGATTTTGCTGTAGACTTTAAGTCATCTAAGAGTTGTTGGTTTATTTTTTAAACAGCAATGAAGTTGGCTGGTTGGAGTGGGAAGGTGGCTGTTCTTTGAAATGATTTAATGGAAGAAAATACTGTTTTCTCATTCATAGTACAAGGTTTTAGTTAAAACAAAATTCTTTATTCTTGAAAGCATGGGTACGATATGTAATGCTACAATGTGGAGTATATAAAACAGGTTGGATTTTACTAATTTCACTTATGCTGTGTTTCACTAGTCTTTGTTTTGCAGAGCCTAAGGCTGTAAGGAGGGGAGAAGCCTAATATTTTTCTGTAGAATTTGGTTTACCTTTGATATATCCAGTGCTTCCAACTCCGTAGACGATGCCTTGGACTGAGACTAAATGAAATAAGTGAGCAGTACAGCAGGTGTATGGAATGGCAAGAATACTTGATGGTGATCAAAATAATAAATTCTTTTTTCTTTCAAAACTGTTTGTTTTTTTCCCCTTGATAAAAGGTCATATTTCTCAAGTTTCTTTATAACTGTAGCAAATCATCCTGTTTTTTAGTTACTTGAGACTAGAGATGCCAGTGTTGGGATGTTCTGTCCTTTAGGTATCTTCCTTTCCAAATCTTCATTCCAAACTTTACTTGGCTGATGGAGTCCATCAAATAGCTCTCTGAATTTCAGAGTTCTCTTACTGTTATTTCAAGTCTTTAGTTTTGAATGTCGTTACAGAATCAGTTTGTAATTACACCAGTCTAATTTAATAAGTTTAATAACAATAGTATACAAATTATAAGTCCTGATTGACTGGAAGAGCTGGCTTAAAATACTGTAAGTTATTTTCTTTACTACTGACAGTGACATGAATTTTAAAACATAACTACTGTCTCAGACACAATCCTGGACATTCTCTTCCATGTGCCTTAATTGGTTGTTATATTAATTTTTATTGGAGGAAAAGTGAAAAAGAAAGGATAAAGATTTGTGGTCAGTCTGTTGGCCGTGGGACAGCCTGGCACTTTGCCCCCCAGTGCTAGAACAGAGCAGCAACAACAACTTATTTTCCTTCCTGAGCTAGAAGGAGCTGATCTGTGATTTCAAAGTGGAAGTGAAATGTGGACAAACACTGTGCTTTGAGGGCAAAACACTTCTAACACACACAATTTCAATGCAAAAACATTTATGATATCTATATAGCGATGTAAAAAATCATTTTTGAAGTTCTTGAGCATGGGCACCAGTACCAGTAGTAAGGATGAGGATTTTTGTTTTGGTGGCAGGACTGATGCTACCTATGGATGAGTGACAATAACAGTTGATACTGGTTTGTTTTTTTTTTTTCTAATTGGCATATGTTTCTTTTTCTGTTTAATTAAACAAATGATGACATTTATATTGCTCTATTACTGTATTGAGTGATGTATATTGTGTGCCTCTGCTTGAGCTTTAGTCAGATTGTTTCCTCTCCCAAGCACCTTTGTATTTTATCTTCTTCTAAACATAATATTTTAAATGAATACCAGACAAATAGTTGGCTTTCCCTATTTTTCTGTTATTGCAGTGATTAAATAACCAGAACTACATTTTATTTACCCTTGTTCTGTAAGAATGGTAGTCAAAGTTCTTTTCTCCCAGTTTTTAAAGGCTGTGGTATTTATTGGACTTGGGAAGAGCCTAAAGGAATCTCTTTCAGTTAATTGTTTTCTGGAAGTGCAGGTCAACTTCCAGTGCCTTTTGCAGAGTTGGTTGTGTGTAGAGTCTGTCAACGTTGAAGACCATTAAAACACAGCAACTCCAACGAGCAGCTTTGCTTACAGGTTTGCTTTAAGATGGTTTGGCTGTATTCAGGATATATTAGGAGGAAAATTAAGAAAATATTTGTGGCTTGAGAATAAAAATCTGCCAATGAAATTGAAGAAAGTAGGATGATGTCTTGCATGTTGGAGAGAGAGAGAATACTGCATTGCCACTGTTACTGCGTTGTGTTTTTCTGTGGAGCTCACATGGACTTAGGAGATGATTTTCTAATGTGACAGGAGAACATCAAAAGGTCCTTCTCACATTTTAGAAATAATAGTACAACAATTCTAGCAAAGTTTTGGCTTTTCACTACCTCATTTTACATTTTTGAAGAAAGGGTTTCCTGCTGAACAAACACATGTTAGCCTGATAGCATTTTCCTGTATTTGAATTGTGAACAGTCAAATGACTCAAAAAAATTTATGTTAAAGCAGATACAGGGTTTTAGCATAGAATATGTGCATACAATAAATCTATTCAGCTAATCAGTCTGCTTCCTTTCACTCCCACCCCCTTGCAGCTGGAAGTTCATCAGCTTCTGCTACTATATCTGGCTTCCTCTTGAGACTTTCTGGGGTAGAGTTAACAGTGGTGGCAGGCATTAATGAACAATGTCCTGATTATGTTCTGTGGGTCTGTATAAGTTGTCATTTTCCATTGCTGCTATTTCTTATGGAAAATATGTCATCAATGTAGTGTGAGCACATAATGCCTGCCGTGCAAAGTTGCATGCTGCAGGATTTGGTGAAAGCATGTCCATCACCATTAAATCAGTATGAGGTATTTTTAGATTTCATTAGTGACCAATTTGGCATTTAGAATGGAAAATTTATGATAAGGTTTTATTTTCATAAGTTCTTAGCTAGGATAATGCAGGATGTCTAGACTTCCATTGATAGTTTGTAATTAATTATGCTGTGAGATTCTTTGGCACGTGACAAGACTTTTTTTGAGGTACAACTGTGGAAGAAGTGAGGAAAAAGAAAAATGAGATGCTTCCATTTGTAAACTTCACAATAGAATACTTGCAGTCAGATCTAATGGAATCTAACAGCCTGATTAAAAACTTCTGTAGCAGTGATTTTTGTTGACCTTTTTTCTGTAAAGGATCACAATGTAATTTTCAGAACCAGGTGCTGGACATTTGGAGATACTGGTTAAACATCTGCAGGGTCAGTTGGGTTTGGCACTCCTGTGTTCTGGTTGAGCTTCAAATGCTTCCAATAAAATTTCAAGGTCCACTTTATTAAGATGTTGGAAAGATTGTAGCACGGATACTGTGATTGAAGAGTTTTTTAGAACTCTTGTATAATTTTGAAGTGGTCTCCAGACTGCAGCCTGTCTAGATGTACTAGATGTAGGCTGTCAGGCTTAGATGATTGTTGGTGACAAAAATCTGGGCTTAATAGGGCCACCACTTTTTTTACCAACAGCTTTTCTCAGTGGTCAGGAAATACTTAAAGTGATAAGGAGTTTACCTGTAAATGGCCTTCTCCAGGTGTTCTGCACTCACTGCTGTGTTGTCCATGTCTGTGACACACAGAAGAATTTCTGAACTGCATTAATAGGTTTTTCCACTCTTTGTCACGTGAGCTGTGTCAGCAGAGCTGCAGACAAACTTGCTGCAGACTCTTAACAGGAGTTACACCTTGGTATTTCTGGTTGCCTAAGGCAATTTTAGGATGATTGCAAGTATGTTAATATGAGTCAGATTTTTTTCGGTCTTGTACAAAGTTTGTCCTTGTATAGTGAAGGCCTGTGCCAGGTGGGACACTGCTCTGAGGAGACGCTGCCTCTCTGGAAAGGTGTTTGGCAGAGGTTCCATCTAAGACATTGTTGATGAAGCTGGTGTCTGCAGGTGAAGAAATCACAATTTCCTGTAGGTTTTACTCATTTAGGAAGTGATAGCTTTTCCTGTTACCTTTTTTGTCATTTTGAGGGGTAGCAGAGCTAAAACATTGGGTCCTACTCGACTGTTTCCCAGTCAACAGAAATGTTCCCTATTCGAACATGGCAGGATGAAGTGGAAATCAGAGAAAGAATGTTTATTAATAGGAGCAGTGGGAGCTGGTGGATTTAAAAAGAGATTGAGGGTTGAATGCCAGTTGCTTACATTTTCAGGAAAAATGCTGAATTTTATGTGCTGTAAGTCAGAAACACTGAGAGTAATAAAACTAAATTACTTAGATCTTTGAAGTTGTATGGATATGATTTTTTTTTGTTAAGTACTTAGCTGAGAAAAATGATTAAATTATTTGAAAATAAAGTACAAAAGATTATGTGTTCAGATTATTTTTCACTGATCTCTGGAAGGAATGCAGTGATTTTGCCAGTAAGGGCCAGAGAAAACAGCTTAGAAAGGCCAATGTAATATTTTAGCAGATTTGGTTGAAACATTGAGGGCAAGTTTAAATGAAAGAATGTCTTTATTCAAATGAGTTTTTGATCAGAATGCGAGAAGGTCTGCTTGGAGTATGAAAAATCTTTCTTTTTATACTATATAACTTATGTCTGTACTGACAAGGATTCCAGCAGATGCTGAATGTGCTCTATTCTGGCAGTATGGAGAGCCAGATTTGGTATGGACTGTTGATGGTCTCGTGCCAAGCAAAGAATGAGAGACCAGGGGTTTGACCCTACGGTAAGTGGATCTGTCCAGCAGACTTCTTATCAGTGGACCAGATAAAAAGCTCTTTTATATCTGGATTAGGAACCTGTCAGGCTAATTGTTTCATGGTGTAGTGGCAACCAACAATTCACAAAAGCTAAGTATACTCTTTTCTGACAATCTGAAAATGGTTTGCAGTCTTAAACTAAGCCTTACTATTCCTTCACTAACAAATCTCTGAGTAAATTCCTGACTCTCTCAGTGCCCTTTCAGACTACAGGGCACGTGGCCAATGGGCCTGTTGATGTAATAGGAAGAAACTAGAGCAGTTCAAGCCTAAGATAGCCAAGAAGCAAAATACTGTATTGCTTATAGTGTGTTTCTCTCCAAGTGCTGCAGCTCAGTGGTGTCCATAGCAGGTACCAGGGTTACTTTTTTGGAGGAGACTGCAGGAATGTCGAAGACTTACACAACATCAGGGATCACATTGTGCACAGAACTGTGCATCCTGAAATCAGTCTTGTTTGGGGAGAGTTGCTGCCTTAGCAATTACTTGATAGATGAGCAATCCTGTGTGGCACTCTGAGCTGCCTTTGGAGACATTCTTCAGGGAAGGAAAATCGCTTTCAAATCCGGCAGTTGCTCTACCTCCTTCAGTGTGCAACTGATCTTGGAAAATGAATAAATAGAAAGCTTCTGCAATAAATGCTGTTCTGAAATCTAACTCCAGAGCTGTGTCAGGCAGGGATGGGGGAAGAGGGAAAAATGAACTTTGCCTTGCTTTTTCTGGAAATTGGGTTGTGTGCTTTAGAAACAGCCGGCAATCCCAAGTAACGGCTCGTGCTCCCCACTAACAGAGCAGAGCCCTTGCTGCCAAGAGTAGATGTTGCTGGAAATTTGTGACAGAAAGACTGTCTGAGCCCCAACTGTTTTGCTGGAAACACAGTAGGTCTGATGAGCTGTGCCTGTATACTGAGCAGGATTCGGGGGTATCTGGCAGCCGACAGCAGGGTCTGGGCTCCAGGACCCCCCTGCAGCTGCTCAGTGACATTCCTGTCAATTTTCCATGCTGCTACTCGAAATGGATCTGACAGGAATGTCTGCTACTACTCTGCTGTGTTTGCTTTTCAAGTCTATTTTCCAAGGTCTATCCTAGGAAAAAATGTAGGTGCATGCCAGCCAACCATTTCCTCTTCCCAGTAATTGGGGGTGATGTGGGAAACAGCCGTTTTGTAAGGGTAAAGCTGAAACACAGTGTTGCAACTTATTCTTTTTTCCTTCTCATACCATTTCAAAAGCTGAAGGAATCAGTGTTCTTTTTTGCTTCTTCCTCACCCAGGGTTTGATGAATTGGTCTCTGCTTTCAGAAGGAGTTGTCACATCCTTGGTCCGAGATGCTTGGATGCTGCAGCTGAAAGAAGTTTAGATTGGCAGCAGGACATCTGTGGTTAGTCCAGTTGTTCACAGGGACTTCTGGGAGTTGTGTGCCAGTGGGAGATGGAGTGTCCTTGCTTTCCTTTTCATCCTCACATACTCCTTGGGATTGTGAGGAGAAAGAGTCCTGTGTCCTGTCAGTAGTTTAAGCATTGCCTCATACTCGGCAGAGTTGTCAGGAATCATCCCAAACCCTCTGAAGTGAACACAGAGCCAAATCTTGGTCAGTGGCACCAGTAGTTCAACCACCCAGCTTCCCAATCTGTTTGACCTGTTTTCCATCAGCAGTCAGTGCAGGTCACTCTCCCATGCTGGTCAGCTGAGAAGTTGTTTAAAGCTGAAGTGTTTTTTAATTCCTGTCAGCATTGCCTGTATGTTTGGCTCAATCAGAAGTGAACCGCACTGTCACAAAAATTGATCTTGGGACCATCCAGCCCCTTTCTGTCCAGTTCTTTGGATAATTCTGTGTAGTAATGCACTGTGCTTTTATTGGGCAAAATCATAAATGCCCCAAGTTAAAAGGTGCATCCTGCTCTTATTGTGTGGCTTAAAAGATCTTACTCTTGGGAAGCTGTTGCACCTACATGTTTAAATTTCAGAATTTTCTCTTCTTGCTGCAGGCAAGCAAAATCCACTGCTCTTTTGCTGCCATTTCATTGTGCTGCAGTGAATGAAGAGTTTCAGTTAGAGACGTGATATCTCTAATGTGCCACTCAGCTGGCATGGGGATCTGTTCCTTTCACCTCCTAGGCAGTGTTGAGGGGGCACCCTGGTTTTCTTCCCAAAACTCCCACTTAAAATGTGGCTGTTGTTCTGCATTGCAAGGGGATCTGTTGAGTGCTCTCAGCTGTTATCCATGGCCTCTCCTGGTGTTATCGTGGGATCATTCTCTTCCTCGAGGGTGCTAACATTTTTTTGTGACCTGGATCTTGCCATGGAATTGTACAAAAGAAATTCAGAATCTATAGACTTTCACTCTGTAAAGACTAAATTTGGGTCAATGCATACTGTAATGTAGTATACTATAAGCAAAGGCTTTCAAATGCAAACATCAGAGAAAATGTATTTGATTTCAGCTCTAGCACTACATAAGCTCCCTATTTGTTTCTCCAGTTTTGCACATATGGATGCTCCACAGAGAGATTATTACTGAGCTCTCCCAAAATCATTTATCTGTGAGACTCTGCCTTGCAGCATACGTATTGAGGAGGGGAAAAAATAATTTGTTTCTGTTTGACAGTGTTTCGTTGATCTGATAACAGTGTAAAGGAAAAGCTTGAGGCCTCTTATTTTTGGAAGGATGATACCTGTGTTTATACTGATGGTATTACCACACAAAGCTGATTCTGATCACCCCTCCCTGTTATTTGCTGTGCAGAAAAAAAAAAAATCAAATGCAGTCATTTTGTTAAAAAGCTGAAAGCAGAGTAAGAAAATTTTAAGGCAATATGAATGCCCCACTGTGCCTAAATGAGCAGGACAAGGCAAGACTGTGCATTTTTACTTACAGTGCTTGGCACTGCACTGCATTGCACTTGTCCCACATTACTTGGATATTACTGTTTTCCGTGTTGAAAGAGGACTGTGATGTTGGGATGTGATAGTGTGACAGTGTGTAGCTGTAACACTGAAATCAGAATGGTGATTCACCAGAATTCCTGAATAGTAACTGGTAACTGATGCTGATGAAGGCACATGTTATATTGGATAGTATTTCCTCTATCTGTGCTAATCTGTTCATAGCCCTTTCTAGAACACTACAGTGTGGCCAACAGCTCCCTTTTTAATTTCCACATTAGCTAGCATAAAATTTTTCTGCACTTCTTAAATATGCATGGCCATGCATATTTTAACACTTTATATTATTAATGCAAGTATTAATGTATTTGGGTAAGAGACTTAGAATGTTAAGTTAAACTGAGCTTTCTTTTCATATTCAGTAATTTGTATTTACATATTTTAGAAAGGAAAGTTGGCCTAGAAGCATCTTCTGAATCTTGAAGCAAGAGTAGAGCGACTTCAAAGGAAAAATGCTTCTGAAAGGAAATCCATGCTTATCTATTTTTAATATCAGGTTGAACTACTTTCAGGATGTAGAGAATACAGCCTGTATGGGTGGGGTTTTGGGGCTGAGCTCAGCTGGTTTTAGGGCTGGCTGATGTCAGGGGGTTGCTGTCCCCTGTACCTCCCTGCTGCCAGGGGTTTCTGCTGTGCCTGTTGTGTTGTCTTGGGCAATTCTGGGGTCCCTTGGTGAAACCATTTGTCCTGCTAAACTGGGGCAAAAACTAACCCAGAAAAAACATGATCTGGGCATAAAGTAGCAAAGCAATGCAGGAACATACAGGAGCTGGTACCAACCATTACCTGTGAAATCTTGCACAGCTTGACACTGTGTGGTTTTTCTTCTTTCTCCCCAAGTGATGCTCCTTTATTTGCTTGAAAGTGATTCTTTTATGTAGTTGTTGCAAAACACTTGGTTTCCTAATGGAAATACATAAAATGGTGAAATAGAACACATTATTGAAGTAAAGGAGGCAAATATAAGGAAGGACCCTCAGTCCTTCCTGTTCATGAAAACAACAGAGCATGGACAGTAAAAAAGAAATACTCATTAACTGAAACACGCCCTGCTTTCTAATGGCCAGTATCTGTGGCAGTGGCCTAATTAGGAGCTAAAAAGCGAGGGAGGTGCCTCTGGAGTTTCTGTGGGTGTATCTGTGTGCAAGGTGAAATGTGGAAGTTGCTGTGAAGCACCTCTTTGTGCGTTGGTGCCGTTAAGAAGGGCAGCTCATCGCCAGCAGCGAGGATTAGCAGCTCATGCGAGAGCTTTGGGAAGCCTTTATCCTCCCTCCTTCCCCGCACAGCTGTTGTTGCTCATGTTCTGTGCACACACAGTTTGTAAAGGCACATATGCTGCTGCTGCTCCTGCTGCTGCAAACTGCTCTGCCCTTTGTGCTCCACAGACAGCAGCAAATTTGCAGGTACCGTGGCAGGGCCTGCCCTGTGTGACATCTGAAATCTGATGGGTTTTGGGAGGCAGGTTAAATGTGTGCATTGGATTTTTTTTCCTGCCCTCCAGATCGGTGTTATCTCGACCCTGATTTTGCACAATTTTGCAACTGCCTACTTTCTGCTTGACTAGAGATGTTAACACTAATTAAATTATGTATGGCTATTTCTGACAGGACAAAAACATAATCTTGCCTTGTTTGAAGTCATTCTTATGGATTATAATAAATACTGTTTGTTTTTTTTTTACAAGAGATGATTTCACACTTGGTGGTGCAGTTAACGCTGCTGGACCTTTTCTGTCTAGAATAAAAATGTATTTCATATTTCCAATTTTTTATGCTTCTGTTTGTTCTTAAAAAGACCCCACACAATGTGCATCACTGACATAATAAATCTACTTTGCAGTGGAAGTAAAAGAAAAAAATCTCAAAGGTTTAGGAGGTCACAAGGAAACTATTTCCTCTAAATTCCTGAAAATGTATTTTTACGTGGTAATAGGATTAATGTTGTTAGGGTTGCCCGCCCCATATTATTAGAAGCCCAAAAGGATAATATCTTAACTACAACTTGCCTGCAAAGTATCTCCTTATCCTAGAGTGAACATTGTTTTCAGGAACATCTTGTGATGGTGTGGTTTCCAGCAGCTAAACAATGAGAAGGATGGGTGTGCGTTGGAGGTTCTCCTCGGGGTTTGGCCACTAATGTGCTTTCTGGCCACAGAGTCCCTCGTGATTGAAAACTCCAAATAACTCTGCAAGCCATGAATTCTGTCCTAAATTCCTCATACCACCAAGTGGTAATTTTCTTGTGTGTGAAAGGATATTGTGTAGAGGATTATTTCCCCTCTTAATGAAAGTGTGATTGTGCTCCTATGCTGGAACATGCTCAGCAGTGACTTAATAGCAAAGATTCACGAATGAGGGAGTTAAAAGAAGGAAGCAACCAAATCCAGCTGGTTTTACTGATTGAATTTAGTGCAGATGTAGTTTGTTTCTGCACTGTGAAGTGAATCTATTCAGAAGGATGTCCTCCTACGAAAACTTGTATGGAATTTTTAATAGCCACAAGTGGTCACAGCATTGTTTATACATCTTGTCTGAAAGCTGGAAAATGTTCCTATAATTAAGTTTAAAAAAAGGGAGCATGTAGGGGGAAAGGAAGAGAGATAGCCTGAGAATATCCGTTGAGGCAAATGTCCTGAGACAATCAGATTTGTTCTCAGAGATGGATGTATATTATTTTAAAGGCCAGAAGAAACATGTCTCCCCATTCTGTGTATGGGCGAGGACGAGTTTGTTTAGTTTCAAGCCTTGCATTGTGTAAATATCTTTACACTTGCAAGATGTTTCAACTGCAGCAAAATTAAATTCCATCTAATTGTTCTTTGCATGGAATGCAAATACTGAGGACCACCAAATTGAGACTGACACAGAAGAAGGAAAATATTTATCTTAATGAAACCAGAAAGTTAGTTGGGCAATGAGAGTCAGGCAGTTGTGTTGCTTCATAAGTAGGGTTACAGAATGAGTGTTTTGTCTGTCCTTAGATATTGTTAGATGTTTGCTTTTTGCTGCCTGTGGATGTTTTACTGTGTCCTCTTGAGAGACTTGAACTCTGGAGTCAGTTGAAGGGGTCGGGTGAGGTTGCTTTGGCTGGTGACTGACAATCAAAAGGCTGAAGTGAAGTTAAACTTGGGAGTTTTGGTTCATATAATACCACTGGAGACCTGGAAAATTATTTAAATTTTACTGCTGAAAAAGATGAAGATATCAGGACTTGGAAGGTACTAGTTTTGTCTTCTGTTATGGGATTTGCTCCTACTTTTCACTAACCCGTGGGAATTTTCTTTGCCAGCTGATCTGTTGCAGTTTTTTCTCAATCTGTAAAAGCCTTCTTTTTTTTTTTTTTTTTCGGTGGCTTGCTCAAAAATGCTCCATATTGAGACTTGTGGGGTAATGCTCTTCTTTGGATAGTACTTGGGCTGTCCATAGTAGAAAATTATTTAACAAAGTGGTATCACAGCTGGTGGACAATACACTGATTTCTGTGGGGAGCTGCAGTTTGTTGTTGTTTTCCCCATACACATTATGGTAAACAGACCTGTATCAAAAGTGTGTATTCCAATAAGTGTTTGTTTACAGGATATTCATATAAGTACATTTAGATCAGTTACAGTAATTGAACTCTATAGGCCACATTAGAATATATTAAACATTTTTCTGTTTTTTTTCCTGTTGGTATATGGTGGTGTGGTTTTGTTTCTACTTGGCCAAGAATATGATTTGTACTTTCAACAACTTTGTTCCTTGTAAATAAAATTTTAGTAGGTATATTGACTTTCTATTTGGTGGTAGTTGAAGTTTTAGAAAAAGGAAATACTCTCCTTGTAAGTGAAAAGGTTTTCACAGAAATGACTTAATTAAGCACATTGTCTTTATTTAAAGATTGGAAGATATAATGGAAGGATGCTGCAGCTGCAGTTCATTCACTGTACTGAAGTGCTTTTGTTCTTTTTTAGTATTTAATGTTCTTGCTAACTCCTCCCATCCTCTCTACTTTGTGTTTAGATTGGTGAAACACCAAAAAAATAGAAATGACTCAGACAGGACAGCTCCAAAATTTGCTTTACAGAACAAATATGTGCTCTGTGAGCTTTTCTGTGTGGAGGATTATGTGAACCCAAGGTTGAAACAGCAGAACTGTTCTTGCTGCTGGAGGCCAAAGGGTGTAGCTTATGGGAGGGGTCTCCCCAATCCTTGCCATGTACCTGCAATATTTGCATAGGACTGTAAAGATGTTTTAAGGCACGTTGTCCTTCAGTGTTAATATTTCAAAAACCTTCATTGAAATACAGAAATACTGTTAATTTTTTTTTTTTTAAAGACACAGAGTCCAAACAACAGGGGCATTGGATGTAAAGTCTCGTAGCCTCCCGAGCAAACACCTTCAGCCTTGGCAGTTCCAGGCTGGAATGCCACGAGTAGACTTTAAAGAACCTTTTTTTTTGGTGCATTCATTTTCCCCTGATATGTTTACTTGCAACATGAGCACAGCACTGGAGAAGGGAGGCAGTGATGATGCACAAGGACGAGAATAAGGCAAACATCTTTGCACAGGCCCGTTTATGGTGACTGCAGGACAGGGCACTGGGGAGTCATCCTGACAAATCATCCCTTCTCTGTGCTGGTAGTGTGAGGGGAAGGAAGATATTGTCTGTACCAATAGTTTCTGGAAGCTGAGCAGTACTGTAACTCCCACTCAGTTATATCTTGATTCTTCTATTCTTATCAAAAGACACTGGAATCTTTTGGCTCTGATATTAATACCATTATTTAAAGATGTTGCATTAATGTGCAGTTTTATCTAAATGCCCTGCAAGTGCAGAATCTTCAGCAGACTTCTTGTCTTGCATCTGGCAGTTGGTACTTGATGTTATTTCCTAATGCAGGAGGCAGTCTGACTCCATTTAGTTTATTCCCTTTTTGTCTAACAGCATTATTAATTACACTGGGAGGGTTGTCTGGGCTGCAGCTGAGATCAGAGGAGAGGAAAACACAGCAGACAGTCTCTGGGTGTTGTAGGAAAAGGACTGAGGAGTTTGATTTCTTTATTTTGGTGGGTTGCTTGAGCATAGAAAACTGTCACAATTTCATGTTCGTTCCAAAAAGCAATTTCACTTGTTCCAGAAATTCCAGACCTGTCCCAAGGAGCCTTAACTGCACGGTAATGGAGAAGAAACAGCAGTGCCACTCACTGATGTGCAGCTTTGGGAAGGGTTTGTGGTAGTGACTAATCCAGAGATTTTGTAACTCAGCTGGAAGAAAAAGCAAGCACCATCTATGAAATCTAAATATTTAATGGTTAAAATTATTTTCTGTTTGGACTCTGATCAGTATTTCCAGTTGCCAGTTAAGGTGAGAGTTACCAAAATGTCGTGCTGTGGCAAAAAGTTAAACAATGAAGAACCCTTACTGATACTGGTACTGCAAAACATTAATGTAAATTCACCTACAATACTGCAAAAATATATTAAGGATGTCAGAATGTGCTTCCTAGCTGAGAGAGTGATTGATTATATACAGTTTGCCTTTTTTATAATTAACACTGGGTAACAGTCTCAATTGTTTTTTGTTGTCAGTCCTCAGATAACTAGTTGGAATATTTGTGGTGTGTGTGTATATACATAGTGTGTGTATAGTCACAAAATCCCTTGAGCTTTGATCTTTTAAGATCTTAGAATATACATGTAATACAAAGATGTGATGTAGGAATGTGTATTTATAAGGTTTGATGTGAAAAGAATCTTAGCACTATTTGCATTCAAGGAATTTTTAGGAGTGGGTAGATTTCTGATGAGATGAAAAGAAAAAGCAGGTAAACATACTGAAGTCTGGTATTCGTTCAACAGAAAGCTGTCATTTCCTAAACTGGAAATAATTTGATCATGTTTGTATCTGGAGTAGTTAAATGAGATCATTTGCCATAATTACTTCATGTCTAACAAGGTCTGTCGCCATTTGGATTTTATGTTATGATTTGGATCCTAAAAGGAAAGGAGCTTCATCACTGGATGTTGAAATAATCAATATATTTCATTATTAAGATTTGAACAGAGACTGTGTTTCAAATGTGGGTTTAAAACTCTCCTCTCAAGCTGAACCTTCTCTTTGTAGTCCTGGTGCTACACAACCTGTTAAATATGTATAGGACACAAAGCAGTGGCTTTGGCCATCCCAGATGACTACACTTGTTGTGTGTTGCTGTTGGGACAGAACCATTTAAATACCTTATTAATTATTTTTGTTGTTCCATTTTACTGAGCTGGAAGGAAAAGCTGTTCTATAATTAACGAGCTATTTCCAAGAAAGCATTAAAATTGTTATTGTAGGATCATTGCACAGGAGGTGAATATTTGTGGTTGGTGTCTAGTGCTGTAGAGAGAAGCAGGGGAAAATTCTGGCCAAAGAAGTTTCTTGCTGGGGAACATGTGATGGCTCAAGAAAAGCAAAGGTTTTGTGCAAATAACTTTTGGTGTTTGAACTCAGCACCAAGATACACATCTTGTGTATAGCACTGGATATTCTTTGACTTTTTTCTCTGAAAGACAGTCATGCCTTTTGAGTCATAGTTCATTTACATGAAGAATTTTGGTGTGTTACTGGTATAATAGGAATTATATCAGACTTGAATTTGACAATTAAGCTGTAGAGCCAAATCTTGCCACATTGTATGATAACAAGATTCCTTTCATTGTCTATCTGTCTTTTGAAAGATAGATTCAGTCCATAGTCATTCATTCAATTACCTTACTTAAGACTTCTGTAAAGTAAATTACCAATAAATTAGGTTTGGCTTTCATTTGTGGGTTTGTTTGTTTGGTTTGGTTTGGTTTTTTCCTGATAATGATCCCAGCTAAAAAAAAAAAATAGTTCTGATGATTCATGTAAACTTACTTTTCTTAATCAGTTTATTACATTTTCTGTGATGAGGTATGTTTGCAAATGCTCAAAACCTGTTCATTTTGCTCTGTTCCAGTGCCTGATGACCTCTCCATAGAAGAAAGAGAAGAGCTTTTAAATATTCGTCGCAGGAAAAAAGAACTGATTGATGATATTGAGGTAATTGATTTTTCTGTAGAGAACCTTGGAAGACTGCTTCAGTACATTAAGTTACAGTACTAGATATGAATTACAGGTAATGGTTTTAAAAGCATATAAATGGCTTAACCTAAATATTACTAATAGTGACTCGGATTTCTGTGTCATATGTGTGCTTTTACAAACAGTAACTCCTGAGTTGACATATGTACAGATTTGATTTGTGTAACAAACAAACAGCAGATTTGCATCCAGAATAGGAGTGAGAGATCTGGGTAAAGCAGTCTTATACTCTAATTGATAATGGCAGTTTGGGCTTGGTGCTCTGACATAAAGCACACACTGGGAGTTCAGATCCATGTGTTTAACATGGTTGTGGTAAAATATTTAAATATCTAAGGAAACCCTAAGATTCATCATTTTTCTTCAGGTAACTAGCAAATGTTAGAAAACAAACCCTAACTGATCATATTATTATATGATTGATGATTTCAAAAGGAGTTTTAACGTGAGTTAATGTATTGTCCTTCCTTCTTTTGACAGAGACTAAAATTTGAAATTGCTGAGGTTATGACCGAAATCGATAATCTGACCAGTGTAGAAGAAAGGTAAGTAATGCCAACAGCTGGACATGATTAAGACCTTGGAGCAGGTCTTCCAGGAATAGCAAATAAAATTAGCTTTCTCATGCTAAACAAACATTGGATCACCTCTATTTAGTCCGTTATAAAGTCTCTAAAGCCTGACTTTGTCCTGTGCAAATGTGTCATTCATTTGGATAGATAATATGTTGGATAGAGTGTAATATTTTAGACTGTCCAATTGGTCAGGACCTGGTTCTCTGAAACTGCAATCGTTTGAAGGAATTGAAAATAGTAACATAATTTCCTCCCTCTATAACAAGTGAATGTCTTGTTTTTGGCGTAGAAGACAAAATACAAATTTTGTCGTAGCCAAAATACAAATAAAATTGTATCCAGAAGTTGTTGTTTTAGTAAAAGAGCAACTAATAACAGCTTGTTGTTTCTTCTTTTCCTCCATATGTAGCAAAACTACTCAAAGAAATAAGCAAATAGCCATGGGAAGGAAGAAATTCAACATGGACCCTAAGAAGGTAGAGCATTTTTCCCACTTGTCAGGGATCAGTTTTTGCTTGTAATATGATCTGTGACAAATTCATTCACGGTTTTCTTAAGAGGCATTTCTGATAATGTGAGTTCTCAGGCCTTATTTGCACATCCTGTAACACACTGAGCAGAGGATTAAATTGGGAGCAGTCATCGAGTCCTTTGCCGGTCGTGTGCTTTTTACACTTAAACAAACCTTTTTTGATAATGGAGGTTTACTTATCAACAATCAAATATACCAGGTAGTGATTGAGCTGGCTTGCTTTGTACCTGATAGAGGTGTTTTCCCTTGATATGTCAAATAGAATTTTTAAAAAATTTTGGTGTTTGGTTATTAGTGAGGCCATACATAATTTTTTTTAACGCTCTCCTATTTTTTCCTCCAAAACACCTTTACCATGTTTTTTTAATTTCTTCTCCTTCAGACTATATTTGCATATCTAAACTCTGTTTGTGAAAAAGGCATATGTTAACACCTGTATGTTTGTCTATGTATATACATATAGCTGTGTACCCATCTGGCTTGTACAAACCCCTGCAGGCAGGAACTTGGTTACCAGTTTGAAGAAGTCTGTTGTGCATTTAGCCAAGAAATAAAGTAGTTCATTTTTCTGGAGTGCCTCTATGTTTCTTAAATAATTGTTGATTTTTTGGTAAATTTGGGGACATTTTCTCACAGACCCTCCTGATATATTTAAAACAGCTACTTTGACGTATCTGACTTCTAGCCTTTACTCTTTACTTTTCACTTTTCATCTTCCTTGCTTTGTTTTATTGTCTTCTGTTGTTTGAGAGTCCATTTTGAATTTGTCTTTTTGGAAATCATTTAACATTTGTTTCTCTGTGTTCTTGACATGTTTTCTTCTCAATAGTATTGAATTCAGTTACATTTTGGTGGCTTTTCTGAAATGTTCCAAGTACAGCGATGGCTTCTGTTCTTCAGGATGTTTTCAGTGCGCCAGAAACTCTCCAGTATTTTATAAAGAGCCCTTTTTAAAGTGCTGGCCATGTCTTTTCTTTTTGTTTTCCATTTTGTTGACTGCCTAACTTCTGTTGAGGGCAGAACACCCCCAAATATCCTGCTTGTTTGTTGTCCTTCCGCTCTTTCATGTCCTAGAAGTTTGTGGCAAAGTCACAGGATGATGTCAGATGCTTCCATTCCAGCGTTAACTATTTTCTGTTACTGTTCTCGCTGGCTGAAATTATTTCTATAAATAGATGCTGTGGCCACATTGCTACTGTAACATAATTTAAATGTGGTAAACAGACTCAGAGTAGTAATTTCTTAATAATGTCTGTGGATCAGTGGTGGCCTGCAGGAGCTGGGTCATCGTGTTGTTTGCAGCTGCTACTTTTAAGTTAGAGACAAAATATAAGTCCTAATGTTGGGAAAACTCACTCAGGTTCATTGTGAAGAGGATGTTTTTCATTCATAAATGGGAGGGAAGATGGTCTCTGGAGTTAGGAATGCCAAAGAACTGGGGTAATGATACTTGTGCTGAATCCACCAGGTCTTCTCCTTTAAAACCAAGTAACAGAGTTTTCGTGTTTTCATATTAGCAGGAACACAGTGAGGTAATTTTCTTTTACCACTTTCTATTTGAAGATCTTTCCATGTTCTGGTGCATGTGTAGAGTAGTTCTCCCTCTCCCCCCTCTGAAAATAGCTATGAAAATAGTGTTTAATGCAGTTCCCTGGTGTAGTATCACATACTTTGGGTTTGCTCAGCACGTGTGGCATGGGCTGTAATGGTAAAGTCTAAAACACTTCAAGAATCCCTGTGCAGAGAAATGTGCAGCACTCAAGTCAGTACTGCCTGTGCTGAGCCAGGAAGTGAATTCTCTGTGACAAAGGCTGGGTTTAAAGAGCTGCAAAATCTGTAATTAAGTTACCGTGAAAGCGATGAAATTCAAAGCAGATTTCGTTGCATTGACTTAAATCTATGCAATATTTGTAGTGAATATTGAATATTTCTGTAGCCAGGAGTTTTGTGTGGGGAAGTTAAACTAGTGCAGCTGTCTCTTGTCTCCTGTCAGCCTAGAGAATAAAATTTGCATCAGGACAAAAGATAGCGTAGGAGGTGATGGGGGCTTGGCTGGCCTATTTTGCCATTTATTCCAGACGCTGGAGTTGTTGTCCCAGACAGATTCCTTTTCCTGTCTGTTTGACTTCTGGTTCTTTAACATCTTAAGAATAATTTAAAAAAAAAATTAAATTGATTTTTGCAGTAAGCTAAAGTATCTGCTTCTGTGCACAGAAATTTGTTTTCCATGCTTCTGGTCATGTCCATTATCAGTAACTTGTACAACTTTAAGAAAACTATTCAGGTCAGTCTATTTATACTGAGCGTGAATAATATGGTCCAGGTGTTGGACAAGAGAATCTGCTGTTCCTGATGTTGTTACAGGAAAGGTTCTCTGTTGGTTGACAGAGCTTTTTGGATAACTTTGGTATGGGAAAAACCACTCTGTTTTGTAGTCAAATATTGTATAAATATTTAGTTATCAAATAAGCTTTGTAAGGATCAATTTCAAGGGAAGCTCAGCTATTTCTGCTTCAAGGTAAAATAGAGACATTCTTTGCAAAGAAATCATGTCTGTTGTGAAATGACTTATCAAAATATTCAGTTGTCAGAGTAGCAGCCTGGCATTGAAATTTTCAGATGATGATAAAATTGTTTAGAGAGAATTGCATTCCAGACTTTCTAAAGAAAGCTTCAAACTTTATAACATCACGGTTCATTTTCTTTGTTAAATTAGGTCAGAAAATTGACTTTTTTTTTTTCTGTCAGGCAGGTAATCATTTCATTATCAAAAGCTAGAATTAGCCAAACAGAAAGATAATTACTTTTTTGAATGTTACTAGGAGGCCACCTATGCTATGTCAAAAAATAATGGACTTTTTTCAGTTGTAATGAAATAAAAAAGAAATATATTCCACTTGGAGAAATTGAAAAACTTTTGATAATTCTGAAATATTATGGTAGAACTTATTAGTAATAATTTATTAACCTCTTTTGTACATACTTGGAATCCAAGACATTGAGGTTCCTTATAGTTTCCATTTCTACTTTTCACTAGCATGCTGTTAACAGTTTTAAGAAATCAGCCGGAATAGCAACATCTCTGGGGGGGAAAAGAAGTTGGTTCTCTCTTCGTGACCTGCTGAGTGTTGGAACATCATCCCTTCCATCCTTTACAAAATCTTTATATAACTCTTAGTCTCCTTTCTTTGCTGCTTTGCAGAAAGTTCCCTGGGCTTCCCCAGGGCGTGCCAGTTGTAGGGCAGTAATTTATGGAGGCCCAGGAGCGAGTCCAGGGGCTTTATCAAGTTCCCTCTGAGGGCCAGGGTAAGATTCTCCGCCTGCCTTCCGTAGCAGCTCCATGGTAGAAGCTTGGCTGGTTCCCGAGCAGTGTGTGATAGTGCAGCTGAGTCCCTTGGGAATAGTTTAGTCCCAGCACAGGCAGAACCCTCTGATAGTCCCAGTGTCAGCAGAAACTCCTTTAAACCGGTTTTGGTATCTTCAGCTGCCACTTCTATGGCAAGTAGTGGCTTGATGTATTGGGTTGCAGTTTGTAGATTATAACAGATGCTTTATTTCGTGTCATGGTGGTAATTAAGTTGTTTCCACGTAGCTCTTCATTATATGATTTTGCAGATTACGTCTCTGCAGACATTTCTGCAAGGGCCAACTCACACATTAACTCCAAAGAGCAACATGGAATCGTTATTCAATTAATATTTGATCTTTCTGTTGTTGAGGGATTCAAACTGCCACCTAGTACTTCTAGCCTTAAAAATGTTTCTCATTTTCGTCTTTAAACCAGTACTATATACTGCTTATGTAACTGAAAAACATTTGTTTGGCATTTCATTTAAAAACATAAAAATCTGTAGGTTAATGTAATTCTTAATGTGTCTGTCTAAGTACATTATTGCCAAATGTTATGAGTGATATTTACATAAATGCTTGTGGAAGAAAACATAACATTCCTTTTCCTCTGGAATTGTTCTTCCTAGGGAATACAGTTCCTGATAGAAAATGACCTCCTGCAGAACACTGCAGAAGACATTGCACAGTTCCTTTATAAAGGAGAAGGATTAAATAAAACGGTAATTGGAGATTACCTCGGTGAAAGGTAAAAGAGAAGTATTGAAACTTTGTTCTTGAGTTTACAAAGCATGTTTACAGGCTTTGGGTAGTTACCTTCCCCTCCACAGGCTGCATGAGAGAGCTACTCAAGTACTCTATAAAAGCTACAGCTGGATGTGAAACTGCTGCAGCATTGTGATAGAGTTTTTTTCCTGTTAGGTTGTTGTTTTTAAATGGGTACATTGTGGGATGATGCTTAATTAGCTGTAATTTATTTTGAGAAAACCCTGAAATTTGGCTGTAGTGCAGAATTAACACTGTAAGCATTTGGAATGTCTGAGAGTTGTACTGCAACGGTTCTGGTACCTCTTGGTGCTGTGTCCAAAGTAGAGTGATTGACAATCAGTAATAATCAGACAGTAAAGAAATTACTTATTAAAACAGGTAGTCCCTGAGACAATAGTTGTTATCAGGTTTTAGTGCTGTCATCTTCCTGCACAGAGACTTCCCATGAGTCAGTAGGTGTCTCAAAGGGCATCTGCACCAGATCTTTATCAATTCTGGTACAATAAACATGCAACATGTGTATTAATGCAACTATTGCAAAACACAACCAGGATGCAAATTACTTCCATTGCTGTGCAACCCAGGAATTGATTTTGGAAAAGGCAGCTGAGAGACAAGCAGTGCAGGGTGGCTTGGAGTGTGTGTGTGACGTGCTGGCACATGTTCAGGTGCCAGTTGTGGAGCTTTAGCAGTTGACTCATTTAGGATAAACTCCTGTGGGGATGTGTTGTGGCAGATCCCTTTTGAGACACCCCAGTCTCCTTTACAGCATCAACAGCTTGGTTTGTGCTCAGCAATTTCCTCTTGACATTTAGGTTTAATGGAAGTTTTTACTGTAATAAATACCTTTTGAAAAGAGATCTTCACTACGGAATCTCTATACAGAATACATAGATATGTCAGCAGTTTTTATACAACAGAATTGTGTTGCTTCTCTTGAATATTTGGGCAATCAGTATTATAAAATCACTGAGATGTTAATGTCCATAATTGCAAAACTATAACATGTATAAAGCAGTCTGTTCTGTTCTGAGAGCTGCACCTTGGTATCATCTTCTGAAACACTTCCAGTTTTTCTAGCCCTATTCCCAGAACCCTGTTCTCATGCAGAAAGGTCTTGCCAGTGTGTCCAAGCTCCCTGGAATCATTAATAATATTCATGTGATTTATTTTTCTTTTAAATGGGTGCACATTTAAAATTTAAAAAGTTATTGCTTGTTCTGCTGCTTCCCTGGCAGGGATGGTGGACAGCACTGTGGTCTAATGTGACAACACAGGGCAACCTGTCTTAATACTGAGTGGGTAGAGAGAGAAATATGCAATTCAGTCTTATCTTCTGAGTTTTTCAGGACTTACATACTGGCAAATTTAGTGGTCACACTGAATAGCAAATTCAACCAGGATATTTTGATATGTCTATGAACTGGAGAATAAGATCTTGGGAGAAATAAAAAAAATTGACACACTGCTCCTATTTTGCCACAAGGCAGAAGCAGTCTGTCCATCTTAAGGAGCAGTTGAAATCAAAAAGAAATTTTAAAATATCTTCTGCTTTGAAAGGAACTTTTGTTCAGTGTATCCACTCGGTCTACATAAATTGGTTTTTTGTGTGTTTCTTCATTTCTGTGAAGGGTGGAATATTAGCATGGTAATGGGAAAGCAAATGGTATTTCTTTCTATTTTTTTCTCTTCACATATATGAATTAGTAAGGGGGTGGCAGTGAAGAGATGACAATCTGATTATCATGAATGTGTATGGAAATTTCAAGGTAGCTGTGTCTGGAGTGGGGAATTGGTTCATCATACTCCGTTGAACTGCAGCATTAATTTCCTAGAATCCTAATAATTTTTATTCATGTTTCTCTGAAAAGAATGTATTAAGCCTTTAGGTCCTGGGGTAAAATAAATACCTTGAGATAAAATAAAATGTGACAATTGAGGTGTCTTAAGCTGCTAGTTTTGCCTTTGTGACTCCCTCAGAAACAGGCTATCAAGTGTTTTGTGCTGTGTGAGTGGCAGAGCATATTAGAGATGAGCTTTTGCTGAGTTACACACTAAACTTTTGTCAAGGCATTTGGAGTCTGAGGACGTTCTCTTTTACTTTGCCACTCCCTCTTGGGGGGCCCATCATGAATTACTTCAGCATTCTAGCTAAATATAGCTGAAGACAAGACCAGGATAGTCAACAGAATGAAATATTTGTATAACATTCTGCCATAAAGAGATATATTTTAAATTACTGACTTTTATAGTCTTATAGCACTCAGCAAAAAAAAAAAGTGAATGGTAAAATGGAATGAGATAACACCTAAAAAATTACAATAAATAAGGGATTAATTAATCCTATAAAAGATTTAAGATTTATTTCTGTGTGGATAAGTCTTCACTTATATTTTTAAGTGGCTTCCTAGACTCTT
This sequence comes from Lepidothrix coronata, assembly GCF_001604755.1. NCBI lineage: Eukaryota > Metazoa > Chordata > Aves > Passeriformes > Pipridae > Lepidothrix > Lepidothrix coronata. The sequence continues at coordinate 4,003,851 of NW_016690221.1, read as the reverse complement.
TGTATTATTTGGCTTGTGTCCTTGGAGGTGTACCCAGCACAAGTATCAAAACCATATAAACAAAATCAATATATTTTGCTTAGTAGCACCCCTGTGGATGCTCTCTTTTGTTACACTGTGATGCCATTTCACTGGAAAGCAGTCGCACAGTTGGACTGTGCATTGCCAAATTTGATGAGAATTGCTTTGATTTGCTTGGCAGAGCTGGTGTGCTTTTCTGTAAACAGTGTGGGAACATCCCAATGAATGAACAGTTGGCTTTAAGGTATTTAGTGGTGAGTGTTACAGGTTAGTCTGACTATGCAGTTAGTCAGTAATGCAACAGATAATTCTTGGGGGTACACACCTTTCTATTTTCGGGTGGAGGCTGATATGCAACATTCTGTCTTGGTGATGTATTTAAAGCACACCCTGAGGATTGGAAACCTTTATGCTTCTGGCATATGAACTCAGTGATGGTGCAGGCTAAATTCTGTCTGCATCCAAATAGTTTTATGTTCATTATTGTTTAAATGTTACTTTTGCATTTAAACACCTTTGTATCAAGCAAAGCATCATTTGGCTCATGATTTACATAGAAATGTAAAAGATGGGTTTTTGAACGAGAGGAAGCTCGTTCAAAACCTATTCTGATTTTAGTAAGCTTTCATTGTAACAGTTTTTGAGAATGCAATAAGAATACAGTACATACTAAGTAGCTTTTTTCAAAAGCTGTTCTTTTTCTTGGATGCAATCAGTTGAAGCGTTTTTGTACGTAAATTAAGATACTGCTTTAATATTTTCTGTTCTTAGAGGGAAAAAGGCTGGTTTGTTTTTCATGTGCTTTATGGAGAAAGAAATTAATTTTCCATTGATCATTGTTTAAGAGTTCATGACACAATGAATGAATTCTTTCTGCAGAAGCATTTACCAAATACATTTGTCAGGTATCATCCTATATCAAGGCAGGTGCAGTAATAATAAATGTGAAGCAAAGAGAGCCAGGCCATTTTGGGGTAATTCAAATAAGCAGTTCTAAAATCAGTTTCAGTGCACTGCCTCTTATTGATCTACCAGCAAAAATGGGCAAAATAGTAGTGTTAAATATTAAAATACCTCTCAAATAAATGTGTAGACTATTTCTGAGGACCTTATTTGATCAATATGATTGTCTATTTCCTTGCTTACTCTTGGAAGCAAATAGAGATAACTAACAAGTCTTTTAAGTTCAGAATTGTAATTGTCTTTTCCCTTTTTTGTTTTTCATAGAGATGAATTTAATATTAAAGTTCTTCAGGCTTTTGTTGAACTCCATGAGTTCGCTGATCTCAATCTTGTACAAGCCTTAAGGTGAGTAAATTCTCTCTGGTTTTTGACCTGAGCTTCCTTTCATCAAATTGCATGTTCATATGAGTCACTGTGTTGATTTATTGGTCAGAAAGCTGCTTTACAGCTCAGCACAACTGTACTGAGCATTACTGTGCAACTGAGCAGAGATAGCTCTGTTTAACCCTTCCCATGGCTTGTTTGTGGTGGGTGACAACCTGATTATTTCAGACAAATACAAGCAACTAAAACGTAGCTGTAACTCCTTGGTGTTCCTGCCATGGGGACATTTGATGATCTGTTTTAAATCTTAGCACAGAGATAGGTTAAAAAAGAAACAATCTCTTTACTTAAATAATTTTCTTCCTCCTTTCCTTCCACCTCAACTTGTCACTCTGGGCAGGGAGGGGGAGAAATCCCCTGGCCATAATCAGTGATGATGTTCAATTGCAGAGAGAGAAACTTTGAAACAAGTGCTTTCCTTGTACTTCCCTCAGAGTTTCCCACTTGTCATGTGAAAGAGAGTGTGATATCTCAGTATGTTTTTTTCCCCTTGCTAAATGAACGGTTCACTTGATTTCTCTGGGCTGCTTGAACACAGTGACCTTGTGAGGTCCCTTCTGCTCTCGGTGAAAATCCGTAACAGATCCAGCACATTAAGTTGACTCGGACAGTTCTGCCTGTTTTGTTGCCACAAGTGACTCCCTCCTGACACCAGATAAATGGGAATGTCCGTGTGATCCTTGTTTCTGGGGCAGTGCCTTGTGATGTGGAGTCAGAACAGCTTTGCTATGGTTGAGTGATGTGGTGATGATAACTCGAGGTGCCTGAGATCTGAGCCAAGGAAACCTTTTCTGTGGCTGCTGAAGCTTGTCTGGGAGGCTTCGTATTCCTGTGCCTTTTACCCAATTTAACGTTAGGTTTGACTTTATTCTTCCTTAGCAGCTGCTACTATTAAATGTTTGTATTTTGGTAGCTTACAAAATTCGTGGTCTGGAACATTGCACGAGGTGAGTAAAAGAGTATCTAGAGCTGACAAACTAAAGATGGCCTGTGACACTTTAATACAATGTCCTAAAATGAAAAGTGATGAAGACAGGAATAAATTGTTATTATATTGGCATCCAGTGTACAGGGAATAGCAAGGACTTGTTTTGCATGGCAGAGCATGTAACTTTGCTGGTTTAGATCCTGGTTTAATTCAGATAATTCTTTTGCTAAGAAATAAAAGAATAAATGATGAAATTCATTGGAACTTTTCAGTACCACAATGTGCCAGATTTGTGAAGACTTCTGTCCTGTATGCATTCCAGTGTACCTACATGTAGAAGCAGTAAACCACAAAAGTAAACTCTGTATTCCAGTTCACGATGCTAAAACAGCAGCACAGATCTGCTGCATATATTACAAAATTACTGAAATCTTAACATAAGTCATTCTTTTTAAGACCTAGGTCTGAGTCTTGTAGGGCGAACTTAATGTAGACAGGCAGCATCTCTCTAAGCACTGGGGTTTTCTTGCTGTTGTTACTGTTTTTAAAATGGTTTTGATGAGTTTCAGTAAATATGTTAAGTCTTTTTGTATTCCTTGTTTCTCTCCCCTACCAGAAATATTTAGTGTGATATGTCTTTTTACATTGTAAGTAAAGTCTAGCTGACTGTTCATTGCTTTTTGTAGCCAGGAAACCCAGGGAGGATTGAACTCATTTTTTTTTTCCCCCATAGCATTCTCATGGCAAAAATGGGATGCATACAGAAAATTGTTTACCAGTCTGGAAAAAAGAGAGAGCCTCAGAATATGAACTGCCATATTATCTTGCCTGATAGCATGCAGTGTTGCTGGCTGAATTTCTGGGCTAGCCATCTGTGCATGTTGCTTTATAATAGCTCCTGACTTGTGTGTTGAGAGATTGAGAACATATTTCTAGGACATTCGATATAGACAGTGCTGATTTTTTTTTGTTGTTGTTGTTTGTTTCGGATTGTTAGTAATATATGCTTAATATATAAATACTGGAATGTGTAACAACTATTCTTCCCTTCCGTAGGCAGTTTCTGTGGAGCTTCAGACTCCCAGGAGAGGCTCAAAAAATTGATCGTATGATGGAAGCTTTTGCTTCACGTTATTGCCTTTGTAACCCAGGAGTCTTCCAGTCTACAGGTTAGTCACAGGAGACAGCAGGGGTTCTTAAGTACATATATGATCCAAATATAAATTAATATATATGTTCTTGTACAGCTGATGCAAGGAGACAATGGCCAGTTTGGAAATTCAGGTTAAAATAGTATGTGAAATGAGAAATTTCTGAGAACTGAGAAAACGTGACTGTCTAATCCATGCAATGCAAGCTTATGGTTAGAATGCATTTCCATTTATAAAACTTCAGCATTAATATAAATCTAAGTCAATTAAAGTATAAAGCACACTTCAGAAATGTCACCAAAGATTTTGTCTCAAAGGATCGGAAAAGAAAGATTCTCAGTCAGGGGTTTAAGGGCAGAAGAGACCAATAGGTTGGGTGATCTCATGTGTCAGTTATGAGGACTTTATACCTCACTATCTCTGTATCAAGTCCACCTATATGTGGCTATAGTATATTATCTGGAAAGTCATCCATTCTCTTTAGCAGTCTGCTCAGCAATAACTGATCTCAGTTAGAAATGCACCTCAGTTTCCCACTGAGTTATTTGGTTTGGGATTACTCAGATCATAAAAGCTACCACGACTTCGTGATATTGCCCAGAATGCTGGGGATTGTTGGTCTGTTTGGTTATAGGCACACATAGTTTGCTGTTTATCACTTAATTTGAGGAACAGATAGGCTAGGATCGAGCAGGTCTGCAACAGCTAGAGAGGAAAATACTGAAAACAAAATGCTGAAGATGCAGGAATATTTTTCCTCTGTGTAGCAGAGAGGTTTCCATTCTTCTTTTTCTTACACAGAATCTTGTACTTGAACTCTGGGAGAACTTACTATAATCATAACCATGTCAAGAGGCACAATAAGATTTCCTTTGTCATCTTCTGATATTATCCAGTAGTACTGGCTACCTCCTCTATGCCAAGGAATTGAGTCAGTGTCATTTTCAGTCTTTCTAAATGCAATTCAAAATATTATTTTGAAGAGACAGTTCTTTCTCTTTGGAGAAAGCTTTGGAAATACTTTGAGTAGGAGGAGGCTGATTGACCAAGTTAATTATAGGATCTACCACATGATCTAGGCAGTCTGTGTGTAGAGAACATTCTACCCAACATTTCAGTGCTTTAAGTGAAATGCTAACTTAGGGTAGTAGCAATGATTTCATAGAGTTAATTTTTTTTTATTTTGGATTCTCATACTGTTTTTCTCATACTGGCTTTTAATTTAAAATGTAACATTTTTCTTCTTAAGCTTACTTCAACAGTTTAAAGAAAGATTTGAGACTTTTATGTACAGTGCTCAGGATTTTTTGACTACCTGTTTCTCTTTCTTTATCAGTGAGGATGAGCTGTTATTAATGTTACAGGTTGGTGCCACAACACACAGACAAACCGTTTTTGCACCTCTGATTTCAGATACGTGCTATGTGCTCTCGTTTGCCATCATCATGTTAAACACCAGCCTGCACAACCACAACGTGCGGGATAAACCAACCGTGGAGAGGTTTATCTCCATGAATCGGGGAATTAATGAAGGTGGAGACCTCCCAGAGGAATTGCTACGGGTAAGACAAGCCATGGCTGGTGTTTTCAATAGCAGACTTAAAAGTGTGTGCAACAGTTCTCAGGCAGATTTGTCAAGGGAAGGGAGAGGAACATTTTCTAGCTTGCATAACCACTTGAGTAGCTGAAAGAAGCTTTTTGTGATATTCACTGCTTTGAACGAGCTGCTTTGAGCTCGTTCTCCCTATATTCAACCTTTTGTTGAGGAGAGGAGATTTCAGAGAAAACACTCTCTAGTTTGCTGATGGCAAAATTCCCGTGGAATTGGCTTCTTATGAAAAAAAGTAGTATTTCTGGATAAGTCAGAGAAAACTGGAAAAAATAGTAAAAATAATTGGTTATTGCCTCTCATTTCTTTCCATGTGTCTTGTGGAGCTCCCTCCTGTCCCTTGGGATATGAGTGAAAACATGTATTGTAAGACAGTGTGATGGCCCACACCATTTCCTGAAAACCCAGATTCATTTGGCAAAACTTGTTCTAAATGAGACCTGATGCTGAAACCTTTGAAATGCTGAATGCTGAAATTAAATTAAAATGTCTTTGCTGGGAGTGCTTATGAAATTTTTACTAAAAAGAGAGGCTTGTTTACAGATGAAATGGTTTAAAATCAAACTTGATGGAAGTCGTAAAGATTGGGGAGGGAGGGTCCAGTATTTGATGGACAGTATTTCCTATGCTTTTAATACAAACAGTGTGAGAAGCAGTAAGATATCCTGGTTGCATTTTCTGTTAAGACATTTATTAATAAGGTCTTTTTCCTTTCTTTTTTTTTTATTCTTCTAGAATTTATACGAAAGTATTAAGAACGAGCCGTTTAAAATTCCAGAGGATGACGGAAATGACCTAACACATACTTTTTTTAATCCAGATAGAGAAGGTTGGCTGCTGAAATTAGGTTAGTCACAAGGGCAGTTGTGCTGCTGGGTGTTTGTTCATTGTTAGCATGTTTGCTGCTTCCGTGTCTATCTGCTTTCTTGGGAAGGTAACAGGATTAACTTTGCATTTAAAAATGGATGAACCAAAATAAGTAGCTCCTTTACATCTGAAGGCTGTTACTTCTTATTTTGTGTACCCAAATTAGCAATCTTGTTTCAGACTTTGGAGTTTTATTTCTGAGATACGAGAAATAAAAACTCTGCTGCAAAAAGGAAACGCCACATGGTATTTACCACATGCTGTGACTGATAAATAACAACTAAGTCTCCATAAGGCCATTTCAGAAAACTGAGTGATACTTCAACTCAGTTTTCTGTGTACAAAAAAAGGATTTCTCCTCAAATGGTTATTTTTGTATGTCTTTATTTTTCCATATTATTTGTGAGTTTCTCTTGGTTTGGTTTTGGCTATGATTTTTTAATGAGTGGTTTAAATGTGCCTTCTTGTTTTCCTTATGGCCTATGACCTATCACCTTTCTGTTCTGTGACTGGCTGTCTCTGCTTATTCTGCATTAGGAGGTACGTATCTGATGCTTTCCAGTCCCCTCTTCTTCAGTTGCTCATTCTTTTATTTTCTTCCTCCTGCCTCCTGGGTTTTTTTCGTTTCTTTTTTTTTTCTTTTTTTAATCAGGTTTGTTGTAGCATTTTGCTTTTTCACTCAGTGTCACTAACAGTGTCATCAGTGGTGCTCTGGGAGACTGGCATGTCAGTGTCTAACTCACATGCGAGTGTGTTCTGCAAAGGAAGAAAGTGTTTACATATAAAGCAGAAAAATAAGGATGACTTCAGCATACTTTCCTTACTCGTGGAAGAACACAAGGACAGAATAATCTCTACTGAGAGTAAACAAGTCCTTCTCTGTCATGAAGTTTCAGAGGGATTTTGTTGCTTGTTTATCGATGATACTATTGAAAGATGGATTACATTTGAACTATGTATTTATAAAAACTGTTCTTTTTCCTGCTTATTTTCCTCTCTAAATAGCACTATCTTACTGAACAGAGTCTTAAATGAGCTTCAGATTTAGAGTTGTGGAAACCTCTGATAGTTCAGTCTCCTGGCACTGCAAGATGCCCTTGTTTACAGACTCCTAAAGTTGATGCAATTCAGTTTTTTACTTGGCCATGGGGAATTTTTTTCCTATATAAAGGAGGCTGACATTTAAACACCAGTACACACTCTACAGAGCCAGTTGTTGGCCACTTTAATGTATTAAGTGCTTGTTAAAGTGGAGGAAACTTTGCATTTGGAGGAGGTGACTGAAGTGTGCAAGGGGATGTGTGCACATGGGGAGGATGGGGAAAGTAGAGCCTGGATAGAGCCTTGGGCCTGCTCTGCTGATTGCACCTGGAAATCGGTGGTTATGGTTGTGCTGGAAGGAAATGGATGTGAAAAGGAAGCATTTGGAATTCATTCACATGCTCTCCAATGTCGTATTTTGACCTCTGTGCTACAGATGCTGTGGAGCTCTTTGTCTTCCTAACTACAGAAGAGCAAAGCTCTGGCTTTTTGATGTGCATTGGCTCTGCTGGCACAGTTTCAAACATGACTTTGCAGCTTTTCTTCATTTTATAGTATGAGTTGATAGCTTTTCAAGCTGATGGAGATAGAATGTGCTTCCTGGAGAAGAGTTTGGGCGTAAGCCCATGCTGTGCCTATTTCTGTTCCCAGTGCTCTCTCACATACCTACACACCTACTGAGAGTGCCATCAAATGTGAGCGTGTGTAGAGGAGTGACAACATTCCTCATGGAAGAAACTGTCAATAAAAGACATAAAAGAGATCTAATAAAAAATAGAGGAACAAAGAAATTGAGGAAATAATGACTGAAGACAAGTGGGAGCTGCCAGGTGCTCCTGCACATTCTGGCTCTGGTGCAAGGTCAATAAACCAGAGGTCAGTACTGAACAGTCTGCCTGAGTTTTCAGTATATGCAAGGTAGATGAGAGCCAGTGCACAGAAAACCCAGTAGTAAAAGGGTGTGTGAAACGGGAGGGTGTTACACATAGCACTCCCCCAGGGTGAGGGTTATTTGAATAAAGAAGTGAAATGTGTCCAGAAGCCTCTGGTGAATCAGCCTGGAAATGCCTGGAGCTGTGCTTCCGTGAAAGACTGCATTTTTTTCAGCAGACACAGACTGGTACAGACAAATACACTGCTAGTTTAGATGCAATGACCAGAAATAAACCTGGCAGGTTGTATTTTTTTTTCCTCCTTTCTTTCTTTCTTCTCCCTTGAGTTTCCTATTTGCCAGGAGTCTTAAACTGTATGTTGAGTGTGTTGTCCCAGTCCACACTGTTTGCATTTTTACAGTCCTTTCTGTTGGGAAACATTTCTTGTGAAATGGGTAGAGTTTCCTTCAGTTCTGGAAGATTCTGGTAGTAAAAGTGTCAGTATTGTTGAAATGCTAGGGAGACTACTCCTGTGTGAGAGCTTAAGTGCTCAGTTGTGATAATACATAGAAGTTGAAATAGAAAGTTTTATGTAAAACTATAAACATGACTAAGACTACTTGCAGACCCTGAGTATATCAAGACAGTATTTTGTATCTGGTATTTCTTACAGTCAGCTCTTCCCATTTATCTATTTGTGCCCCCTTTTTTAGTATTCCATCTCTCACTATATTGATTTTCCTCTGGGCAGAGGGTGGATATTGCGAAACTTTCATATGTTGTAAAATTCACGTGTCCAAAAGACCACCCTGGCCCTCAAGCCTGGCACTGGGCTTTAGGAAGCTGGGAAGGTGTGGAATGCTTTTGGAGAGTTTGCTGCTCTGTATTGTTCAGAGGTGACCCTGTAAGTCTGAGTGCCAAACCTGGCAGCCAGACAGCAATTCTGGTTTTATCTATCTGGACTTAGCTGGTGCCTTTATATAGATGTCTTTATCTTGGTAGACCTAAATTATCATCCAGTTCTGCATGGTTTGCAGCCTGGTGTAATGAAAATGGATGCTGCAAGTCAAAAACTGAAAGCTGCTGAGTGCTAGTGAGTCCTCACTTGGAGCAGTGTGAGACATCATGAGATTTCAGATTTTTCAACATCATAATTATGAGTGGTGTTAGTACCATGAAATTTTCTGCCATCCACTCTAGGGTATTTTGAAATTTTCCCTTGCCTAAAGCAGCTTCTGTGGGCAAATTGCTTGGCTTGGGTAATATTTTCTTCTAGTTGAAGGGAAACTGTGACATTATTCCCCCAAACTGGAGAGGAAATGATTTGAGCCAGACGCACGAGTGTGTTAATTTTTTCTGCCAGTCAGGAGCTTACAGTGCTTGGAGGTTGTCCAAAAGCTGCACATCCGGGCCTGTCCCACCAGTGGTGCTTATTCCAGCACATCTGTCCTTGGGAGGATGTTGTTTCTCTTCCCTAATCTGGGGAGGGAGAACAGTGGTGGCTGATCAGGAAACTGGTGCCTTCCGGTACCTGCCTGGCCCTCGTGGAGCCTGGTGCCCTCCCAGGCTGAGACAGACAGTGTTGGCAAGGGAAACTTTAAAAGAAACCCCAGCTTCAATCCAGTCATCTGCATAACTGTGGAGTTGCTGAGTCTCTTCTGCCTGGTGGTATCTAAGTGAACTGAGAAGAAAAAAACCACATTCTTGTGTGTGCATCTCTCTCCTTCCCCTCTACAGCTTTCGTATAAATGAGCTGAAGATCTGGGTAGGATTTTCTAACTTTAGATACATTGCTGCCTTAAGCCTTAAGGTGTTTTTTACTTTGGGGATTTGTGTTTCCTAAGTCACTGCCAGTTGTTTTTCCCTTGTTTGTCTAGTTTGTACTTTGCCCGTAATCCTATGTTGAGTTACAAAGGTGAAGAGGGTTTCTGTTCCTCTTTCTGTACATTTTGCTGTGTGGCCTTTTCTTGTAGTTTCCTTAGATTTCCACCTTTAAGACACCGTGCTTCTATAGTTTCTTATTTGAGCTGTCTGTGCATTTTTGTTAATCAGCTGGATCTTTCAGAAGTATGTCACTTATCTCCGTTTCTGTAAATGTTTATGGATTCGTCCTCTGGTTTTCTTGATCCTCTTCTGCTAACTTAATTCCTTCCAGTTTTAATCTCTGAAAGGCTGGCAGCTGGAGTCAGAGATGAAGTATGTTACTAACCCCTTTGTTGTTGTTTTGTGAGCCTACAGCAATCCTGGCCAAGGAAAAGAATGTTTTGTTATCACGAGTTCTTTCCCATTAATCTTGTGTGCAGTGTTTACGGGCCACAGCGCCTCATCAACCAGCTGCTTGGGATGCAGCCCATTGTAAAGGCACATTAAATGTGTGTTATATGGTGACCTCTGCAAATTTGATTAGTACAGATTAGATTTTGAGCTTTATTAGAGTTTCTGTGCTGTTGACAGCTGCAACTAAGTAATGGGGTGGGGAGACAGAGACTGACATGTGAGAGTAGTTCCTTATCCTGCAAAAAAATCCTGCCTTACTGCTTGCTTTTTTTTTTTTTTCTGGAAGAGTAACTCATAGCTTGGTGGAGCAGGGACTTGGGGTCTGTTTCCATGACTCACTTGAGTGCTGTAACCCTGTGAGCTACTGGCTGGTTTAGGGAGAAGGGAGCAGTAAGAGGGATGTTGTTGGAAATATTTAATCTTCTTTCTGGCTTCGACATCAATACTATCCTGGAGCTGGGAAATGTTTCCTGACAAAAGCTTCATGCTGCAGTTTTGATGATTACAGAAGGTTTCAGGTTTGAGAAATCTGGCTTTTCCAGAGAGAGGGGATGTTGTCAGGAAAAATTTCAGTGAGCTCACTGAACCACAGTAGTAAAACTGTGGTTTGCTGTTTGGCACTTCATATTGTTCTGGGAGGTGTTTTAGGTCCATTACTTCTGCCTTAAATTATAAGCAGGCCTTCTTTTAAATACATGGTTATTACCTGATTTTTTTTTTTATTGCGTTCTGACATGATATCGTGGTTTATGAGGAACACCTTTGCTCAGTTTAAGCTGCTCTATGACAGTAACGTGTTTCCCTCTTCGTTTCATCCTCTCTTGTCCTGAATTGTTTCTCTGCTAGACCTGGGCAAGCCAGGACCTCTGCTAGCTGATGTTACCTGTTAGCCTGAAAAACGTGGTGATGTTTTAGGGCCATACAAATGTTAAGTGGTGTTAACCTGTTAACCTTAGAGAGCAGAACGTGACTTAAAGTCATGGCAGTTAATATTGGGTTATATGAAAACATGTCATGTTGTGGTGATCACAAGGAGTGCCCTGGCAGTCGCCTTGACTTGGCAGCTGCTTATTCATTGATCTGGAAGTGAGTCAAGCCCAAGTTCGTCATTCCAAACCCGAATACTTCCTGATACTTGACCCAGCTCTCAGTCAAGGTGATGGGAATTTTTCTAGTGACTTACGTGCCAGTTTGAATGCCTCTGCAGTGCTTTATTGAAGGATCTGTCACAGTGGTTGTACTAAAATGCCACCAGTTCTTCCCTCACTGTCTCCAGTTCACTCAACCATTCATTGTGTCACGGCTTCTGCATCTTGCACTATTTTGCCTTCTCTTATTTCACCACACCTGCTTGCAGATTAAATTTTTCTTAAGATACGTGTGCATCTAGTGGAAACATGAAGTTTATTGAGTACATTGAATGTTGCAGTGTGTTAGCACTGGTTTTTCTGTAGGTTGTGAAACCAAGCAAAAGGAAGATACAACGTGCAACACACTTGGTCTGCAATGCAAATATGCACTAGATTGGTATCCAGAAATGTCATGGCATTGCTAGAATTGTTCTTTAATTTAGTATGATTTGGATTTCCATATTAAACAAAACCCCAGCTATCTCAAGTAGGACAAAATGATTAAAAAATTATGCTGTCTTAAATTTGGTGATATGACTTGGATTAAACTGGGTGTCTTGTGTGTAGTGATGGTGCTCTTTTATGCACGAGTGTTCAGTAGCAAGATCAACTATTTTGAAATGTTGAGTTAATGAGATGAAATCCTTGCTGAATGGATGATGCACAGGTGGTGACATAATCCTGAAGTCAGATAACTATGGTGGATCTAAGCCTGTATACTAATAACATGTGATTGCTTTATCTACAGTTCTTTCCTGGAAATGAGTTTTAAAATAACATAGTAGTGAGAAATTAAACATCTTCTGAAGCAGCCAATGGCAGAAAAACTGAAAGGGCCAAAACAATAATGTGTTTCTAAAAAGGAACTGTTCCCTACAGCATGTCATTAACAGGTGGAAGGAAGAACTCTGTGGTTGCTGTTGTCTAAACTGTTAATGCAGGAAAAATTGGCATTTTTGGAGCAGCAATGATTTCTCCTGTCGGGTATACTCAATGATATATTAACCCATAAAGAGAATAAGTTTTTAAAATTCTGAAAAATGACAAATGACTAAAAATGGTATGTCTTGGCTTAGGATTTGCTCCTTATTGATGACTCATCATCTTTGTTCTGTAAGTGATATTTATAATCATCTTACACACTCGATGTTAAATCTGAAAGTAGAGATAAGTTCTTAATCATGTGCTTGCTTACGAGTGGATTGACAGGAAGGTGATAAAATGCTCTTAATTTTATTGATGGGACCATTTCCTTGTCCAGGACAAGCTGTGGAGGGGTTGGTCCTGTTGCTGGGACCCAGTTGCTGGTTATGTGTGTTTATCCATGCAGTTCCACTGCCAGTGTGAGCGAGTGGCTGTGGGTGTTAAAGCCTCACTCAGCCTCCCCTGGCCCTGGCAGCAGTGGCTGTGCCCAGGACTGTGTGTGTTAATGTTCTTGGGGCAATAAACCCCCGTGGAGGCCTGCACAGAGGGAGCAGGGCTGGCCCTGTGCTGTTGTGCTCAGCTCCCATGGCTGCTCAGCACCACCATAGTTAGCGCTGCCTCAGGACAAGAGCTGCAGTAACGTGTTCTGTAACCTCCCCCATCTGTGCCTGATCCATTTACCATTATGGAATTAAACCATATTTTGAAAAAAACAAGCAAAATTAAATTATTTCCTTACCTGTTGTTGAAGCCTTGACAGCAGCACATGTTTAATTCCAGCCTACCTTTTGATTGTAGGGGGAAGAGTAAAAACATGGAAACGGAGATGGTTTATTCTGACTGATAATTGCCTGTATTACTTTGAATACACAACAGTGAGTATAAAGCATGGTGCATTTCATTTGTAATCAGGATATTTAAGTGGCTAATAATGTGATATTTTCCTAACTTTTTTAGGACAAAGAACCTAGAGGAATTATTCCATTAGAAAATCTTAGCATAAGAGAAGTTGAAGACCCTAGAAAACCAGTAAGATAGTTTCATATTTTTTTTAATGAAGAAAAGTAAACCATATAGAGCTTAATTGTACTGTTAAATGAATATATTTGTCAGGGTTTTTTTGGTGTTTTAAAATTTATTTCTTGATTTCTACTCTCCAGAACTGCTTTGAGCTCTATAACCCCAGTCATAAAGGTCAAGTAATTAAAGCCTGTAAAACTGAAGCTGATGGCAGAGTGGTGGAAGGCAACCACGTAGTGTACAGAATATCTGCTCCCACCCCAGAAGAAAAGGAAGAGTGGATTAAATCTATCAAGTGAGTTTAAAGTCTTAAATGTCTTTTAGAACTCTTTTCAGAGTTTGGTACTAACAGAATTTGTTCTACGTCGTTTGAAGAACTCTGATGTTGCAGTGTCCTCTGGGATTAATGACGAGCTCCGTGGGGTTGATGGATCAAGATGCAACTCTCCTGTTACTGTCTGGTCCTAAGGAAATAGTGCTGTTAACTCAAATGAGGAAAATACAGATTTATTTTTTTAAGCAGATGTAAAACCTTGTGTGAATTGCCTTTAAACCTAATTTTGTTGGATTCTTACTTTACCTAATAATTATCTTTGGTGACATGTATCTTAAGTGTGTTCACAGGCAGCTTTAAACTGTCACAACTTGACTTTCTCTTGGAAAGTTTATAAACAGATCCACACTTAAAGAAATAAATAATAGTCAAGATGAAGGTATGAACTCTTAACAAATCATAGCTGAATAGCATCTTTTGCTAAAGAAGTATTTGTGGTGCTTAGAAGTAAACCATCCGTTATCTTATTAAGAATGTGGACTTATCCATAGAGAAGAGACAACAAAATAGTTTCATTTTTCAAAACCAGGTACTTGTTAACCAAACTGATGATTCCTTTTTTTCCTTCCAGAGCAAGTATCAGCAGGGATCCCTTTTATGATATGCTGGCAACAAGGAAACGAAGGATTGCAAACAAGAAATAGAACACAATCAGTGACTTGTAGACCTGCATCAACCTATAAATGAGCGTACAGTGGAGTCATAATGTAAAAATTGGACAAACTAAATGAAGACAATTACTGTAAATTTTATATATATACACTTTACTATGGCATAAAAACTTGGCAAGACCTTTCAGGGTAAATAGTTACTGGCATATAATTTGAAGGAAGCTTCAAATCCCAGAGAATTCAACTGAAAACATGGAAGCCTTGTTTTCATTTGTATTAGTTACAAGTTCATTTTACTTGGGTTGGGAGGGGTGGAGTTCAGGGCTGACAGTTAAATGTCCTTCACTTGTCATTTGAGCACATTTCCCATAAAAGGAGGAGTGACTTTTAAGACTTTCATCTCTCACTAAAGTGCAGCACCAACAGTGGAGCACGGCATGATCTGGCACTTCCTTTTCCTGTGAGCAGAACCCCCCCATCTCCATGTGAGCTCCCAAGTCGTGTGTGTTTCCCAGGGACAGCTGAGTGCAGCTTTCAGTCAGGATTTCTCTCCTGCCTTTGTGGAAACAGCTTTTCTTCAGAAGTGCAACTAAGCAGACTGGCAGCTGTGTAGGTACCTCGTGGTGCCAGAGGGTTTGGTTGATGTGCACTGAAATACAGGCAGGTCCCAGCAGCAAAGCTTTGAGCCTGTAGACATGACACGAAGTACAGACGTGCTCTGATATTTGCCAGTTGGCTAAAACTCATTCCTGTCTGCTCATACTCACAGTAAGCACTTAAGGTTTAATGACTGGTTTAATCTGCTGTTTATATAGTAACATCCTTCTTATGTTTTAGATATGTTGTAGTTTAATTAACACTAAGTTAGTATTAAAGGAATGACAGGGCTTGAGTGAGCTTAGGCTTTGCATGTGAAAACACCCCCAAATAATTTCACATGCATTTCCTGGTTTTCAAGGGAAAAACCAAAAAGGTGAAATCTTTTTGTAGGATGCAGCCCTGGAGAGTTAAGCAAGCAGGAGTCATTCCTTTGCTTGATAACAAACTTTGGACATACAGAGAAGTTCAGTACTTTCCTTGCATTCTTTGAGGCAGTTTTTCAGATCTGTGCTTCGGCAGTTGATATTTTAAAAAATGAAGAGACATCCTTATTTTTACTTAAAAAATAAATGGATGACCTAGTGCAGGTAGACTCCCCTACAAGCACGTCTCTCTGTTGCTTTTGTAATTTGTGGCAGATCCTTGTGGTCGTGCTGATGGGTCTTTCAGGAACATGTCAACTGCTACAGCAGATTTTACTCCAGTGTTTTCTATTGATGGCACACACACTGTTCTTAAGGGTAAAGCCCCTGATTCCACAACGGAGGCAAAAAGTGACTTTTTTGACCCTACTGCTTCTCTTGGTGCTCCATTTTTCCCAAACTTGTTGAACCTGAGCCGTGCCTGCCATGCCAGTGAATGCTTTGGAGACCCAAAATGTCGAAGCAGTTTTGCTTGTTGGAGTTACAGGAGCATCCCTGGATCTGTTGTAGGGAAATGTGCTGCACATTTTGCTGTGGCAAACCCACAGACTCACTGAGTTGATCCGTGTCAAATCTCCTTTGAACTGCAAGGGAGAGTTGTTTCATTGTTCTGTCTTACTAATTTGCCTTGTTTTGCATGGGTTGCCAGCCTGTGAGTGTTTTGCTTTATTGCATGTTTGCAAAAGAGGCTGAAAGGAAAAGAACAAAGTAAACTTTCCTACACCTTCGATTTTTCCCCAGAGTGTGTGGAATTGCTTGGGTGAATGTTCAAATCCGAGTGCTTCCAAGGGAGTAAAACTCAACCAAAGGAGGTAGAATCCTTGAATAAGTGTCAGTGTGGGGATATATTTGCTTAATGGAACACATTTTAAACTCTTTATAGAAATTATGTGTCTTGTGTTTGCGGAGCAGCACAATGACAGGAGCTGCTGCCAACACTTGTTTTGAGTCTTCCACTCTGCAATGACACGATTTGTTTTCAAGCACTGCTTCCATCAGTCTTAGCTTTGGACAAGTAGATTTGTAATGCAAATAGTGACAAGCCAATCAGTGGTACTTAGTGAGCATAAAGGTGAGAGGCAGCAAATAAAGTATTTCTGGAGAAACGTGAGATTCCAAAAGCATGAATAAGCCATTGAAGCACTTTTGTATCAATTCTTGTCTTCTGAAATGTCACCTTTGAGCAAATCTATGTATTTAACCAGGTGAGGATGTCTGCCTTTGAGCATGAAGGAAATGCCTTGAGAGTTCATTTGCTGTATTTAGTTTTGAAGTTCTTATATCCTGCAGAAGTAATTATTTAGAGTAACATGTAACTGAGGATATTATAGCAGGAAATACATTATTTCTTAGCATTGAAATGCAACATCTTAAACAGCTACTTGTGGTGCTCAATGTATCTATTTAATTTACCAAAGCTAATGGAACAGCCTTCTCGTGTGTGTTAATATTTGATTTCAAATGTTCCTTGTAACAGTATTAACAGGGAGTGAAACTGGCCCAAAATTTCCACAGGCCACGAGGCCAGTAAAACAAAGTGGCTTGTGAAAATTTTGGCCATATCAGGTACTATCCACGAGGGTGAAGAAAAATCTCTCAACCTTTCCCTTTTTTTTATTGGGCCTCAAGTCCAGGGGTGGCTACTGAGAGTGGCTGCTCGGTGGCCTAAAGCAGGATCTGTTACAGTTTGGCCATGCTGAGGAACAGTCCTTTGGGGACAACAGGTTCTCCCTTCCTGTTGCACTGAAACTTGGATAATTGGGTTTTGATGTTGCAGGGGCAGCAAGAGCCAGGGCTGCTCCTGCCACGTGCTCAGTGTGTGACCCACTGGGCACTGCCAGGGCAACTGGGAGAGAACTGTACAGAAAACTTAAGCTCAGCTGGACTGACTTAAATTTTACAATATTCTGACAAAATAAGCTCAGCATCACTTAACATTTTGAACTGTTTTAAACTGGTACAAAACTGAACCTTTGTAAACTGAGCAGCATTTATAATGCTTCATATATAAAAAAACAATGCATATTTTTAAGATTTATTACATATCTATGTAGATATGCTTGCTGGAAAAGCTAGGTCTGTTGTAGACCAAATGCTACAAATTAAGACTTGTGGCTTACCAGTTTCATTTCTATATTTTTTTGGAAAATGTTTCTAGTTAGAGTTTAAATATAAAATGTAAATACTGTACAGTTATGTATTGATATAAGTATTACTTGGTGTACACAAGTGATTTGCATGACAAATACTCTGTATCACTGTTAAAAATGTGATGTTCTTATGTAAAGCCACTGCAATATTAATGTTTTCATTTATCATTAAGATCTGTTGCTTAAATCTGTCAGTTTTCTCAAAAATAAAGTGTGAAACTGTACAGTTGTGTATCTCCTCATTTACCAGGAATGCTTGGGAGGCAATTGCTGACTTCTTCTTTAGAGAGTAAGGTTTAATTTTACTTTTAAGTAAAAGGCCTCTTTTCTCTGCTTTGAGGCACAGTAATTCAAATTATCAGGTTTAATTTTTCAGAGAGAAAACCCTTCAATTGCTGCCACTGTGTGTGACTCCATTAAGAGCTGGTTTCCCTTGAGAGCCACCCTAAATTAAGGTGTTTTGTCAGTTCCCTTCCGTGAATTTCAGTCAAATGTAAGGGGGGGAAATCAGCTCTCTTCTCCTCAGGTAGATTAATTAATTTCCTCAATTAGAAAGAGCTGATGCTGCTCCTCAGCTCTCAGGGAAGTGTCACCGAGGGCCCTCCCTGTGCTGCTCCAGAGCCAGGTCAGGCAGTTGTTGCCTCTGGGGCTCTGAACCAGGTACAGCAGTCACCACCTCAACTGCTTTGACACATTTGAGTTACTCATCGGACAAAGGACAAGACACCAAACCTTGGAGCCAGAGGACAAAAGAGGAAAAAAAAGCCAGATACAGGACAGGTACGTTGGTTACTTTGCCATGTTACTTTATGTAACGTCACATAACTGTTGCCATAGGAACATTATGCAGGTACACTTATGGTTTGTTTGGCTTTACGGTGTTCTCCATGTACCAAAAGATTAAGTATTTAGTAAAACATTAACCTCGCTCCTTCTTTTTCTGTTTTTTAGTGTCGCACACAATAAAAAGCTACTGCTGAGCTCCCAGTCTGTGCCTGGCTTGGGAAGCTTTTAAGTTCAGAGGAGAAAGGCTTCTGCATCCTTGTCTAGGCAGCTGCAGTCCCAGGTTACTGATCTTCTCTGGGTCACACCGGCAGCATCTTCTCCCCTACACTGAGAGGAAGATGGGACTCCTCGAGAATCGACCACGCTCTGCCAGCTCCCAGGACACAGTGCATGTTAAATAACTCAAGTAAAACTCAAGTAAAAATCCATTTTAACTTTGCTGTATTTATATACTATATAAATTTTACATGCTATATATTTACAGTGGGGCAAGTGCTTTTTATCTTTAAAAAAACAAAGATCAAACTTTTAGACATCTCTGAACAACACAGCTTGTATAAACCAGACAGATTATTCAGATGAACTGTATTTAATACAGGTTCCCCACTCATCTCCTGATGCAGGACCAGTGAATAATAAGTGCATCACAGTTTGATAGCATTTAATAATAAAAATAAAAATCACAGTATGAATTTGTCTGTAACTAGACACTTTAGAGAGACAAAACAGACAACTGAGACTTAAGACAAATGACAGTATATTAAGAAAATGTAATAAAAACATATGGAACAATATACAAATAGTCTTGAGAGATACATTCAGAACTGCATATTTGTTGTTTCACAATGTTGAAAACCAGAAGATTTTCTTCAGATCTTGAATATAACTCAAATGTGAAGTAAATTAGTTTCTAGTGTCAGACCACAGAAAAAATAAAAATGAAGCTCTTGCAAAACTTGTGAAGTTTTAAATAAGTCTTTAAATTAAATATACAGACTGTCAGTTGCAATTTTTATACTTCCTGGTCGCTCTTGCACCAGATGTCTTAACTTGGAGTAACATTACATGAATAACATAAAGTCAACCTGAGTCTGTAATTAAGCAGCATTTGAGATGGTCTATTCCAGGGCATTATCTCACCTCAGTGAGATATTTATGTGGTAATTTACAATGTTCAGCAGTTGTAAAAAGTTTTCACCCTTTTGGATTAGAAGTATATTTTAAAAAAGAAAGTCTCAAGTTAAAAACTAAAAAAAAGTTCTTATATGGTAAAATCTGTACAGAAATGTTAAGCACCACTTATGACTGGATTTTTGTCTTGATGGTAATTGTTTTGATAATAAATTTTAAGTTTTGATGGTCAATATTGGTAATGTCAGGTTTGAAGGTAAGAAGTCGTCGGTTTTGATGATAAAAAGTCGTTGATTTGAAGGTAAAGGGTTGCTGGGTTTGATGGGAAGAAGTCATTGGGTTTGGTGGTGGGTTTAGTCTGAGTATTGAAGGCTTTCATCAGTCAGCTCCACATCTGAAAGGCAAAAGGAAGCAAGGTCAGTCCCTGTCATGGCCTTGAACATAAAACTGTGTCTCAGTGGCTTGATTTCTAACAGAAGGTTCAGAGCTGCCCCCAGCTCCATCTGCTCTGTGCCTACAGGATCCAACTCTCTCACAGACTGACCCCGTTTCAGTTCTAGGCTAAGAATGGTGACCTGTTTCAGAGCATTAGGACAGAGCCACCTGCTTTAATAGCAAGTGCTGGACCTCAGGTAAATGGAGTTTAGCTGAAGCTTTGCCTAGACAGCATCATTGTGGTCAGGCTGACCCAACCTTACCCACACAAACAGAGCCTGCAGAAACCTGCTGGAGAGAACAGGTAAGGATGTAGGAAATAACTGCTTTAGAGCTGCTCCTTCCCCATCCTGTATGATTTTGTCTTTCACCACAACTTAGCACTGTTTCCATCCTTATTAATGGATTCGAAGTAACTCAAGTCCTGGTGAAAGGGCACAACCTCACAATTCCTTCTCAGTGGCTCCTTGCCTGTCCCTACCTTGTTTGAGGTTCAACACTCTCCAAAAACACACTGCCACAGTGGCCTCTTTTCAAACTGGATTCCACCATGCAGAGAATCTTACTTGAGACCCATTTTTTAAAAAGAATATTGACTTCACACAAGAAGCAGCTAATTAAGATCCATGGATTTGATGAAACACTAAAATTCTCAAGACTTACAAAAATTGCTTCTCCCAGCCCTCCTCTCCCCCTTGTGTTGTGAGCAATGAACAAACACCTCCTTCACCCCCACAGCCCAGCAATCTCACTGCCCCAGGACTTGTGCAATGAGATTATTGCACAATAATCTCACTGTACTTCAGACTGCTTTAGAAAAACCCAAGTTTGCCATCTGCTGGCCAGAGAACTCCCTAGAGCCAAACCAGTATTGAGCACATGCATTTTACTCTGTTTAGTTCCTGATTTATCAGCTACAACCGAGACACTTTTAGTGCAATAAGGGTTATTTTGATATCAGTATAATAAAAAAGGTCTATTTTTACAACATTAGTATTTGAAAGACCTCAGTTCAGTCCTTCTTAAATTTTCCTTGTTAAGGAATAACGGGTGAACAATCAGCTTCCCCTCCACACTGTATTTTCAGAATGACACTTTTGGTTGCTTATGTCCTAAAAGACAATCAGTTTTCCACAAATGCATTTCCTCTTTGCCTTGAGCAAACTTTTCAGTGCAGGAATCTACTGACTGTGGCAATTTACCTCAATGTGGAAACCACATGAAATTCTGGAAAATTCAAATCTCTTTCAGGATTAAACTTCTCTGAATAGCAAAATGCATTCAGCCACAATGACATTTTTAACACTGGACTAGTAATGAACAGGATTGTCACTGACCATTAACCCAATTCTTAAACTGTGGGTAGGTGTAAAATGTAGAAAATGTAACTGTAAAACTTGCTTTTGGATAGTGAGCTCTCTTCTTCAGGGATTACTTCAGATATCCATGTGCAAAATAGATAGCTGGGGGATTGTTCTGGTTTTTATATATCAGTAACTGGAACTGGTTTATGTCAGATAACAGGCATTTTAAAAGGTTTTATTTCTACAACGAACACTTCAGAAAAAATTTCATGGGAAATGCTGTCAAGTTTGATTTTAGATGTTGCATTTGTTGCAGTGTGCAATCTTCATTGCATAATTCTAGAGCTAATTAATTTAATTCATTTATCTACTGAGAGCCCAAGTCAAGATTATGACAAGCAACAGCTGGGAGTTCAGTGTGAATTCAGTCAGGCATTCAAGTTTGTATTTAGTTTTTTTATAAGAAGCACCAAACAGACTTCTTTTAAAATATTAAAAATTGGGAAAGAGCTGCTTCATCAGCCTACTTCTATGTATTTTTAAGCCAATACTAACAGAAAAACCCCACAGCTAAATAAAATAGGAATTTAACATACTCCCCAGGTGTTAAATTGTGAGGTGTCCTCTGGAGGGTTGACAGCTGTGCTTAGGAGAAGGCAGAGCTACCCCTGAACCACAGTATTATCACCAATTTCTGTTACTCTGATAAGCAACCAGCAGTTTCTGTGCTATGGAATAGCTGGACACAGTATTTTATTTAAATCACAGAACGGTTTGGGTTGGAAGGGACCTTAAAGATCATCTATTTCCAACCCCCCGTCACGATAGTGTTTGGAAGCCACGATATATAAAGCAGAGATTTTGTCACAGAAGCATTTAAAGATTGTTCTGAATTAAAAGGAGTCCTGCCAACACTCTGGGCTTCCTTACCTCTGACATACTCATGGGATGCCATGGAGCTGTATTTCTTGCTGTCACCTGCACCAGAAGGCTTCTCTTCCTTGTAGGGTTGTTTACTGCCCTGGCTTCTGTATTGCTCACATAAATGGTCATCTGGAGGACGGGATTCTTCCTTCTTCTCCCATGTTTTCTTCTGGAAGTGAGGATCTAAATATTCCAATAAGTCTTTCAGTTTCCTGTCGTGCTTCTTCTTTTTCTTCTTTTTCTTATGTTTGCGATTGTCATTGTCAAAGTGGAGCACAGAGCAATCCAAATCATAAAGTCTGAAGGAAACATGCAAGTTAAAAATAGAGAGACAGATGTGGCACTTGATGTATATATGAAATGTTATTTATTTTACCACAGGTGACGACTTGCAGCGTATTTTGTGGTCATTTTTGCGCATCTAACTTACTTTAGATGCAGCAAACTTAAGCCCTCAGAACGAAGGACAACAGCTCCTGGTTTGTACACAAATCATTAACAGGGGCTAGTTGTGGAATATGGGGAATAAAAAAAAAAAAATTCGATTTGTAGCCTAATCAAAAACCGTGTGCAGATGTTACTCTGACTACAATGTCCAGCTCTAGTGTCCTATCACAATTCAGCAATATCTTTCCTATCTTCACTTGACCAACCTAATGACATGATCCCGTCACATTATGATAGAAAAATAACTTAGAAACAATGGAAAAAAAGGCAGACATGAGAAATACCCAGAAAATAATTAGGAAAAAAATTGCTGATTATGCTGGAATCCTTGCTTACTTGTAATCCTTCTCTCGATGTTTATCTTTGGACTTCTTTTTCTTCTTGACCTTCTTATACTTTTTGATTCTTTGGTCATCTGTCTTTCTGCATTTCTTTTCTATGTCACTTCCACTTTCTTCTTGGTGGGAGTACCTTCTTTTGCCGTTCCTTAGTTTTTCATTTTCCCGGGAAGAGTCCTCAAGGTGTGAATGTGCCGGCAGGGGTGGGAGCGCGTGCCTGTCGCGGGAGTATTTGTCAGGATGCTGCTGAGGTACTGAACAGTGATGTAGGTTTGCTCTGTGGCTGCTGAAGTGATGTAAATCCTCCTCTCGAGAGAGTGGGTTGTGAGCCCACCTGCTTTTGCAATGGTAATCCTTGTGTGACCTGCTGTAAGCTTGGCTCAATTTGTCATAGTCTTTATCACAATGAGAGGACTTCCTCTCTCTACCATCCCTTGTTCCATGGGAGGAATAATAATCATTGTAGTATCTGCATTTTTCCCATCTCCGTGGCTCATCTTGGTAGTATCTTTCTCTATTCCAAGCTCTCTCCCCTTTGGAATAGTAATACCTGTTCCTGTCTTGTTCTGTCCTTTCTCTGCTTCGGGATCTGTAACGTGAGTATTTCCCTGAGCTTCTGCCATTGCTTGGACTGTTCCTTTCGTTATGGGAAGATCTGTACTTGCTCTCACTGCAATATTCCTGCTTGTGACGACTCTGCTTGTTTGTGTCCACACTACGAGAGCTCCTCCTCCTGTGGGAATGTTCATCTGTTTTGCTCCTGCTTTGCCTCTCCCTCTCCTCAGTGTCTGAGTTCTCTCTCTTCCTCCGGTAGTGCTCTTTGTCAGTTCTTTTAGAGTCATGTATTTTTTTCTTATTTTTTTTCATATGTTTCTCTTCTTCACATATTTTACTACTCAGTCCCTCATCTGCTCTAGAAAATTGGCTTTCCAATACTTTATCCAGCTTTGTAATGGAAGAGTCATTAACAGGTGGTACCTCTACATAATTATTAGAAATGTCCTTTGTATCTTGGCATTTATCTGTAATATCTAGAGATGCAAGTTTTTTAGAACTACATTCAATGTCAGGCTTCACAGAGGAAGTTTGCCCTAATTTCTCTTTACTCTCAGGAGACCCTTTGATGTACAAAGGATTTTCTTTTGAAATGAGTTCAGGTTCTTTTGATCTTCTTGGTTTGTCTTCGTCTGTGATGTCTTCACACTCACGCTGCCCAAGGAATTCATCTTCAGTGTCCAAGGATTTTTTCCTGACCTTGTGCTGACCATTGATATTGAGATGTGCATTATCAGCTTTTGTTATAATACTTTCAGCAACTTTTTCTTTGGTAAAAATGGTTTCAGAATCTGGTTGAGTAAAAAGTTTCTCAACCTCACAGCTAAAATTGGAAGGAACCTTCCTGGATTCTTCATAAGCAAACAGTGCTTCCATGACTACAGTTTCCATAAGACCATCATTCTCAGAAGATTTCTGAGGTCCAGATACACTGCACAAAACAAGAACATATTTTTAACTTGAAAAAGTCCATCTAAAACAGAAATGTTATGATTTAAGTAAAAAACCTGGTGGCTAATGCCAAACTCTGCAACACATTCCCTTTAGAAACCTTTCTTACACCTTCCTCAGCTCCCAGGGAAAGTGTTTTTCTTCTCTCAATTCTGCAAGTATTACCTTAAAAAACCACACTCAACACATCCATCTCCTTCCACTTGCAGCTCTGAATCACATCAACAGCCACAACAACCATATTTGCTCTTCCCCCCCCTCGAGAAAAAAATAAATAAACACACAGATTTCCCACTGTCCCCCAAATGGGAGAACAGATGGTGGGAATGTTCATTCACTCATCCTAGAGTGGAAAAGAGGAATAGAAAAAGTATTTCAGACAATGGAAGAAAAATGTAAAAACATTCTATAAAAGTTTTCCAAAAGGCACTTGCCAGTGTTTAGTATCAGAATAATGAGTGCCCAGTGCTGATGTTTGCAATACTACATGTGCAGCATGGAATTCTCTGTACTGATGAAATCTTTCTATTAAGTAGTATTAGTAGACAAGTAAAATAATGATAAACTTATATGAAACCTTCTTTTAAACAGAGTGTACTCATTTTACCTTTTTTCCTCTGACAAGCTGTTCAACTGGCTGTATGTGAGAGAGTCTAAGATACCTTGAGGATCGGGTGACAAAGCTTTAGGCATCTACAATTAAAACACAGAAGTTAACAAACAGAAAAAGAAAAGCTCTCTTTAGTAGAAAACTGTTTTTTGCAAAATTTCAACACTAGATGTTAAACAAGAGCACCCTGAGTTACCTGTGCTGTCCTTATTTTACACATCATCCCACTCCCCCCCAATTATATTTTATGAAACTTATGAAGCATTATCTCAGCTGAACTTCTCTTATGTTGACAGCTTCTCACGTGACAGCTCAGCTCTGCAAATCCAATGGGATCACAGCACAGAGGGTTAGGATGAAATTCGTGCCGTGCGTTTTCCTGGTATTCCACATGAATCAGGAACACTGTAATGCTGATGAACACAGAATATATCACAGGTGAGAAAGTCCAGATGGGACAAATGTAACTCACCGTTTCCAGCACTCCGTTTGCTTTAGAAAAGAACATCTCAGAGGGTTTAACAGGTTGGACTTGGCAAGTGGAATCGTCAAGTTTCAGTCCATTTTCTTTATATTCGTTATCTAAACTAATAGCACCATTTAGGGAATCAATTTTTGGCAGCTCGTGCTGGGATCTTTCTTCAGCGTTCGGACAGGACGAATGGGAATTATGCAGCGTACGGACCACCTTCCCAATCAGAATTCCATTGGAAGATATCACGTTGCAATTCCTTTTAAACAAGCCCTTCGACTCCTCCGGTTTTCCTGAAGGTTCTGCACCGTAAGGGACTATGTTCTCAGAACCCAGCTTGGGGTTTCCATTCACTGCTGGCTCAACAAAGATTTCATCAGGAACTTCCTGTTTGGAGACATTAGCAGGGACCGACATTGTGGAGAGATTTGAGGTAGGCTCTGCTGCGGAGGAGTTTGTAACTGTGGATGAAGGAACAGGCTTGCTCAGCTCCTCATCCTCCCCAGCACTGCTCGGACACTCCAGCGGGGGCACAGTCTGACGTGCAGGCAGTTTGTTGTGAATACTGATAGTGATCTTCTGGTTTTTTGACGGGTCAGTCATTGAAGGCCTGGAAATGGCCCAGTTTTGAACACAGGCTGTTGGTGGAGCTGATGAAGGCCTTTTTACAGCCACACCAACTGCACTGGGATCCTCTTTTAAGGGTCCATTTCCATTTAAACGACTTGAACTCTGCATTTAAAGACATTGCAAAATGGGTACGTTCAAACACACAGCAATGAAAGTTTTAAACCATCAAATTCTCCTACTATACACTTCTACAAATTGCTTCAACACCTAAAAAACCCCCCTTTCCAATACAAGTGCGAGTCCAACAAATGTGTTTAATTCCTGCCTCTGGTTAACTGCATATTGGTATCAAATGAGCATCATTGTTGAAACCCACTCAAACAACTTAACATTGACTAAAGCTATTTCAGAAAATACTTATTTTCCTCTTTAAACATTCCCTGACAACACTTTCTGCTGGTAATCAGGAACAAGACAATCTCTTTTCACTGTTTCAACTAAAGTGACACTGATGGGGGCAGGCTGGGGGATATTTACTTTTTAAATTTAAATTATTTAAGCATTAATAGACCACTTAAATCGTCTCAGGAGCATGGTTCTCAGTGCTTTAGAAAGCTGAGTTGGGAGGATAAAGTAGTGAAGCAGCATGGCTGCACAATTCAGGATTAGCCACCGTTGGAGCAACTCTGGCTGCAGCACGGAGGGCTGTGAAGAAGCTGCAGCGTGGAAGGGAAAATAAAACAACAAAAAAACCCACTCCACACCAAAACCCACCATAATTGGGTGCCATTATCTGCCCCCCCCTCTAATTACCTTGATCATGTGAGGAGGAAGCCGTGGTCCCATGAATCCAGGCTGTTTGCTGTTGGCTCCCCGCTGGCCCAGGAAGGGGCGGGGGTACGACGGCGCCGGCAGGTAAAAAGCGCGTTCCCCGAGCGTCAAGTCATAGCGCCTGCAGCAAAAGCAGAGAGCTCAGCTCAGAGCTTTTCTTTCAGCCCATGCTTGGATTAAACCCCATCCTATAATTTCACAGGAGCAGTGTATATGACATGGAAGACATATACAAAAGATTTAGCCAAGACTGCAAACTGAAAATTAGGTAATGGTCTTCCTACGACGACATCCTTTTCAGAGCAGTAACTCGGCCTTAAATCACCTGTGGCCATCATTTCTCCTCTGTTTTAAATTAGCCAGCTACAGAGAGCAGATATAGAGCAGGACAGACAAGTGCAGAAGTTTAAGGCCAAGCAATGAAAGATATTTAAATAAATGACATGGGGAATTCCCAGTTAGACAGAAGTGAATTGTACAAATAGGAATATTTTCCTAGGGGTGAAAAGACTTAAAAAGAAGAAGTAATTTGACAGTAAAAGTGTGGTTTGTGTTAGTGGATGTTATTACCTGATATAAAAAAGTACGTAAGCTTGCTGATTGAGAACTGTTTTGATATCAGAAAGTTCTACTGAGGCATCATTCATTCGATACCAAAGTCCATTACCAGCCTGCAAATAGAGATAATGTATCTTAAGATGAACTGCATGTGTTCCAAAGGACATCACAGATAGAATACTACAGAACAAAACATACCACAACAAAGCAAACAGAACACATAATGCAATCTTTTCCCCTGGAAATGTTACCAGTAACATTTTAATTTCTTTGCCAGTAGAGATTTTCCCCTGCTAGAAATGGAGCTGTATCTACCTTTATGAAGCAGAGATAGTGCCCAGCATTACAGTTGAAGCCACTATGTACAAGAACTGCATACAAAGCATAGATGAGAGGTTCTCCAATGGATTGGGACATATATGCTCGAAGATCCAAATATTCAGGGTATTTTACATCCTAAACACAGACAAAGAAGATTCAAAAATTATCCTGAAATAATTCATGGAATAGCCTGAAAAAACCACTTCTAAAAACACAGACTAGGATTATATGAATATATTTTTTGATTCACTTAAAAATAACTATTCTCATAATATTTAATAATTTAAGTTGCAGGGACCTATTTTCTACAGAGTTAGCTCTTCAAGGTATGTTCCTATGGTCACACAGGAACTTTATCACTATTAAAAAATGAAGGAGTCATAGTTGTTATATTGACTTTTCTTCCACTATAGTTACTGCCTGAAAACATGAACAACTTTAAAATGAGTGTTCATCTTTGGGAAATGTTCCATTCCAAGAAGGTAAAGCAGCATTACAGCTGTAAACATACCTTGTTGATCTTTCCACCTGTAAAATTTGCAAATCTTTTCAGTGATATTGTGAGGACATTGGAAGAGCGATGTATCGTGTATCTCTTGGACGCTGGAACCATCTTTTTACACCTTAAAAACAAGCACAGACAAGTTTTTAACAGAATATTCTTTTCCCACCCAAAAGTCGAATAAGTTTTCATCCCTCACATATGCTTATGCTATTTGAATGACATTTACTTGCATAATATGTTAGATCTTTTCATAAATCCATACATTGTATTTCAGCTTTAACAGAGAAAAAAAAGCAGGATATAAGAGGACAGCTCTACAGAACAAAGAATAAAGGATTTAGAACATTATCTTTTGATAGCCAAAGAAATGCCTGAACCTTTCATATGCCAAAAAGGTAAGGCTGTAAAAAATGTAAAAACAAATCAAAATTTAACAAAAAAAAAATCACTGGAAGGAAACATTGTGCAGGAGACAATTGGGCAGTGTTAAGATTTCATGTACTGAGGTTGTCTGGAAAGACACTGAATCCATCTGCAGTCCTTCAAAACAAAATTACTCATCTTATTGGTTGCATTCAAAGGCAGGAGGTACAGAGTAAATCCTGAAATGCAACCACTAGCACAGACAAAGACTGAAACGTGTCACTTGGCATTGTCAAGAAAAATCCTGTTGAGAGTTAACAATCAGAAAGAATTAAATAGCCTCTTTTCAAACTCTGATGTCAAAACACAAGGCTGAGAATTCCAAACTGATGGAGAAAGCCTATGAACAAAACCAAGAGACCCACCCAAAATAACTAAAAAAAAGAAAGTGGTTTATACAATTCTATGAAACCTGTAATTAGAGACAAAGTTTTCAGGCAGTAATCTTTATTAGAAAAAAATCATGAAATCATGGTAGGAAATAAAAGGAAAACATCAATTAGAAAAAACTGTAAAGTAATATAACAGTTTACCAGGAATGGAAATGATACTGTACATACACCAAAGCTTTTTAAACTTTTTTTTGAACTCACAAAAAGACTGAAACATCTGGGTTTATGCATGACTAAACTCCTCACCCCCCACATCAATGAAGGATCATGAAATTCAGATGTGAGCTGCTTATTACAGTTATCTTACTCATCCTCAGCCATAATCTGGAAACTCTGGGAATTACTCAAATATTACATGTTGCTTGCTGGGATCCACAGAGTAAAATGAACCTGGGATTAAAGTGGTGCAATAGCCCGTTGGATGCTCTTTATTCAACATCCGCATTCAGATGTGCTAATTAACTCAAGTTTTCCAACAACAAAAAGCAGGATTACATTTTTCATTTTGAAGGATCAGACAGGAATGTTACAGAACCAAGCCTGGTGGTCTTTGCTTTTCTGAGTTTACATTTGAATAACTAACTTGCTTTGCCAAAATACCTTACACAAGTGTTCAGTGCTCCTACGTATGTTGGAACATTTTCCGTATTGATGAGCACACAGAACATCTGAACTCCACAGCTTTCACTAAGCACAGGTCAGGTTTAGGGTGGCTCATTTCAGACAGAAGTCATCCACAGGTGTCACAATTCCAGAATTGTGCAAGACACTGTTCCATGAGCCCATAGTGGTTGATTGTCACCAAGTCTGTTCACAATCACCAAGACCCAACCTCAATTTGTCTCACAGGGACAGGACCTTCAGGAAGCTGGTGTTACCTCCCACCCCAAATCCTTGCCCACAGCTCCGTGCTCCAGCTCACCACTGCTGATCAGACATTCCCTTTATCTTCTGGCCATATTTCAAAGTACAACTCCACACTTAGGAAGGCTGACAAGCCCCAGTGTAGACAAGACTAGGAACAGAAGTCTAATGTGAGCTAATGGCCACAATTCTTACAATATATTTCCAAATATTCAAACAGAAACACACAAATTACTCACTTAGAAACAAATGCCTTATTTCCCAAGCTTTGAACAATTTCAGTGTATTTGTTGTACAACAAAATAAAATGAAACAGAGCCAAGTCTCACTATCTTATTGCAAACAAAGTCAAAAGAGAAATTCTGCTCTAAGTCCTGCACTGCATTAAACACATATCTTGTATTAAGGTGTAATTAATAATAGTCTTACTTGCTACATTTATAGCTGTTTTCACCATCCAGTTGTTCCGGTTTCACAAATTGTTCTAGAGCTCTGGTGACAGATGTAACTGCCTGGATGAGTAAGAGATTAGAGCACTAAGTCACAAGAAATGCAAAATTTCAAACACTTACTAGCACTTTACAAGAGAACCTTGCTAGTTCATACTTGAGTGACCTATTGTGAACCAGCAAACGCTGTGAAGAAGGAGGCAGAAACAGTACACTGAGCATTTACCTCATTTGAAAATGATTCTACTTCAAAATAAATAAATTCTGCAATGCCACAGACAGCATCTGTGGTATGCTTTGGCATCAGTAACGAGAACAATCAACCTATCAGTCTAACAATAGATGTATATTGAAGTAGAATAATTGAGAACTATGATAGTATCATTGTTTGTGTAGATATAATAATTATTTTTCCAGCTTAAATCCAATACAAACTTGAGATCATTTACATGGCTTCCACAGAACAACAGAGTCCAATCCACTCCCAAGCTCTTTTGTTCCAGTAATATATGGTTTTATGCAAAATGACCCTATTTTACAAAGCTCTACAAGTCTTTACACTTCTCGCCCCACCCTCACAGAACATCTCACCTTTATATCCAAGGTGACGTCGAGGAACGGCTCGTACGTGTCCGATACTGCTTTGCAGTTCAAGCACTTTACTGCAATCAAAATACAAAGGCTTAACAACAGGTGAAGGACACTCTGCTAATTTAAATTATTAATACATACTAGTTTAGTCAAACTACAAACTCCTTTACGACAAACAGACACAGATCAGTCAAAAGACAGTAAATTTTTTTAAAAGTACCTCGGGATCGTAGATATCCTCCAAATATTTGATAAATAAGTGTGGTGGCTTGAGAAGATCTGTCCAATCTGGAAATAAAGTAGAGTCAGACCTCAGAAGACTGAAGGCACAGAGTTAACCCCTCAAACATTTTTTATGCAAACCAAGGACATAGATTTTTAATTTGTGATAGTAAATAAAGGAGTAAGAGAGGTTAGGGAACATTTAGAAGTTAATTTGTTTGTACTTACTTGGTGCTTCCATTCAAGCAAGCTTTCTGTAAAGCATCAACAGTGAAGCATAAGAATTCATGTGCATCCTCTTGACTGCCAAAATGGAAATGTTTTCCTATTCCTAATAAACAAGAAGATTATTATTTATCTCTTATAGAATGAAAGAAAATAAGTATTTCTAAAATACCTCTTCTTTAAAGTATCAAAATTATTTATATGCATCAAATACCTCTTCAGAAAATTGGAAAAATTAAAAAAAATAAAACTATACTAAATTACTTACTTTTAAGGCCATTGATAACAGATGTAGGTTTGATGGCATTATTAGAGCAACACAGGACCTGGTTGATGTGACTTTCCATTGTGCACATCATACAGAATCCTTCTACATGACCTGAGCAGTGAGAGAAGAAAGTGTTGCAGTCTAGTTAAATATGCATTGCTACAAAAAACCTCCCTCCAAAATAAGTCTTTAAGTTAGAGGTGCAATATCCACTCTCCAAGCTACAGTCTCTTGTCCTAAGGTGCCAATACCCCAACATTTTTGTGGCATTTTATTATGCAGAACTGTACAGAATAAAAAGCATAGAATCACAGACCAGGCTGCTCAAAGTCCCACCCAACCTGACCTTGAACATTCCCAGTGGAAGGTATCCCTGCCCACAGCAGGGGGTTGCAACCAAATGATTTTTAAGGTTCCTTCCAACTCAGAGCATTCCATGATTCTTAACTGAAATAATTTTTATATATGGGAACAATACATAATTAAATTTCTAGGAATAAATACTGAGATATCAGACTAGAAAGTATACATATGGATATGAAAAGAGGCTCCCCTAGGCTTAAATAAATTCAAACAGAAAAATGGAATTCCAAGAACACAACTTCAAGGGTTTAAAAAATAGAAACTTTTATTTAGAATAAAATCAGTCTAAATTTTAACACAGTCCCCTAAAAATATCTATTTCAGTTCATAAGAGATTAGCCTGTAATGCTTTCTAGGGTTTGGGGTTTTTTTTAATGGGTCAGCACTGAACATATAATCTACCACAGTATTACTGCATTACAGTATCCAGGCTGTGAAGACTAAGAATCTCCAAAGCAGACATCCCAAATTTTATCACCTTTCTGCCAGCAGGAAACCTAAATGCCAAATGTTCATCAAATGCCTTCCTTTACAATGTACTTCATTATTCACATGAAGCAAGAAATGATCTTTTCTTTAAGTTTTACCACAGCACATTAAACTAACAAATTCACTTTATTTGCTATTCTGAGCCTCCTGTTAAGAGAATCACTGAATCGTTTAGGTTGGAAAAGACCTTTAAGATCACGTTCAAAACCTGCTTCTACTGATAAAATAGGACAACTAAGAATTTCCTTCACGCAATCACTGATTTTCTTTCACCTTCGGAGCTGTCCAACAGATTTATAACGTTAGAAAGTACTCACATGACTTGGTGTGCTCAAGGGAAAGCATGTAATTGGCAAGAGGAGGCGTGTAGGTCAGACACTGGAGAGTGGAATTAAGGAAACACGTGTTGCCGAGGTTCTGCAGCCCAACCCCAACACTCTGGGTTTGTTGCCAATCCATACAGATTTTCTCGGGTGGAAAAAGAATTCTTTGTGGCGGAGCAATCCCATCATTAACAACTGCAAAATTGGATTTTGAGAGACATGTACTGATTTTGTTTTAAAGAGGGTATTTAAAGAGTAGCATCCTGCAGGAGCACCCTGAAGAACCAGCTCCAAAATACAGCAACCCATGATGCACTGCCATTTCAATCTGCTGGTCAACACACTGGTTTGGACAACAGTTTATTCACCTGTTTTAATTCTTCTAATGCAAGGAAAACTACCACTCTAATTTTAGTACCAGGCTTCTTTACATCTATACTCTTTCATCAGTTTATCAATTAAATTATTGGGTTTTTCCTTACTGTAACTTAAACCACAAACTTACACTTGTAATTATACAGTAAGAACTGAGACTGAAAAATAAGCAAGTAAGTAGCACTGAAAGTAACCCTACAGATACCAGATCTCTCCCTGAGCAGCATCATCATTCAAAGACTTCTGATTAATGGAAGCCATGGGAAAATGTACTTTCCTCTGCATAACAGGAAAGACCTGGGTAAATCTATGTATTACGGAAAGCTGCCCTTATTTGATTGTAAAGAGATCAACACTAATTTACAAAGAGATAAAACTAAGTTCTGCGACACTTGTCCCTTCAGTTGCCTCAGGGGATGCACAAAATTGAAGTCTGCCACTAAAGTCTTGGTTCATCGTGGTCCCATTTTACAGCAGTGCAACAACTAAGAACTGCTTCTACTTTTGTTTTGTTTTGAAAAAAAAACAGGGGGAGGACAAAAGACACACTTACCTAGATCTCTTTGGGCAAAAGGCTTTGATTTTTGAGATGATCTACAATAAATATGCCCTCCAGGGCCTTTGTCCACAGAGACTTTGTTTGGATCTTCTGTAGGTGGTACCCGGCCCAAACTCGCGGTGCGTGACGTCATTTTTTTAGTACGGGGTTTCATAGATTTGTCAGACCTTCTTGATGAAGATTTTTTAGACTTTGAGGATTTTGGCTTGTTAACTATGGTCATTGTTCATATCTGTAACAAGGCAAAAGTTCTGTTTGACATAAGGAACATCAAGAAGCATTCCAGAAAGAAAAGACTACTGGAAATCCTGCCACTGAGTCTCAAAGAACTTGCAGAACTAAGCAGCTGCTAAGTATGATTAAAAACCAAGAAACAAACCTCCAAAACTCAAAAATAATTGCACCCAACGTGAAACTAAACACACAAAGTAGAACTGTCCATCAAAACTGCATTGATATTACTTTTAACTTCAGCAGAGCTGGTGACTGATGGCATTTCTTACACTCCCATGGGATTTTAAACCACTATAGTTATGAAGACCTTCTTCTTAAAATGAGCTGTGGCACATTCAAGTGTTGGCCTGTTGAGATGCAGGAGGAGTTGTTTGGCCAACATCTTTTTGCTCCTGGGAACCACACACCTCTGAGACACAGAAGGTGGGATAGAGCTCTGAGAAATCTTGGGACAGGAGATCCAGAAAACATTTGCAAATTTATTTCCAACCGGGTTTCTTCTGCCCTTCCAAGAAGTATTTGTTTGGATAGAATTTTGGTGGCACTCCTTGTGGTATTTTGCACCTATCACATTTACAATGTTTACTATCAACCAAAAAGTTGAATTAAAACCCATCCTTTTCAGTTCTACTTCTGTAGAGTTGGAGGTTTGGCCAGGGAAAAACAACAGAGGAATGTAAGCTATAAAAAGAAAATGCTGAATGCAAAAGAAAGCAAAACGAATCCTCAGCCCTCAAGTGCAAAGGCAATAACAGACACTAAGTACTTTATAAAATGCTGATTAGGTTTTGAGATGATAACTCTTTAACTATGTGTAATTGTGTGTGCACAGTAAGCTGCTGAATAATTACATAATATATTATCAATTTCTATATGTAAATTTTTACTACTGTCTTACTACAGCATGTAGGGCCTTTTTAAGTTTAGGGAAACTATAAACTTAACTGAGGGTTTAAAGCATAAGCTGCTTTGTTATACCGAAATATCTGAGAGAACAAAGCATAAAGCAGTTTCAGATTCATGGCACAACTTGATTGCTGATGATACAAATTCAGGTAGATCAAACAAAGCACAGTAAATTGGAGAACTTCTAGTCCCACAAAAGACAAATTATGCACAAAGCCTTTAATTAGATTTTTCCCCCTGTAAATTCTCAATTTAAAATCCAATCTATACACATTTTCCATTTGTGAGATTATAATACACAAAAATGAAAAATTCATTCTCATTCCACTAAAAAATTAAGACATCTTTGTCCATTTGAAAGACTAAGATGATAGTTCTTGGGCTCAGTGATTTTCAGGTAAGATCCAGACTTCAAACTGCAGATACCAGTGACATCTCCAGGGAAGGGGTTTCAACAACATATTTAAAACGTATTTGCAGGACAAAAACCAGAATCAAGACACTGCAGTGAAGAGCAAACAGAAGAATGTTATCACAAAAAAAGCCTGGGCCTCATACTGACCAGTGAGGGAAGCCTTATGTATTTTTAAATTTATTTTGACAACCGAGTAACACATTACCACATATCATGCACTACACACCAGCAGGTATCAATGCTGGTAAGAATAACTCAGACTCCCCACTTTTTCAAAATATGTCAATATAATTCTTAATTTGGACACCACATCTTTTTGACAAAGTTGTACAAAACTATCGATACTGATATTTTTCCTTGCCCATTGTTCAACGCACATACAGGCTGTGTTCCTGCACCACTGCTGAACTTAAATTTACACTGCCATGTGTATTGAGAGTTATTTCCCTGTGCTATTCCCATAACAGACTTCTCCCAGTATGATACTGAAGAGTAAACGAGATAAAACAGTTACTTTCCTCCCATTTCGAGCGCTGCATCGGCGTTGTTTAGATTTGTTTTGCAGTCTCGCCACAACGCACATCAGTTACGAGCTGGAGCTAAACATTTATGGTTGGTCTCGGCTCTGCATACAATAAATCACTGCTCGGGAGGGTTTGACACGAGATCCCGTTCACAGAACCGCGTCTAACCAGGGCGTGCGACTGCGCCTTTATCTCAGTACAACCCGAGCGTTTTCAGCAGTGATTGTAAGAAAACACCAGCGGCACACGGGAACGAGAGGGAACTCCTGCAGCACCAGCCCGGGCGGGGCTATCCCGGTAAATCCCGGCACCGCACACGCCGCTCCGAGCCAAAACAAACGGGGCAGTGCGGGAACACAAACATACACCCCGCGCCGCTTTTACTTTCGTTACAAAATGAAAGGCAGGAGAGGCGAGAGTAATTAACCTCTTCGCCCTTAATTACGAGCCGCGGGACAGCTCCGAGCGCCGCGTCCCGCCGGTCGTGGCGGGACCGAGCCCGGAGCCCCGAGCGCCCCCAGACCCCGCTCACAACCCAAGAGCCCGCCCAGCCTCAGACACCAGCCCGCGGTCAGTGCTACCCAAAACCAGCTGAGGGGTTCCGAGGGGTTTTGCTTCCCGAAAGCGTTTTGACACCGACAGCGAAAGGCCGATGGCCGGGGCGGGGAGAAGGGGCAAGGAGAAGGGGCAGGGGCAGGCACCGCACGCAACATGTCCGCGCTGAGCGCGGCAAGAGCCCGAACACACACTAAACAAAACCCACGCAGGCGAGGGGGGCCGGGGACCGGCCCTGAGGGAGCCCCCGCCTCGCCCTTCTGCCCCCAGCCCGCACACCGCCGGGCCGCCCCCGCCCCGCCGCTCCCCGCGCCCGCCCGCCGGCCCCGCGCTGACCTGTCCGGGCCCGCGTCCCATCCCGGCCCGGGGGCCAGACCGCGGCGGCGGCGCCCAACGGCGGCTCTGTGCCCATGGCAACGCGGGGGGGGCGGCGAGGGGAGGCGAACCGGGCGCGGAGCCCCCCAGGCGCGGGGCGGAGGGGCCGCGGGAGCCGCCGCGCCGAGCGGGAACAACGCGGGGCCAGGCGGGGCTCGGCGCCTCTCCCGCCGCGGGACGCGGGGCCGGGCCGCCCCGGCCGCCCTCCCGGCCGCGCCGGGACGCGGGGAAGCCACGCCGAGTCCTCCACGCCGGCGGCAGCAGGAGGAGGAAGGAGGAGGAGGAAGGAGAGGCGGGCGGGCGCCGGCGGGACCCCCGCGCGGAACGGAGAAGGGCGGGCGCGGAGGCACCGCCGCGCCGGGAGGGGGCCGGTCCCGCCGGCCCAGGGGGTGGCGGCGGCGGGGCTGGGTCCCTCCGCCGCGTGCTGGGGACGGCGCCCCGCCCCGCCCGGGGGTCCCACCCCCTCCGGCTGCCCGCCAGGCGGGAGGGCAGCGGCCGAGCTCCCGGCCCGCGCCCCAGCGCGGTGGGCTGGGCTGGGTTGTGCCGGCTGCTCCCGCCGGTCGCTTTCCCTTCCCTTTCCCGGGCCGGCCCCTCCCCCCGGCCCATTGATTTCCAGGCGGGAGCCGCACGCGGCGCCGCCGGGCTGTGCCGGGGGCCGCCGGCGGGCCCGGCGCTTCCCCCCCAGCCCCATTACCTGGCTCGGCCCCGCTTGACTCGGCGCTGCCGGGTCCCCCTCGCCGCAGCCCCCGCCTCAGCCCGGCCCGCTCCGCCTCCTGTTACAGCCCGTCGGGGAACAATGACGTCCCTCCGCCGGCCTCTTGCATCCGGGGCCCGGCGCCGGCCGGGCAGGCGGGCGGGCGGGGGGAGGAGAGGAGGAGGCGGCGGCGGCGGCGGGGGGAGCAGCGAGCGCCTCCGGGTCACACGGGGACCGGCACCGCCCCTGTGCCGCGGCCGGGAGCCGCTAGAGGGGGCTCGGCGACCCCCGGCCCGGGCGCGGGGTTCCCGCGGGGCGCGGGCGGTGCCGGTGCCCGGGCGGAGGGGAGGGCACACTCTGCTCCCCGCCGCGGACCTGCGGTGCGAGCGGCCGCCCGCCCGTCCCCGCCTCCCCGCGCCGCAGTTCCCCCCTCTCGGCTTGTCCCTCCGGTTCATGTTTTATCGCTCCGAGCTCAAAGAGCGGCCATAAGGGCTGGCCCGGCCCCCTTGGCCTCCCCCGGGGAAGGCGGGCGGGCCCCGCCGCGCAGAGCGGAGGGCCCCGCGGTGCCCGGCATGTGGCGGGGCGGGAGGGCCGCGGCTCTGCGGGCGCCGCCCGCCATCGAGTTCCCTGAGGAGAGCCCGGAGCCGCGTTTTGATGGTAAGCGGGGCCGGGGGCGGCCCTGGGGGGTAGCGGGGAGGGCGGCCTTTTGCCCTGGCTCCCCCCGGCTGGCGGGGCGGGCAGGAGCGTGGAGCCGCCGCCTTCCCCTGCGCTCTGAGGGTGATGCAAGAGCGGGCAGGCCCTGCCCTGCGGTCGCGGGGCGAGCTCCCCCTCTCCGGGCACGGAGCGCCTCGTCCTCCCCGGGCAGCTGCTTTCCGTGCATGCTTAGAAAAATTAATTGGCTTCCTAATTAGCTTTTTAACCGACTCGCTCAGTGGCAGCTCACGTGGTGCCTCTTTTGTGAGCCGGGGTTGTGTTGAAGCTGTTGTGGGTTGTAGGTTGTTTGGATGTTTAGGTCAATAGGCGTGTACCGAGACCTAAGTTCATTCGTCTGACTGTCGCCTTCCAGAGTCCGATGTGCCGGCGGAGCTGCGAGTTGCAAACGGGTCGCAAAAGTTCGTGAAGTTCACTTCGACCATCCAAAACCAGCTGCTGCTTGTGTCGCTGCTGGAGCATCTCTGCCACATGTACACGCACAACCCCGTACATTCGAGGTGTTTGTTCCGAAGTTAGTAAGAGTAGTTCCTTCCTGTCCCTTAAACTGCCTTACAGCAATATCCTTCTGTGCAGAACTGCAGTGTTATATCAATACAAAGCTGTAGGTTTCATCCCATTGGGACAAGAGTAATTCTGTGAAGAGGATGAATAGCCTGAATCAATTTAATTGGGAATGACAACTTGTCTTATTTTGAAAACAGTAACAGAATATTGCTGCAGTTGTAAGGATCAGACAGTTGTAACGATCATGTGAGTTGCATCATGAGAAGGGCAGCAGTGTAAATTATGTAACTGTTAAATGTGATCTAAAAACAGAGGTAGAAAAGGAATTTAATAAAAATATTTATAAATAATTAGCTGTAGCATAGTCTTCAGTAAGTTTTTCAGAATTGTATTCTGGGAAAATCCTTTATTTTGCCGAAAAGTCTTTTTCATTCAGGGAGGTCGCATCTTTTACTTTTAAAACCTGCCTTCTTGGTGTGTGACTTACCTTGAGTGTTATGTTCATTTAGGCATAGACTTAATGCATTTGAGAAACAATGTCTAAGGTTTTTCTCATTGCTGTACATGACTGTAGAAAATAAAATCTCATAGTTCATAGTTGAAATTGAAGCCATTTATAACATCCAGTAACAACAGTACAGACAACTGTAGGTTTTTTTTGTTCTAGAAGTCTGATGTAGATGTTTGGCCCTGGGTCTTAGTATTTACCAAACAAAGAAATATCTGAGAAAGAAACCCTACCAAAATTCCTCCTTTTGTGAGTGGAACAATAAAAAACAACCTGGGCATCTTCTAAAGTGTGTAGCTGCCTATGTGTACTTATATATGGAAAATTACATTCCTCCATTGGTATAATTTAAACCTATTTCCCAGGTAGTTTAAATTCTATGAATAAGAGAAACCCATACTCCAGTAGTTGTATCTGGTTTGTGGTTTTGCCTGGTGTATTCATGTTCTCGTGGGTGGGATTTTCCCACTTCTCTAGTGTGTGTGACTGTCTCCGTAAGGCTTGTGTAGCAAAATTCCCGATTTCTTGCAGGTTCACTTCCCATACACTTTATCTCCTTTAAAAGATCAAATAATAGGCTGATTTGTGAAATACTGGTACCAAAGAAACACCTGAAAAAACTCTTATGAGCAGGCTTGTTTTAAGACCTTGGAAATCCTAAAACTTTAACTACCTTTTTGTAGCATCTTTGCAGTTGCACCCATCTCCAGCATTTGTTAGGGTTTTTTGTGTCACAGTTGTTTTACCCCAACTTAGAAAGATGAGGTGCTTGGGGTGGTGGTAAAAGGGAGTGACTTCATTCTTTATTATGAGGATGTGCACACGTCTGTGGGTTTGGATGGGAATCAGAAAATCTTGACGTTACCACTTTTGATTATAAATGAGTCATTTTAATTGATGAACCTGCTTTGAATTTTTTCTTTTCACTGATAAAAATTAGTCCAAAAGTAAAATGTAAGTGAAGGGGTGGATGTTTGTATAATTCATCAGCTGAAATGAGGAAGAAAACGAGATGCAGTTATGACCCTGAAGGGCTTGGCAAATGCAAAGGAATTCCCAGAGAGCAGCTCGACTGTGGATTTAATTAGTTTTTATTGCAAAGAGTACGGAACCAGCATTAGAGTAGGAGGGACCGTTCAGTTTTTCAGATGTGTTACCTTTCCAATAAAGTTTCTCATTTACATGGTCTTATTGGCAGGCTTTCTTTAATGTGTCTCTGACCTTTCTCTGTTCCTTTGTGCAGTACTTCGGCAGGCTTTCACAAGAACAGGGCTGCTCTCTCCTTTTGCCTTCTGTGATGAATTTAGTACTGTAAGACTGCAGCACAATAGAGCCATTACTGAGCTGATGAAAGCAGCTAATCAACAAATACTTAACGGGGTAAGCTTTGTTACACGTCTTTGGCAACCTCTGCATTAAGGAGCTTTTGTTCGGGGGTTCTTTTAATAATGGATTGGGTCGTTTTAGTAATTACACAGAGTTGTTTGGGATGGCATGTTCTGGTTCTGTTGGTGCAAACCAAAGTTTTTGAAGCCAGCAATATTTTGTACCCTTAAAAAAGTAGTTAAAATGTTTATAAGCACAGGCAAGGTGTTTTAAGTATTGCTACAGCTTTTTTTTGACAACGGACAGACACCCATTTTCAACTTTAAACTGTTGGTTTTGTTAACACCCTTGTATTTACATTAGTGGAGGGCATAATTTGTGTACTGTCCTTCAGGCTGAATCAGACCAGTTTGCTTCTCTTGCTGCTCGACCTAAGCTAGTTAATTTTGTCTTAAGCACATTTTAGAGCCCTGGTTTTATCCTGTTTGCCAGCAGAACTCTGAGAGGGCAGTAATCTCTCTAGCAGAGAGATGTTAACAGATTACCAGTGGGATAATAATACTTTAATTTGGTGAAGCTTTCTCTGCAGCATGTGAATGGCTGTCAGTAACCTCATTTTCTTGTAAGAACATGGTTGTAGTTTCTGTTTTGATTAAGCTGTCTGTGCTGGTGGCACAATAGATTTATTCTTTCTGTATGGCACATCTTCATGTTGGATTTTGTTGTTTCATAGGAACTGGATAACAGAGAGCTTCATGCAATTGGGTATGTATTCAAAGCATGTAGAAATACTAAACTCCCTCCCTAAAGTTCTGTGTTTCGCTCTGAATTTAATTAATACTGCATTTCATGTTTTGGCTCTGAAACATAGGAAAAAAAAGTAAAAATCTGTCCAAATTTTCAAAATTATCTGATGAAAATTCCTCCTTCAGTACAACTCTTACATTCGGTGCCACCATTCAGGAAAACAAGATTTATCAGACCTAAATGTAAAACAAACATTCTGAATACTTCTGTTAACACAGAAGGTGAGTTTGTAGCACATGTGCACACTCTTGCAGTCTGCTGGTTTTCAGTATTCACTGAAACAGTGACTGGTACAGAATGATAATGTCAGGTTTCATAATTGTATAGTATTTCTAGAATGTGTACACCTTTACCTTACTTACAGGTTGTAATTTAGTTTAATGCAGCCTAACTTTTTCTGATTAGGGAAAAAGAAGTTCACTTTGAAGCACAGACTTCACGATACTTGAATGAATTTGATGAGGTTGCAAGGCTGGGAAAAGGAGGATATGGCAAAGTATACAAGGTATTCTTTACCTCCCATTTATAACTGATCTGTTTATATCTAGTTTTAATTTGGAATTTAGAGTTACTGTTTTGGCTGTAGTGGTTTTTTTGAATAGAAGAGTTGCAAATCTGCACCTTGGAAGGAAGTTGGTGTTTCCTTTCAAAAGATGCTCAGCTGTGGTTAGTTTTCAGTTTGGCAGAAGCAGGATATATCAGATGCTCTACTGTGTGTATTCTGACTCTTTTAAAGTGAATGAAAGCTCCTTATTTCACATGTGAAATACTGTGATATATTAACTTTAAACAGCCTCAGGAACTGATTAGTCTGCACACCCCAATGCTTCAGTTGTGGCTGCTTGAAAAAAATCAGCTTAAAATGAGCGTAAACTGTCCAACCCAGTGTTGAAGTGTGTTAAATATTTGTAGTATATGGCCAGCCTGAGGTTCCCCATGTGGTACATGCCATATGTAAAGGACAGTTGTGTCCTGATAGCTGTTTAAGCAGCTATCAGGACCTGTCAGTATTTTTTAATTAATGGAAAGATAGCTGCAAGGGTATATATTTCACAAAGGTTGGATTAGATGTTTGCAGTCCTCAAAGAAGACAACAGTACAGTATCCTTATCTTACCCAGCTGGGACCTAAACCCAGTTTCATTCTCTGATAGAGGTGAGGCTCCCTATCAACGGAGTGCAGAAATTAATTTTTAGACAGTAGTAGGTTCTAAAGGATTTAATTAATTAATCTAAACACGTTAACATCTAATTTTGTTCTATTGCAATTGTATTTCAGGTCAGAAACAAGTTAGATGGTCAGTTCTATGCTATTAAAAAAATTAAAATTAAGAAGGCTACAAGAAGAGATTGCATGAAGGTATTCTTCTTTCTGTGTTTTGTCCCTGTTGTAACTCCTTGTTGGTTGTAGCTTGTTCTGATGTAATTTATTAATGCAGTTAGTATTTCCCAAAACATTAAAAATG
The DNA here is from genome assembly GCF_001604755.1 of Lepidothrix coronata. Lineage (NCBI taxonomy): Eukaryota > Metazoa > Chordata > Aves > Passeriformes > Pipridae > Lepidothrix > Lepidothrix coronata. The sequence continues at coordinate 3,961,239 of NW_016690221.1, read as the reverse complement.
TTAATACAATTTTTTATGCATTCTGGGTTTCTAAAGGTTTGACCCTGTTCAATGCCTACTTAAAAAATTAAATGACACCTATTTAAGTCCATTAAAAGAAGCATATTAATTACTTTAATTTGATCATCTCTGCGACCACGAAAATCACAGTTCATTTTAAAGCTTCCAGATTTTCTCTGTTACTGTAATAATGTTATCTGTTCTTCCTCTGTGAAAAACTGTTATTTTCTTGTTATCTTTTGTGTTTACTAAGCACTCAGAACTGTCACACTGGGGGTTTTTATGGTCTTTTTAGGTGCTACGAGAAGTTAAAGTGCTGGCTGGGCTGCAGCATCCCAGTATTGTAGGCTACCACACTGCTTGGATGGAACAAGTCCAAACAGTACATCCAAAAGGCAAGTACAGCATACTGTGTAATTCTTGCTTGCATCTTACAACCTCTGTGCTGTTATTTGCAGGAGAGTATACCTTGTCTGATAAAATAACTATTTTTCCCCCTCGTTAAAAAAAACATAAGAAAGGAAAATTAGAGGTGATCGATCACCAGGTCCATCTATGCACTTCAATCCCTCCTTACCAAATAGCATATCTGTTGCTTAATGGTGAATTTGGAACTTGGAAGTATTAGCTTGACTTCTGATAATATATGAGGAGGATTTTAAAGTTGTGTGAAGTTCAGTGCAATGCCATTAAACCTTTTAAGGCAAGAAGTAGTGAGTTGACAAGTGAATGGATACTGGGCAATGAGCCACTTCAGATATTGGGGGGAAAGTGATGAATAGGAGAAAAAAAAAAATCACAAATGTTTTGAAGCTACCATGTTTTGAAGCTGCAGAGTTGTAGCAAAACTAGAATAAATCTCCCTCTGTGCTTCTCTTGCTATCTGGAAAAAAACCCAAACCTAAACTCCTACTTTGCTTTACACATAAGAGTTTTTAAATTTGATGAATTGTGTTTCACTGACAGAGCAACCAGATCTTTTTGTGTATCAGCTCCTGTCTGTAACTGTTGAGAATTTACCTACTTTTGTGTTCATTTTGCACCTTCTCGGTCTCCTTTTTCTTCTCTTCAGTTTCTTTGTTCTCAGCTCTCCACATTCCGTGCTTTAGTCCCTTTGCAGCCCTAATCCATTGGTCCCTTTCTTGTCCTTTCCCTGAATGCCTTGAGCAGTTAAATCTTTGATCCTCTCTTAGTGGGAGGTTTGGTTGTGCTCTGTATGGCTTTATTGCTTTCCAAGTCAGTGACTTGTTGCCCAGCCAGCTATAACCACAGAAGAAAATGCATAGGAAGTTTATAGTAAAACAGGCAAAATTTCTTAACCAATGATCTGGAGAATCTCAAAAGATGCAACTGTTTAGTGCTAGGGATCCTTCACAAGTATTTAGTGGTGATAATGTAAGTACATAATGAGATCTGTAGGTGAGCTCTGTGGTACTTAGTGGTTTTCCTTGTCTTACAAGATTGGTGTTTTTATATTTGCTTCAGTGTGCTAAAAAACCCATCTTGTTCACATAAAAATACCATTTTAATGAAAATTATTTCCCAAATATCAAGTGTCTTCAAAACAGCAGCAGCATGATGTGAAGGCTGTGGCCTTGTGGAGCTGCTTCTTTAGCTGTGTCATATAAGCCTTATTTTGAACAGGATGACTTTTTAAAGGTGCAATCTAAGTAAATATCTGAGAGCCCAGTACAACCCTTTTGGTGACTTTGTTCAACGTATATTTTCATTTAAAGAGAAATTAAATACATATTAGGGTTTCTTCTTAGTTGACTTATCAAGTACCTTTTGCAGCAGCAGAAATAGAGGTAATCTAGAGGTATCTACAGGTAACAAAGTTAAATTCAGTAAAATGCTGTAGCTTAAATGCTAATTTTTAGTAAATATATACATACATTTTTTATTTTATAAAATACCATATTTATCTTTTCATCCAACAGCTAAAACAATAATGGAGTTGGTGCCGTTATCCTTGGAGCAAGAGAGTAGCAAGTGAGTATTACAAATCTCAGTGGTAATGTATTTGACTGTAACAAAAGCCTTCTTTTTAAGTAACGTTAAAAGTCTACAGAGTTCAGCATATAGTGCTTTTTGCTTCCAAATTATAACTAAAAAAGTCAGAATTATCTTTGTCAGTGTTTGTCTTCTTGTTGCATAAGCTGAAGATACTTCTGCCTCCTTTGGCTCTCTCAGCTTCTGAGTGCCAGGATGTAGCACTGGGCTTCCAGTTCACTTCAAAGGTTCTGTGCCAGTCAGAAACAGTGATTAGTGCTGTGGGGTCATATTGGAGTGATGGGGCCTTCTGCTTCCCAGAAGTGTGGTGAGCCCTTCCAGTGAGGAGATGGAATTGTGTGAGGAATAGAGTGTAACTTCCTAAATTCAAAGGGCTGGAGCTGCCTCGTGCGTGTCCAGTGAATGCTGTGTGCCAGGACTGTCTCTGGGACACAGAGCTGTCTGGGTCAGCTGTCACAAATCCCTGCTGGGGGAAGGTATTACAGTGGCTGGAACCTGCACTGCCAAGTATGTAATCCTGGAGTTTTATGTGGGGAAGCAGCTGAACTCTTTACTTGGGAGTGCAGTTTGCAATTACAAAAAAGAAAAGTTTTCAGTATGGTGTATGACAATAGATGGTATGAAACTCTGTACTTATTTGGATTTTTCTCCCTTTTTTATTTTCAGTGATCACTGTCACATTCAGAGTGTGGAAAGTGACAGTTCAATAATCTTTGCTGACCTTACTTCACAAGGAGAGAAGTCCTGTGACAGTACCAGTCTCAGAAATCTGGGGAGCGAATCGGTGCAAAATATAGACGAAAGGAATGATTTTACAAACAGCAACAGTAAAGAGTCTGTGAAACCAAAGAAATGTGAATTTTCCATAGAATTACCAGAGGACTCTGTAAATAATGTTAGCAGTATGTCAAGTGATGTGAAAAATCATTCCACACGGGGACCTCATTCCAGTGTGGATCAAAATGCTGGCACGGAAAATCAGTCCTGTGCTGAGGAATGCTCCAAGAATGATGTAGCTCTCTGTGGAGAGTTTGAGGTAAATACAGTTCTCTTTAAATATACTTACCTGCTGTCTAATTAAGTGATGTTTGTAAAGCAGTTTGGTAGACAGTGGAATGATTTATAATGATAAATGTGAAAGGGTGAGAGCCAAAAGTTCAGTGGGTAACAAACACCATGACAAGGAAGCTGACCAGAGGAGCTGGCAAAACTCAGCATGTATGAGAAAGTTTCCATGTGTTAGTCATCTTGAGTCATTTTAAAGTACCTACATGAATAAAAAAATACTACTGCTGCATAAAACAGCCCCATCAAACTTCAGCATTCAGCAACGATGGCTCATGCAGGTGTTATTGGTGGAAGTGTCTGTGTGCCATGTGGTGCCCATACAGTGTAGGGGTACATGTGAAAAAGAGAAAAGCAGCTTTGGGCAGGGAATGGCCTGTGCTTATAAAACTCTGTTAGCATTTATACCATGCTGATCTGTTTTGTGTAACACAACCAGCTCTGGACTGTTTCAAGCTTCTGCTACAGTTTGGAGTTCCCTCTTGCAAAAAATCCAGTTTTAAAGGTGTCTGCTTGAGTTGTCCAGGTTATCAGATGAACTGGTACATTATCAGAAACTAAGCTACATATTCATGGTGAAGATGGTTGGACCAACCTAAACAATTCTATGATTTCATATCAAGAAGTTAATTGTTTGGGGTTTTTTTTCTATTTTATAGTATTTTATACTATCAAGTTGGAATGAACCTCTGTTCAGTATATCTAGAAGTATTTAAACTCCAATTTGAATATTAAAATATGTATCTGGCAGTTTTGTTAGCTTTTATCATATAAAATTGTTAAAATTTGAGGAACAAAGCAAAAAAACCCAAAACCAGACAGCATTGTTGCATCTGCTTCTTGAATGCAGTAGTTTAGTAATACTGTACTTGATATCATTTCAGTGTCTGGTTCTTGAGGGGATTTTTAATAACTGTTGGGTTTATTAGCTTTAAAGACTATAACTAAGGAAATATTGTTCATATTACAGTGGCAAAATCATGGCCCATTATTTTTCTCTTAGGTGGAGTATCGTTTGATGCTTTATATACAAATGCAGTTGTGTGAACTGTCCTTGTGGGATTGGATTGTTGACCGTAATAAAAGATGCAACAAGAGAACAGAGGAAAATTCCAGTAAGATTCATCCCTGTCCTGAAAATTTACTTATTCATTGTAAAGCACATAATTACTTGGGTTTTTTTGGTCATTGGAAGTCCAGTTGCCTGATTTTATTTTACTTCAGCAGCTCATAATACAGATCTTCATCATGAGGTGCTTTAGTCACTTAATCAAGTAGCAGCTTGTATTGAATTTCTGTGTGATGGATGTTGGTAAAAGGATTTAAATTCCCGAGTTTTAGACAACTCTTCAAAAAAGCATGACTCTGTGCCTGAGGCATAGTTGGTATCTGGGGAGATCAGTGTCTGGGCAATACTCCTTTTTTGGAATAGTTTTTTTTTATTGACAGAATCTACTTTTTTCTCAGCTGTTTTAAGGCTAATTTGTCTGCTGTGGAAAATACAAATACATTATTTGATCCTGACAGGTTACAACAAACTTAAAAGTTTCTTCCCAAGAATAAAAAATGCTATGCAGGCTAATTTGTAGTAGGTCTAAAGGCTCTCATGTACTTTGCCTGAGTCCCAGGGGAGTTCTCAGGCCCTGATACCAAGCAAGCACCAATAACTGTTGACATTTGGAAGAACAAGTCTAATGCTCTTAAAGCATTAGAGACATGTTCCATTCCCTGGGGTGGCTGTATAAAAAAAGCACGTGTGTAACAGATTGTAAAACATGAAGTGCATGATTAATGTTTCATCTTAGTTTTAATCACTATTGAGATAAATCTGTTCTTCTCTTCAGCCATGGAGTCAGGTTTACCAGTGAACTATGGGCTGATTTCCACTAATCTCTCCTGTAGTCATAGGCTTTTAGCCTTTGTGAGCTAAAAGATGATGTTCCTGATCAGGAAATGACAGAATTATTTAGGGCATTTGCCCTTGCAAAACACCGTTTTCACACACTTTCATGGGTGACAGGAGAGGAAAAGTGAATGTTACCCCAGGTTAGACATGAAGAGACAGAAATCCAAGTGTGAGTAAATGGTGAGTGCTCAAAGGGACAACAGACACGTTAGATGTGGGTCATCAGAGCAGGAAGACAACATAGTTTAATAAAACAGTAATGTGGGAAATGATAAAAACAATGAGATGCCAAGTTCATTAAGGACAGCTACAGCCAGAGGAGATTGGGAATTTCAGAGGGCAGCACAACAGCAGAAGGATTAGGATGCAAAAAGGAAAATCCATATTTAAAATATGCTCATTCTGTTGAAAATTTATTCCACAGCATAAATAAACAGAATTCAACAGGACATACCACCATAAACGTAGATAACACGGTACAATTAGCTGAAATAATGTCAATTGTTTTAAGGTCCATACCAGCTCGTGGATGTCCCCTGGACAATGAAAATTTTTCAACAGTTAGTAGAAGGAGTTTGCTACATCCACAGCATGGGGGTGATGCATCGAGACATTAAAGTAAGTTCATCAAATTATTACTTGAGTTTGAAGAAAACAAAGGTAACTCACATTATGGGAGAGTGAAAGCAACTTCATATTGCATTGGACATGGCCTGGGCTCTTAAGAATTTAGTTGTTACATATGGAAAAATACACTATCTCCTCTAAAGCAGTACCATACTCGATTACATTGACTTACAAGAGGATTATGATTAAAGTGTGGAAATGTCTGAAGTCCTGGTAGTTGTATAAAGAATTCCAGAATTCCATAGAGTTCCTGTGAGCCTGGTTTTGAGCCAGTGCTCATTGTTTTCACCACACATTCCCCTAATGGTGATTTTGCAGATACCTTGCAGAGACAGTAATTTCTGTGATAATACTCCAGGAAAGTCTTTCAGCATGTGAGTTGCTGAGGACAGAGGTCCAGTGGATGGGTATCCTGGATCATGTCTTTACTTCAGTGAATATGAGAAGCCCAGGAACTTGTTCAGAAGTACTGCATCTTTTAAATAGAAGAAATTGCATTGAAGAAGTGAAGAGTGGGGATTCACATCTACTTTACACTTAAACAGAAGATCAGCTATTTCCTTTCTGCCCCCTGAGCAAGTGTCTTTCTTTCTAGACACCTCTCATCCCTAGTGGTCCTAAAGCCAAAATACATGAATAGGACTATTTCAGTTTTCCCTCTCAGAGCTCTCAAGTCTCTCATAATTTGGCTTTTTTTCATGGCAGCTTTCCAGAACCAAGCAGCACATTGCAGCTGTGCTTATCACACAGGAAAGTGTATTTTGTTTTACATCATGTCTAGCCCAGTGGTGTTTAGTCATCCTTCTGCTACATCACTCTGTCTAATTTCCTGTCTATTCTTGCCTGTTTCTGTTTGACTACTGTTCTGCTAATTTCCCATTTTTTGCTGGAGAAAAAAAAGTACTTTATCTCTCCAGTAAATCTTTGGGGTTTTCCTGCTTTGCTTTTTTTCCTTTTTTTTTTTTTCTAGATCATTCTAGATACATGGTCTTTCAGCCCAAATGGTGTTGCTAACACATTATTTGGTATAAGCAGTGACTATTTTTTCTCACTGCTCAAAGTGTTAAATAGTTATCTTGTACTTGTGAAACACTGGATTTTATAGACTTTGAAACAGCTGAAATTTCATAATTCTTTATATAGATATATTTTTAAATTGTTCTCTGTCTTGTTTTGTAGCCCAGAAATATCTTTCTACATGGATCAGATTATCAGGTAAAAATAGGTGACTTTGGATTAGCCTGCAAAGACCTTCTTTGGGATGATGCAGACCAGTGGTTTCAGACAGAAAGGGTAAATGGTAAGAGAAAAAAGGTTGATGAGCTTCAGTGTTTATATTAAAATCAATAAGTATTAAACTTAAGTGAAAGGGTAACAGCACTAGCTAAGTCTAAATTGACTTTTTTAAAGGACTGACACACACTTCAGGAGTGGGGACTTGCCTCTATGCCTCACCAGAACAACTGCAGGGATCTCACTATGATTTCAAGGTAGGGAGCTCTGTTTTTGTGGGTTTGTTTGGGTTTTTTCCTACTAACACGATAGATAATTGGAATAAATCAAACCTTTCTGTAGGTAAATACATAGTATTTGGTAAATACATAAATATTCCTCCTACTGTTACTAATGTTTTTGTTGAAACATGGATTTCTACATTGCCTTCTAGTTTACTATTAATGCAAAAATTGTTTTTAATATCAGCTTGAGAATATTTTATAGGTTTGAATTTGTGTTCCTTTAGTAGTATCACAATACTTTTCCTATCATCATCAAACTTCATTGTTGTGAAACTTTTTCACATCATGACTTTTTTATGAGGAAAATAGCAGTTACCAGAGAACTTTCTCTTCACTCTGTTACCAGTCAGACATGTACAGCATGGGTGTTATCCTGCTAGAACTCTTCCAGCCATTTGGAACAGAAATGGAAAGAACAGTTGTTCTTACACATTTAAGGACTGGCCAAATTCCTCAGACTTTCTCCAAGCAATGGCCCACTCAAGCCAAGTATGTGGAACTCCTCACCAGTCAGAGCTCCACAGACAGACCAACTGCTGCTCAGCTTCGGGACAGTGAACTCTTCCACACCACAGATCATGTAAGTGATGCCAGTAACCTCAGCCCTCACAGGGGAAAGGAAATGCCCTTTGTATCCCTGCCTGGATACAGTTGTTTGAACTTCAGTGTGTGTGATTGAGACTTTTCATGATTATTTAGGCCACTGTGTTAATGTTTCTGGTGTCCTTGCAGTGAGATAAATGGTTATTAACTGTCAGTAACTTTATGAAGACTAGACAGTTGAGATGTATTATTATAGGTCAGAGAAGCTTCAAAAGCTTTTCATTACATCTGCAGAATCGTTTTATCATTTTTCCATTTCCTTGTCCTACTACTTTGTGGACTAAGGTGTGGTATCAAGTGTGCAGAGTAGCTGTGGTGCTGCAGCATATGGCTGTAGTGGTTTGTAAATGCAATCCAAACAGATGAGGAAGGCTTTATCCTTGCCTGGCTCTAGCTGAAGTAAACTGGTTCTCATTTTCAGGTTATTTCTAACCTACAACAGAAGGTGCGACAGCAAGAGGAAGAAATAGAGAAGCTGAGGGAGAGAATAAGACTCCTTTCTGAAGAGCAAGATGAACACATGAGACTAGGCTCTCCTGTTTGAGTACAGGAAGAACTAATCTATTGTATATTGCTAAGTTAAATAAAATGTCTCTTTTTTACATAAAATATTTCAATGCATTTTCATTTTGCTGTCCTTTAAAGGTCTTCATCCTTCTGCCTTCGTTCAGGAGGCTGTGGTCAAGAGAAAGGATTCATGTTGCACAGGAGAAATTAAGAGCACAGCTTGTACTTACACAGGACTAATTTACATATCTTAAAATCATTTAACAAACACACGTTATGCATCAGGTACAAAAGAGGAAGGTCACACTCAAAAGGCAGCTGTAGTGTTTTTATTGACTTCAGAATTCCGTCCAAGTGCAGAACATAAATACAAAGCCCAGAAAGGACTCACACACTACAGCAGGCCTGAGGTGGAACAAGATTAAAATGACACCCGTATGAGGAGCACAGGCTCACTTAAGCAGCTTCATCACAGAGCTGAAAGGTGCCAGGTTCTCACAGGACTTCATCCACTTCTGCACGTTGGCGGGGGCGGTGTTGGCAGTGCCCGTGTGCTGCAGGGCACACCAGGCCACCACGTCTGCCACCGACAGCTCGCTGCCCACCAGCCACGAGCTCTTGCCCAGGGCAGCGTTCATGGAGCGCAGCACTGCTCCCCTCTCCTTGCTGCTGCCTTCCTGCAGCTGGAAGATGGCTGTGTCCACCCAGCTGTCGATCAGGGTTGAGGTAACTGCGTTGTACTTGGGGCCAAACAGGGAAAAGAGGAAGCGAGCGATGTTCCCCTCTCCTTCTATCGGGCACATTGTTTGGATGCTGAACTTCATCTGGGGCTTTGGAACTGAAATGAACACAAGGAAAAAAAAAAGTTAAATAGAATGGCAATTCCAAGAGGTATTTTACTTGTGATGCCAATAACATTGTTAACATCATGAGCCCGATGAACAATTTTCAGCCTTCTAGGATAAAGAGATCACTTCTTGAAAACTTGAGCCAAATCTCCCACTTAATTGCTATTCTAGCTACCTTATTTGTAGAAAGTGAAAAACACAAAAATATCCTGTGGGTACAAACAACCCTGTCAATGCCATGTGCATATGAACAGCTGTAACTACAAACCAGAATCTTCCTCTGTGCCATCACTGTTCACAGCCAGGAAAAGAGAGCAAAAATGTTACCTGCACTACATATCCACCTCGTGTCAGCACAAAGACACCAAGGCATCTGGTGGCAAGGTTTTACAGCACAAGTTTCATTTTCTCACCTACTGTAAAATATTGGTCTACAAATTTCATTCTTACCATCCTTCCAAATCAGAGTAAAACCCAACTGATACTCGTGACGTGGCTGCTTCTTAGTCTGATCTCCAAAGCATTTCAGGAGGTTTTCTGGCACACTTTTCACTGATGAATGTGTGTGGACAGCTGATAATATTTTGTATCGTTCACAAAGCAGACTATGTAGCACTAACAAGGACAGTGGAGGTTGGGAAGGATTTGCATTGATGACAACATCTTTCAGGGCACCATAATCCTGAATGGAAAGTAAAACATTCAGCAAAGCCACATTCCAGATCATACTTCTAAGTAGTGCTTTCATTTGACACCAAAATGTACATAGCCATGCATGTGTATATCAAATTGTAATGATATTCAAGTAAACCAATTCAAGTTTGGACATTTAAAACTTGTTTGAACCTTTAAACATCTTTCTTCCTCAACACATAATTCAAGGACATGGCTGAGGTAAATTCTAGTCCAATCTGAAGCCAAAGTTAAAACTCCCAGTTTAGTAACAAACAAGAAACCAGCTGTTGTAATGTCAAAATTAACAGTTCTAGCTTGCAATTATATCCAAATGAGCACATATAGGATTACTACTTATAAATGTTTGTATCTATAATCTAGATGCCCAAAATGAAATGGCAGTTGTAGGTTATCTGAGTGTCCCAGGTTTTAATGCCAGCCTTCCAGCCCTGAAAACTGAGTGTTGAAAAAGCACCTACCAATGTACCTGCCCAACCAAACTCACCTTTCCAAGCATCAAATCTAAATCTGCTCCATTTGTTGTCAAAGGAGAGAATTCATCAGTTTGAATGATATTTGTTACATCAAAGTCAGCATCTGGGGTTTGTATCATCTTTGAGAGCCCATCCACAGCACTCTTCAGTTCATACAACCGCTTGAGAATCTCTTCCTGGCGGGACTCGAGTGCTTGAAGTGATGGGTCAACCTCTTCCTAGAGGAGAGAGAAAAACAAGGCCACATAAATGTTCACTCAGCTCAGTGTCAAAATCATCCATGGCTCACTTGACAAGAAGTTCTGAAAGACTTCAAGCACATTCAAATAACCAGAACATCGCCAATGTCACGGGCTTGCATCTCTTTTCTTTTGTCAGTATGCCTGTGGTATGATGGGTTACTTAATCTCTGAAATCCTCCTGCTTAACATATTTTTAAAGCATTAACTACAGAAAACTCCATAACATGGTAAAAATCAGACCACAAACACAGAACTTAAAAGCTGGCAGTGAAGTGCTGAATGAAAACTGAAAAAAGCAAGTTTAAGTTAGCATGTCAGGTTCTCTTCAGCCCAGAAGAGCAGATGGGTAAGTTTGTGCTCAGGCTGCCAAACAAGGAAACTTCTGACAATTCAGGCAGTTAATAAAAGTAAAAAACTCTGAATGGTGTATGAAATCACTTTATGTAGTCATTCTTTGTTTCAGAGAATATAGAGAAAAAAAAGACCACGGGCTTTGTTACATATCAATACCAATACAGCTTATTGTTATCTCAATTACATTAGAAACCTCTTACCTTACAACCTCCTTTAAAAGACGAAAAATGTATTCCTGTGGGAGGTTTTAAGTCTACAAACTTAGATTAACGTTCAAGAAAAATCTTTATATAATCCATTTCTAAGCGTCCTGAATAAGGATTATGAAACCCAACCTATAATGCAAACTACTACTTTCAGCCTAACAGACAGATAGCAAATATGGTATCCAAGTAGAATCTTTATACCCACTTAACACAACAGTCTCAAAGACAAGATAAGGAAAGACCTCTTAAGTGACCATTATTTAACTAGTACACAATTTCCTGAAGTAAAAACCACTGAAAAGAGACAGGTAGGTAATAGTTTGCTGTTGGAATGGGAAGGCATCTTAGTAATCGTTCCTGTGAAGTTCTGCCCAAGTCTGCTCGTGCTCAGTATCTCCACCCGGGGGAGGGCACAGCAAGTCCTCGCTGAAAACATGTGATGCCATCGAGCTAAAACCGGGCACGAGCGGCCGGGGAGAATTCAGAGCATTCCTGGCACTGGAAAGAGGCTTTGATCAGCTAGACCGATGTATGGCAGGATTTCGCATGTTTTCCTTATTTAAGAAAGAAGCAGCTGAAACTCGAAATGGAGGGTGTGGAGTTGGGTGAAGAAACGGGGCAGAGCCAGCGGAGCGATGATGCAGCAGAGGAAGGAGGCCGGACCGCCGGGCGGGCAGGGAGCAGGGCACGGCCATCGGGCACAGAAACCCAGACGGGGACGCGAGAGCCCAGAAAAGCCAAGCTGACAGCCATCGAAAGCTTTAAAAACATTACAGAGAAGCTCCTGAAATCGCCGAGCTTATTTAACCCCGGGACGAGTCGCTGGCGGCGGGGAGCCGGCGCCGCAGGGCCGAGCAGCGCGGGCCGCGGCCCGAGCACGTCCTTCCACGCGTCCCCCCGGCGCTCCCCCGCTCGTTACCTGCGGGGCGGCGGTGCCGGGGGCGCGGTGCAGGTTGGGCAGGCGGTACATGCAGGTGGGCAGGTGCCCCGGCGGCAGCTCCGCGCTGTGCAGCGGCCGCACCTTGTACATCGTGCGCATGGCGGCCCCCGCCCGCCCCGCGCCCGCGCGCCCGCCGCCGGCCCGCCCACCCCCGCGCCCATTGGGCCGTAAGGGACGGTACCGCCTTACTGACACGCGCGGAGACCAATAGAACGCCGGTTCTCCCCCACGCCTTTTCGCCATTGGCCAGCGTGGCGCGGCTGAGCGGGTCCCCACAGGGCGGCGGGCGGGGCTGAGCCCGCGGGATCGCGGAGTGGGGCCCTGTGGGGCGGGTGGGCTGTGACCCGGCGGGGACGGAGCCTGAGGGGAGCGGGGCGCGTCCCGTCCCGTCGGGATCCCGATGGAGGCGGCTGAGCTCTGGTGAGTGCCTATCCCGGGCCCTGCCTCGGAACCCCCCGCCCGGGCCGCTTCTGTCCCCTCACGGCAGCCGCGCTCCCCGCACGGTTCCGGCACCCCCCGGTTCCCGCCTCCCCTCGCTCGCGGAAACCTGAGGGGGTTTGGGTGCGGCCCCCCCGGGTAGCGGTGTTTGCCCTCCCTGCTCCCCTCGCCCGAGGCACCAGCACTTCACCGCCGTGTGTTCCCGTCCCTCTCCCAGCCCGCCGCCCGCCGGAGCCATCCGGCCCATCGACCGCAAGTCTGTCCATCGGATCTGCTCGGGACAGGTGGTGCTGAACCTCGGCATTGCCGTCAAAGAGCTGGTGGAGAATAGCTTGGATGCCGGAGCGACCAACATCGGTAACTCTTCATCGAATTTCAAAATTTTTCATAGGCTTCTAAAGTACGTCTTTTTCCTCAAAGCAGAGCGTGTGTTAGCAAATCTGGGCAAATACTGTGCGGGCCAAGCGTGTTTGCAGTGATTTCACAGGTCAGATTAATAAAACATTTTGATTCCCAAGATTCAGCTGCATTCCTAGAATCACGTGAGTTTGTGTTATTTAACTTGTAGCCCCTTGGCCACTCGGTAAGGTGTGTGGCCTGTGCAGCAGCGGTGACCAGGCTCTGCCAGCCTTGGGCTCACACAGGGTTAAGGCAGGGCTGCAGTTTCCAGAGCTCTCAGGATGGTGGCTGGGATAATTGGGAAAACTTCTGTTCTGGCAGAAGTTCAGTGAAGCTGAATACCTGCAAATACAGGCTGGTTTGCACTACATTGCCCTAGCTTTTGTCAGCTGTCAGGATTATTTTTTTTATTATTATTATTGTTCAAGTTTGACATGAAAAACTGTTATTTGATAAATTTCCTTCAGGTACAGAATTTATACTGAATATCATCATCATACCAAATTAAAATACTCTGTGACTCAATTTTGTAGATATAAAACTTAAAGATCATGGAGCAGAACTGATAGAGGTCTCGGATAATGGAGATGGAGTGGAAGAGGAAAACTTTGAAGGCTTGAGTAAGTTAAAATTTTTTTATAATTTATATTTGGACATTTTGAAAGCAAATTTTAGTAAGAAAGCATCTTTATCAAAACAAATTTCCAAAATTTAATCTTATTTAATGGATACTTGGCTTTTACATAATGTGTGTGTGACCTGCAAGGCTTGAGCAAAACTAGACTGGACTTCTATAGTCCTCTTGTGGTTATAGTTCTTGTAGCTCAGAAATAGTGTCTGGTTTGATTGCTTTTTTAAATGGCACAAATAACAGAAATAATCACAGAGGAGAAAATCTTATAAATGTTCATTTAGATTCATTCATGTTGAATCATCAGTCATTGTTGAAGGAGTTGAGCTTGATGGAAGTGACTGCCTTGGAGCGGTGAATTATGAACTGGAGTTTTTGTTGGAGGTGAACTGACATTGTGTTGATTGTCAGATTTTGCATTTGCTGGTTTTAAATTGCACAGAGTGGAAGCAGAAGCAATACTGTGTGATGAATCTAACTAGCCACCGCAACAGAAATCATATTTCTTTCTTCATGTAACAACTGGGCTGTGAGGATGGCATAACAGGTATATCTGAGGATTTTAAAGAGATCTTGTTTGTAGCAAAAAGGGAAAGGAAGCAGTATTTTGTCTTTAATCATTATGTAAAACACAATGAATAATACAGAAGATTTTTTGCTTCTTGACATGGATGCAAAAGTTACTTGCATAGACCAGTGTCACTTTGAAATGAGATATCTATTTGAAATATCCTTTTCCAGCTCTGAAACATCATACATCAAAGATACAAGATTTTTCTGATCTGATACATGTTGAAACATTTGGGTTTCGAGGTGAAGCTTTGAGTTCGCTGTGTGCATTAAGGTAATTATTATTATTTACTGTTAGTAGAAAGTTACTATATACACAAAACCAACAAAACTCACCTTTTAAGTTTACCGATATTGATAAAACGAGGCTTTGGAAACTTCCAGTTCTTTAGTGTTAGGTCAATTTTGAGCAGTAAGTTGCATGACATCCTGAGTCCTTTCCAACCAAAATTATTCTGTGATTCTCAGCATCTGAAATTACTTTATGATTCTAAGCACCTAACTGGTCATTTTACATACAAAATGTAAGTATGTAGGTCTTTACAGGATGGATCTGTGTACTTACATGAGTGTTTGATCCTCTGATGTAAAGCTCTGTCATATCTAAGTGCTGTTTGCTCTCTGTGACTCATTAAACCTGTACTTAAATTCTTCTCAGACCAACTATACCTTTTAAATCAGTTTTTGTCCACAGCGCTGTGCATCAAGAATGTCCTGCAGGTATCTATCAAAAACAGACTTTAACTTTGCATTTTTATAAGAGAGGATACATTTTATATGAAAGGGATACAAATAAAAATGTTTGTGTGGTAGCAAGGAAAACATTCCACTACTCTGAAGAGCAGGTTTTTAGTTGCATGTGTTAGTTTTCATTGAATGAATAGTATTGCTGTAGTTTTTGTGCCTGATTGTCATGAGGAATAGATAACACAGGCTCAGTGAATGATTCTCTTGCCTCTTTCCTTCCATTAGTGATGTTACCATTTTCACCCGTCATAAGTCAGCAAAGGTTGGGACTCGTTTGGTGTTTGATCACAATGGTAAAATTACTCAGAGAACTCCTTTCCCCCGCCAGCAAGGCACAACTGTGAGTGTGCAGCAGCTGTTTTCCACCTTACCTGTGCGGCATAAAGAGTTCCAGAGAAACATTAAAAAGGTATGCTCAGAAATTCTGAACCCAAAGGAGTGTCACACCCCAGAATTTATTTCCTGCTGAATGAAATTCAGTTCTCTGCAGAATACATTGATTATGTCTGAGTATTTCATGCCTGTCTTAAATCTGAATCAAATAAGAAAAGAGTCTCCTTGTCTGCTTTTTCTCCTGTTTGGCAGTAACTGGGCTTAGAGGTGCATTCAAAATTTTCAGATTTTGGAAATGATCCGTATCATCATCACTTCTGTGTATTTCAAAATCAGAGACTGCTGTGTCGTGGCTAAATATCAGTCTTGTAAACATGCTGTTTGGTTTTTAAAGCATAATTTTTCACATATAGATATATATATTTTTAAATTTACTTTGTAAAGGTTTTAAAAATTATCAAACTCCCCCCCCCTTTTTGTGCTACTTGCAAATACTGAATGCTTTGTTTATGCATCTGTGCTTTAAGAAGAGACGTTTCATATAAATATGACTTTTCTGGTTTTCTCTGATAGGAATATGCAAAAATGGTCCAGCTGTTGCAGGCGTACTGCATTGTTTCCAAAGGAGTGCGGATTAACTGCACTAATCAAGTGGGCCAAGGGAGGAAAAGCTGTGTGATATCCACTGCTGGAAGTCCTAGTTTAAAGGAAAACATTGGAGCAGTATTTGGACAAAAACAGGTATCAGTTTTGTTATTGAAAAGAGAGACAATGTAGCTGTATAGAGAGATTTGTATTATCTAATAAGCCGAGGGTTGTGGGAACCCTTTAAAACCGGGAGAGGTTGGAGCAAGTGTTGATTTGTAGCGAACCCTACAGGCTGAAAAAGGAGAAACATCGCAGCCTCCACAGATTCTCCTGGATTCCAGAGTCTGCTCAGAGATGTTTTGATGGAAGAGAATGATTTAGGAGATGGGATTACTGCTTAATATCTCTCTGAAGCCAATTTTAAGAGCTGTTGTCCCAGCAAATGGTCTGTAGGTCACAAGAACAAGCAATTTAAAAAATCCTAAAAATGGTGTAGACTTTGATGCCTTCTAGGTAATAGCTATAAAAATAATTGTTATCCTCTAGATGAAAGCAAAGATGAAAAAGAGCTTAAAAACATCCTTCCCACAACTGTGTATTACAACCATCAGAAATATTGAGTGGTTGACAGCTGCTGGTTGTTGATAAGCACTTTTTCCCTCCACAAGTGCCCATGCAGAGTTTTCAAAGCCTGTTCATGCTGGGGCTGAAAGACAAGATGGAAGATGTAACTTTGTCTTGCCACATGGCAACAAGCACAGCTGAAAATTGAGTGTTATCTGAATGGAATGTTTAGCTTATAGCCTGCTTTTATAGTGCCAAATACTTAATTTAAAATCAGTAGAAGGTGCTCTAATGACAGAAAAATCATAGTGGCATGACTGGGAAAATGTTTGTGGTAAACAATGCTATTCTTAGGGAGCTTGTGATTCAAATAATACATATTTTCTAATAGTTTAATTGTTCTTTCAAAATAACCTTCTGTTACTGTTTTTGCTTTGTCTTTTTTCATAAAACATGATTAGGTCATATGTGTGGAGCTGGAGAGTCCAAACTGTCAATCATTTTGTTGTTCTGTCTATGTACATTTTAAAGCCAGGGTCTGTGAAGGAACTGAGGCCAAGGTTGTGATATCAGAGGATGAGAACAGCTGTTCATTCAGGCATTGTTCTGTTTCTCAGTGAGCAGTGCAACTGTCCTCTAGTAGGTTTGGGTATTTTAAGTGTTTGATTTGGTCAGCAAAACCCCACCATTTTATCAAATAAATTTTAAGGCTAATAAGTAACAATAAAATAGAAGGGAAAATCTGTGCAGATTAGATGTTTCAGCTCTTTTTTTTTTTTTTAAGTTGCAGAGCCTTATTCCTTTTGTTCAGCTCCCTCCTAGTGAAGCTGTTTGTGAAGAATATGGACTCAACACTGCTGACATGCCACCAAATCTGTACAGGTAATTAGGAAAGTACAACCCACTGTGGCTGGTGACATTTTACCATAAACTAATATTTAAAAAAAAAAAAAAGAAAGTGTGGTGGTCAATAGTATTAAAGTAACTAGGAAGAGCATAGTAAATACTGGTGTACAGTTTGGAAAGACCATCACTTGATTTAAAAAGGTAGTTCATGACCAAGTTGTTGGGAAGAACAAAACTGCTATTCCTTATGTCCTAATTAGTTCTATATTATTTCAGTCTCCTGAATGCCAGCTATGTCAGTGCTCTGAGTAATTGGATGTGGATGAATTGTATCTGTGTTTATGCTTGTGTTTCTTCAGTGGCATTACTGAGAAATGGTATGAGATGAATGTGGATCCGTTTGTGGAAGCAAATTACCCTTTACTTTCTTGAAGTGTACTTTCTTTATCTCTCACTATACCTGAGATTGGGCAGATACTGATGCATCTGTTTGCCAATGACAGTTCACAGCTGACCTCTCGTCTGCTCTAAGAGCAGAAAAATTACAAATGCTACTTTTTATGAAACCAGAGCAAGCTACTTTTCAATTGTCTGATGCCTTTTTGGAGCTGAACAATTAGCCTTTGTCAGATAAGGAATTGGGAGAGGAAATACTTATAGACATATTTACTGATGCTGTGTAATAGTTTTTCTCTAAGACCCTTCTAAAATACTTTTCTTTTGCTTTTCTCCTCCATTTTACCTGACCCTTCTATGATTGTTATCCAACAGACTCACAGGCTTCATTTCTCGCTGTGATCACGGGGTTGGAAGGAGTACAACAGACAGACAGTTTTTCTTTATCAACCAACGCCCCTGTGACCCAGCAAAGGTGAGGGTTTCATTTTTCCAGCATTACCATCACTAACTGGTTCAATTTGCTCTGAAAACCTCAGGATTTCAGTATGCTATATGAGTAGCTCATATATGTGTTTGTGGCTTGATGGTGCAAGTTCTTATGTCTCAGGTTTTTGTTGTCATTGTGTCCGTTTGTCCAAACCAAAGCTCAATCACACAATATAAGATTTAGAGCATTAATTGGTTTGAAGAGACTTAAATAACATATACTGGTGGGAAATAGATGATAGTATTGAAGTTTTTGTTTTTTCATCTTTTCTGCAGGTTGTCAAGATTGTGAATGAAGTTTATCACTTACACAATAAACACCAGTACCCATTTGTTGTCCTTAACATTGGGGTAGATTCTGGTAAGTTATGAATAGTTTTCCTTAATTTCAGTAAATTTATTATTCAATGAAATTTTTATTTAGAGAATATTGTAGCTTTCATCTGCATGACTTCCTGCACTTTGGGGATTTTTTATCCACAGTTGGTGAGGGAGTGATAGGGTCTAGCAGTGGTTCCACTATTTTCCCCCTCCTCTTTTTCTATACTCAAAAGTAGCTTCTTATCTTAAAAAATGAAAAAAAGGCAATCTTAAAGTTAGCCTAAGTACAAGAAAACTTGTATCCTGTTTTTGTTTGCTGGAATGTTGAGACAGTTGCAGACAAAACAGCAAACAAACCAGAAGATAATTCTTTCCAGTAATATTTCATTTTATTTGTTAAGTGGTTATTTTTCCTTTTTTTTCTTTTCCAGAGTGTGTTGACATTAATGTAACTCCCGACAAAAGGCAGATTTTACTTCAGGAGGAGAAGTTTTTATTAGCAATTCTAAAAACTTCTCTGATGCAAATGTTTGGCAGTGATGTTAACAAACTGAATGTCAATCAGAAGCTTCTGGACATTGCAGGTAGGACAGTGTGGAAGTTTTGTGTGTTATATATGGTAGAGAATTGAAGATGGAAATATGTGGTTTTAAAAACTCAAAGAATACATGAAAAAAGTTAATAAATAAATAAAAATAAAGGAGAACCCTAAGTTATTAAGTGATTGTTAGGGAAATGACACATGAAAGCACAGCATGATTTACAGTCAACTTTGTGAGAAAAAAATTAACACAAAATTAATTGATAATGCTTGAAAGATTTCTCCCAAGATATTGGAAGAGATCTGTGTTTCCTTTACTTAAATGTCCTTGAGAAAGAATAGTTAAGGGCTCATAAATAAAATCTGAAAATTGAGTATGAGTTTATTGGATTTTAACTCAGATTCTTTTATGATATCTAAGAAAGTGATGATTCTCTTGTGACTGTACAGTCTTTCAAAATTGCTTTTCTGTGTTAACACCACCTCATCCTCCTCCTTTCATTCAACAGAACCCCTTCTAATTTTCTTTTTTACTGATGTATAGAATCAGTTTTAGCCTGATTCTTACTGTTATTTTAAATTAATCTTTAGTAAAATACATGTTGGAGTGACAGTTTGCGAGGTTGAAGTCCTGTAATAACCTGCAGATCCCATATTACAAGTGCCTATTGTGTCAGCTCCCTAACACTTTGCCAATGGAATTTTATAATGACCATTAAAGTGTAAGAGCAATTCACTTTTCATTGTCACTCAGTCATTGAACTCCTTTGATAATATAAATAAATGTGCTGATGGGACTGATTGCTGTTCCAGTTTAAAAGGAGACTATAAATTCATTCTCACTAGTGCCATTAAGTGTCTCCAAGATGTAGCTGCTTTTCTGTTTGATATTAATGCATTTCAGCCCCATACTCATTGTCTGAAGCTTAAGGGCTCCTTTGAGCAGTTTGCTATTTTTCTACCTCTTTTCATTCCCTTTACTAAAGCACATCATTTAATTCACGTTTCCAGCTAACTTAAAATCTTGAAATATTCTTTATTCTGATTTTTATCAGGCAATTTGAAGAAGACACTTCCTGAAGAGACAGAAAAGCCTCAGGTAGAAATGCTGTCTCACTCTGAGACTGAAAGTCCAAGCAGTGAAGGCAAAAGAACAATGACTCTTGCTGGATTAAGGGAGTCCTTCTCTCTCCATCAAACACCAGAGTGTAATTTTCGAAGCCCTAAAAAGGTAAAACAGCTGCACAGTTCCCCCAGACAAAAGTTACTTGATACCACTGTGAGTACTGGAAAGACTCAAAAAGCTGTGTTCACTAAGGAGCCTGGGGGTTGTCATAAGGTGGACTCAAAGGTGTCAATTCTGAGCAAATACTTGAGAAAATTAGAAGATAACTCAGATTCTGGATTCTGTAGCATTTCTGAGTCAGATGCTGGATGTAGTACACCAGAGGCTGGGAGCTGCATCAATAGTGAAAGTGCAATTAATTCTGAAGAAGAATTCTGTAGCACAGAAGAACAACTTCAAAGTGAATGTCTTAAAACTGCTGGATGCAGTAAGAAATCACTGGACTGTGATGGTCAGGTCTTGGGCACTGAACCTAAGTCAGATCAAGAGAACGACAGGACTGACCAAAGTAAGTTCTCTCAAGAAGCCAATAGTTCTTCTCCAAGAGTAAAACGTTTTAAAAGCAGAAACTTTAAAAGCAAAGCAGAGGATTTGGAGGCAGGTAAATACCCTGAAGTGAAGAACACTTCTGCTGATGTACTGGTGAAAGTTAAAAAGAAAATTGTGCCTCTTGAATTCTCCATGAAGGTTTTGGCAGAAAAGGTCAGAAAGGTAATACAGCAACAACAGAAAAGGACAGAAACAGAAAATTACAGAAGATTTAAAGCAAAAATTAGTCCTGGGGACAATAAAGTAGCAGAAGATGAATTAAGAAAAGAAATCAGGTATTTTCACTTTCTTAACACATTTTGTTCATCAGTTAATAAAATGAGCTAAGGAAAAATGTAAATTCTGTCTTTGGGAGCAGGCAGGGGGCTTGCAGGTACCTGTTAGCTTTGGGTCTGTGTTTTATTAAATGTCATTAAAATGTCTATTTGATGAGTTATTTTACTGACAGAGCAGCTATTTGAACTAAGTGCAAACAGAATGTGGAAAAGGCACTAAAAAGGCCACAAACATTATAGATTTGGCTTGGGTCAGCCTTGTAAACTGCAGTGCAGTCAGAGAAATACCAAATTTCATGACAGATAAGAACAATCTGAAAAGACTGTACAGCTATAGTCCTCCTCGTGTGAATGTGAAATGTGGTGAGATATGGCTGGAAAAATAAGTTACATTCAGGTGGTCACTGGACAGTAAAAGTCTGTGATTTGTTAATATTTGGATTTAAAGAATGTCATAGGAAAGTCTTGTAATTGTGAAAAGGAGGCAGGTTAAGGCAACTGCCTTCAAAACCATGATGCCATCCTCAGTATTGTTCACTTTGCTGTAGTGCCTGTTTCTAATTTGATTATCGCAAATGGGAGAATCCTGAACGAGTCCTGTCTTAATGATGGATTGTGTTCTGCCAGATATGGCCTCATCAGTCAGTGGCAGATCCCAGATAACTCTACTTTTCCACATTTATATCCCAATTAAATGTGATTTTTTTTTTAATGTGAAGTGTGTTCTGCACAAGCTTTACAGTTTAACATGAAAACTGAAGAGGTGTAATTTATAATCTCTATGTTTTTTGTATACAGTAAAGAAATGTTTGCAAAAATGGAAATCATTGGCCAGTTCAATTTAGGGTTTATAATAACAAAGTTGAATTCTGATCTTTTCATAATTGACCAACACGCTACTGATGAGAAATACAACTTTGAGATGTTGCAACAACACACTGTCCTCCAAGGTCAGAAGCTGATAGTGTAAGTATTTCCAGTGTTATAACAATAACATTTTCTAAGCTTAATTCAGTGTTTCAGAAGGATAACTGATTATGCAGCATTTCACACATTCAGAACACTTGAGACTAAAGTTGGTTTTGTATTCAGTGTTTCAAAGAGTCAATCCTCACATGAAAAATAAATTCCCTGGATGCAGCTGTAGCTGTGCAGCAAGGAAGGGTCAGAGATCTCACTGTGGCCTTACATGGCAACCCCCAGTTTGTTAAGCATCCAGTGAGGATACAGGAGACTGTTCCTGCACAAGGAATGCTGGCAACGGACTTAATTCTGTTGAGTAACACTTGGAAGTAACTGTTCGGTAGTGAGATTTTTTTTTTTAACAAAGCAGAGGGAAATGTTTCAATAGAGAGCTCTGTATTAGTATCTCTAGATTGCTTCTGAAGCCTGTCTTAAGTGCTCTGCACTGTGTACCTATGCAATACCATCTTTTTCTCTCTCTTTCAGGCCTCAGAATCTCAATTTAACAGCGGTAAATGAAACTGTATTGATTGAAAACCTGGAAATATTCAAAAAAAATGGGTTTGATTTTGTCATAGATGAAAATGGTGAGTTTGGACCAGTTTCAAAGTAGTTTTTTCTCTCAAGAAAAAGTAATTTCCTGTATTGCTCTGTATCTTTATTATCATTGCAAATCTTTCAGCTCCTGTAACTCAAAGAGTTAAATTGGTATCGTTGCCAACAAGCAAAAACTGGATTTTTGGTCCCCAAGACATCGATGAGCTGATCTTCATGTTGAGTGACTGCCCTGGAGTCATGTGCAGGCCCTCCAGGGTCAGACAGATGTTTGCTTCTCGAGCTTGCAGAAAGTCTGTAAGTACTGCAATTGATGCTTGGTTTCAAATAAATGCCAGATTTTCTGATGTATTGTAGGTGGCTCTCTCTGTATATGCATTGCAGGGGAAGTTTATTTACTGTTGAGTGTCAGCAGCTGATATCCTTTGTTCTGTTCCTCATGTTTTTATCTAGTGGAACTTGGGAAACATCTCTGGTAGTTTTTTATTGTGTTCCAAACTAGTGCACTTATGAACACTGTGTTAGGTGTATTTTGTCTTCTGATCCTCCGGTAGGTTTTTTTGCTTTAAATGCCTTGCACGGAACTTGCTGCAGTAGCTGAAGTACTGCTCTGGTGTGTGTCAGCTGTCAGTGTGGAGGAAGGAAATAATAATTTATTTTTTCTCCTTTCCTTGCAGGTGATGATTGGAACTGCACTGAATGTGCAGGAAATGAGAAAACTGATCACCCATATGGGTGAGATTGAGCATCCCTGGAACTGCCCCCATGGAAGGCCTACTATGAGACACATAGTCAGTTTAGACATGATTTCACCAGAATAAGTCAGTTCCTGCTTATTAACATTGTTCATTTTAATTCTTGGTGGTATTTTGAGCTTTTACCATGACTCTTTTATTTTAAGTAAAAGGATTTTAGCCAGTTTTCAAAGTTGGAAACAATAGCACTTGAAGGCATTCAGCAGGGTTTCTTTGTTATTCCTCTCAAGTCAGCAATACTGGAACTCATGTGTAAATAACTTTTACTGAAGTTTACTTATGTGTATTACTTATTTGTGCAGCAATCAAAACTTTCATAAAATAAATATAGATGTTTATATATAAAGATCATGAGTAGGTGAACCTCATTTACAGCAAATACACTGATTCTTAAAATGAAGTGGAATGTGAATTTAAGTCTCTAGTAATGCCATAGAACAAATACTAACTCCTCTGTGTTTATACATCCTGCATATGATAATTTTAAAGCAAATGGAAGTGATACAGAAGATAAAGTACTTTTTTTTACTTATACTAAAGCTGGGTTTCATTAGATAATTACCTCAAGCATAAATATTGCACTTAATGATTAACTTACTGGTGTCTGTGTTTCAGGCTTGAATAGAATAATTCATCTGGCATATTTACTTTTAATTAGACTTGTTCTCTTCCATATTCCAAACTTGTTTGTCAAGAAGAGGGATCCCTTTCCTGACAGTGAATGCAAAATTGCCAATAAGGTCAGTCCAAATTCTGGAAATTTCGAGCAGAATCAAAATAGTTACTTTGAATCCGAAACCATTAAAACAGACGGCTAAGCTCTTCCACGTCTGTAGGACCAAGATTTGACCTAAGAAATCCACGTGTTTATGGGTTATGTTCCCTTCGCCCCTCCCTTTGCCGTGGCCGTGATGCTGCTGATGTTCCTCCCGTGCTCGGAGCCGCCCGTGGCAGCTCATACGCACTGTGTGTACCTGTGCAGGCCGCGCGGATGGGCCGAGTGCCGTCAGTAAGTCGTGGATGTTCGTGCGGAGCCGCAGTTCCCCGCTCTGCCCGCGCGTGTTAAACCCGCCGTTGTTATGGCCACGGCAGCGCCGCCGCACTGCGCCTGCGCGGGGCCGTGAGGGCCGGCGGGGCCGTGAGGGGACGGGGCACTGCGGGGCGGCGGGGGCCGAGAGGGGACAGGGCTGCGGCACCGGCTGCACCCGCGGCCCTCGGGAAGAGCTCGGGACCGGGCCATCCCTCGGGAAGGGCTCGGCACCGGGACATCCCTCGGGAAAAGCTCGTCACCGGGCCGCCCCTCGGAAGGGCTCAGCCCCGGCCGCCCCCGCGGACTCCCGCGCTCCCACTCGTGCCCCCCGCGCAGGACCCTGCGCTGCCTCAGGGGTGAGGACGCGGCGATGGCCGAGGCTGCCCCTGCCGGCCCTCGCCACACAGGGATTGGGTTCTTGCGCTGCTTTCGCTCAGTGAAATGAGTGCGAGTTATTATTGCAGCTGCTCAAGCAGTGCTGTAACCTTCAATTAGCTCTTAACCGGCGAAATAACTACAGCATGCAGTGGTTGCGCTGTATGGTGGTTCAATCTGCAACTCGTAACCTGGGAGGCAAGTTAAATCAATAGTATCGGTGCAGCTGTGACTTTCAAACTTGCCAAACTCATATCTTTCAACTTTTCTGCATAATTAAATCTACACACCTAAAAATGGAGTAAAGATGGAGATCTCCATGTAGCAAAACTAAGTCTACTGACACCACTTCCATCAGGATGGTTTTGATGGATGACTTGGAGGTAATTCCCAGGCAGTGCTCCCTGTTAACCCTGTGCCTCCCTGCCACAAGGTGACACCACTGCCTTGAGGAACTGCTGTGACAGAAATAAATTAAATGTATGCACGTATAATAATTACAGAAAGATTGATAATTTTTTGTGTAGTTAACTGTGTTTTGTGGGGGTTTTTTATCAGCTTGTTTTTAGGGTAAAAAAATTTACATCAGACAGAAGTGAATTTTCATTTTTCAGAAGGAAAATACACATTGAGACAATTCAGCAGCTATGCCAAAGGGCAAGAAGAAAGATGTCAAGAAAACAGATGTCAAGAAGAAAGACAGTAAGACAGCAGACAGTGAGAAGGCAGAAGAATCTGTACATACTCCTGATCCTGCACAAGATACTACAGCTGAGAGTGGTTTAACAGGGCTGCCAGATTTGCAGCGTGATTCAGTGAATGCTGTGGGAGAAACTCAGGCAACTCCAGAGATCCCAGAGGAGGAAGAGGAACCTCCAGTCCAACCTGTTCCTCAGTACCGTGAGGAGCCTATTCTTGCTCAAATTATTGTAAAAAGGTATGTATGCTTGTTACAAATACAGCAGTGTAAGTCAAGAATTCTCATTTAAGTATCTCTGCTGTACCCAGGGTCATACAAACACAGGTTTGACTCTTGATTTGAGGCAGAGAATTGGGTTATTCACACCTAGTAGCAGTGACACCTTATGAGACATACATGTAGAATTCTGCTGCCTTCAGAAGGATGCTCTTTTAGCTTGTCCATTTTTGGCAAAGTTTTGTTTAAATATGCAGACAATTGGTGAAGAAACTATAGTTATATCATGTCATGTTTAGATGTTGCTGCCTTTTACTGTTTAGGGCTGCTCATATCCCTTAGGAATATCTCAAACTGGAGAAGCAGGTGAATGGCAATGTTGACAAAATCCTTTAGTATTTCAAGAGGACTGTATGTAACGTTTCACATACCAACATTCCTGGTTGTAAGCTAGTAAAGGCTACTAATGTGATATTTTTTCTTAATTGAAAGAAATATGGATCTGAGGCAACACAACAGTTATGTGAAATATTGCAAGGAAGGTTCAAAAAAGTGGAAATTTTCTGGTTCTTTTTTCTACACAAACACAACAGCTGACCTTTGTGTGGACCGTGGTAAATCAAAGGTCATTTATTTTTATTCATTATAGTGATGTAGATCTACTGGCAGTGACTTGAAATCTTCATCTTTAGTTTGCTTTCTTTGTAGCTATGAAGGTGAACAAGTCAATGGATTGTATGAGGGTGAAGGATTTGCATGTTTTGAGGGAGGGAGTACTTATAAGGTGAGTATATAATTTAAAAAAAAATAAAATAGTAGTGGACCAAGTTCTATCTGTAGAATAGGCAGGCTGTTTCTTTTAAGGTGGGTGGAGGTTGAGCTTTCAGAAGCATTGAAAGTTAGCATTAAACTTTTTGGGTTTTGGCATTAAACTTGTTGGTTTCTGGCATTAAAACTCTTGATTTGAAACTAGCTGGGGGGAATTGATATGTCATTCTTTTGAAGACTTACAGTCACTGTGGGCTTCAGCTGGGGTAAGATTATATTTGCAAATGATGCCATTCTCTTCATTTTGAAGGGCATGTTTTCTGAAGGGTTTATGCATGGACAAGGGACTTACACGTGGGCTGATGGAGTGAAGTACGAGGTAAAGTGCAATTTAAGTTATAACTGAACACAGTTACAGCCAATGAGATGTGCAAACTGAAGGGAAGTACCTCAGTTGCAGGAATTGGTACGGTGCAGGTGGCAACTGCAGAACTGTGGCAGTGACTTCAATCACAAGCCTGACTTCTCCCAGACAGTTGGGGGACACTCTTAGTTTTTTTTAATGTTGTAATTGAATCTTTCAGGGAACATTTGCTAATAATGTGCAGATGTTTAATGGCCGTTATACATGGAGTGATGGTGTCTATGAAGGATCAATCAAAGATGGAATTAGGCATGGATTTGGATTTTTCAGGAGCAGAACTCGGCCTATTTCTTACCTTGGCGAGTGGTGTAACGGCAAAAGACATGGAAACGTGAGTAAGAACCAAAGGAGAGCAGGGGCTTGGATGGTACCTTCAAGAACAGCAAGTGTTACTGAGCAAAGGTTTTACAAAAGTGTTTTGTTCTGTTGCATGGTTTTATGCTGGGTAGAGATTTGTTTTCCCTAAGGATTTTTTTCTGAAGTTGTGAACATAGTTAACTCTGTAGAGCTGCTGTTGGAAGGGAGTGGGTCAGAAAAGTGATCTGCCTCAGAGTGAGTACTGTAATTAAGTTGCCAGAGTTAGTTCTCTTCAAGTATTTCCAAGTGGTTTGAAAAACGTGGTAGACTTTGATGTGATGTAATACAATTTTTCTTTTGGTTACTTGGTGTTTTTTAAGGTCTTAACTAATATTCATCAAAGGAGGTTGCTTTTTTTATTTAATTCTGTCACTTCAGTTGCTTTCAGTACATCATCTCAAAGTGACTAAGTATTAGAGCGTGATTGCATGTGTCATGTAATTTGTATGTGATGTTTTATTCATGTAGATGAATATTTAGGTTTTTCAATGGCCTATGCTGTTTGTTTCAGGGTATCATTTATTTTGATGAGGAACATGCATCTTGGTATTCAGGTGAATGGGTCAATAATGTCAGAGAAGGATGGGGAATGAGACGGTAAATGTGATGAAAACATACTTCATGTTTTTATATTTCATGTGTATTATCATACAGTTTCTCCCTTTGTTTCAAATGGATACAAATGCTGTCATTTCATACTACTGCAGTGGAATAAAAGTGCTTTATAATAATAAAACAGACCTTCTTTATAACTTATATTTTTATGTGCTGTATTTCTATTGATCATTCGCATAAAAGAACATCTAAAGACAAAATCCCAGCTCAGCTTTGGTAAACCACAATTCAGTATTTATAATGCTGGATTGATTTGAACAGATGGAGCTGCTTTATGAATAAATGACTTATGTGTAGAATTACATATAAACAAAGATTTTTACTAGCTATGGCAAAGACTCTTTGTAAAAAAAAAAAAGAGCTGGTTAATGTTTAGTGGTTTGTAAGTTAAAAATAGTAGACAAACGGTGGCTACAATCAAACCTCTGTATCTGTGCCACAGTGAGGCAACTTCCAAATTAACAGTTATATTTAGCAATAATAAATTCTAAATTTATTAGCAATGAGATTTTGCATAAGCCTTTCACAAGATCAGCTGAGAATTTAGGATGAATAGTCATTAGCTGTTATTGTTTTCTTGCAGCTACAAGTCTGGAAACACCTATGAAGGTCAGTGGAAGAAAAATGTACGACACGGACATGGAAGAATGATATGGTTGGCAGCTAAACAAGAGTATGTAGGACAGTGGGTGAATGGCATCCAGGTATTAATTGCTTCCCCAGAAACCTCTCTTTAGTTCAGCATCTGTCCACTGCTCTAGGAAAGCTGGATAGGGAGCTTTGTGCAATATCAAAGGAGCTTTTTATGGTTTTTGCCAGTTGAGATAGTGGAAACATGCTCTTTATTGTAAGTTGATTCTCATGTTAGCAATATTCAGATTGTTAAAAGGCTTTTGACTTAGTCTTATAAAATCATAATTTAACTCCCTAATGGAAAATAGAAACATTTTTCAATTAAAAAAAAAAATTAAAATAATTTAAGTGTTTGTGTCTATATTTAGCTTGAGATATTACTTCAGCAGGAAGTACATGTGATAATTTACTTCACTGTCACCTTTAAAATATTAGACCACACTGTTCCCTCTTGGAAAAGCATTATGATGGAAGATGATTTTGTGGCATTTTCTGTTTCTTCTGTTTATTATTCTGCTGGAAAAAGAATTTGAGCTACCTGCTCTGTCTTTTCACTCTGCTTAAAATTACCAAGGAGTCCAGCTTCTGGAACATCCTGGCTCTCTGGCACGGTGTTCAGGATTACAGGCAGAAGGATTCAGGCAGGAAGGGTGGTTTTGGGAGTCCTGTGATAGGGCTTGATTCAGTGTGTCCCCTGGGTCTTCTCCCAGGCACCTTTGCAGAACAGGGTTCTGTGGCTGGTTTGAGGCACTGCAGCAATCACCTGGGGGCCTTTATTTCGGGGACTCGCCTGGCCCTAGAGCAACAGCAGCTCTGCTGGGGATGTTTTTTCCTAAACACGCGGATTTTTTTTCAGCATGGATATGGCACCCACGTGTGGTTTTTCGAGAGAGCGCCTCTGTCTCAGTACCCTCTGAGGAACGAATACGTGGGGGATTTTGTCCGAGGGGAACGACACGGCCACGGGAAGTTCATCTACGCCGGTGGAGCCCTGTACAAAGGCCAGTGGGTTCGTAATAAGAAGCACGGCAAGGTGAGTCCTGACAAAACTATGGACAACAGCAGAGCAGGCTGTTCTGCCCTGCACTGTGGATCTCCAGATTCCTGTACAGAAAACCCCATTCAGTTTGCAGTGTGGATGGAATCCACCACAAAGGGCAGAGAGTCCACTGAGAGCAGTAGGAGTCCCTCCAGGGAACTTGCTGGGCCACAAATTGACTCTGTGGTCAGGTGTGTGTTGTGTGTATAAAGAAATACATTTCCCTGGGGAGATTGTCAGTGCAACAGGTACATCTTGTGTTTTGCAGTGGTTGGTCAGTATTTCACACTGTGAATTAATGGATTTCAAGCTGTCCTTGCACAGAGAGTTCTTACATAGAACAGATTTTTGAAAAAAACGTGAGTGCCACATATGCAAACTAAGAATTGCAAACAAACTTTTCTATATGTTTTTCTTCAAAATACTTTTCAAAATCAAACAGATACATAGGTCTTCATCCCAACAGTGTACTTAGTTAACAAGATGACAGAGTGCGTTATGAAAGAGGGTAGGAAAAATTATTTTCATGTATTTTATCTCATATGCTGCATTTTAGCCAAGATTCTGAAAAGGAAATTTGACTGAGAACATTAGTGTTATTTTTATGATCTTTGTTTTGTGTTTATATTAAGATTAATTCTGTCTGTAGGGCAAGTTTATCTTCAAGAATGGTCATGCTTATGAAGGAGAGTTTGTAGATGATCGTCTGGTAGGTCTTCCTCTTCAAGAGAATGCAGCGAATGCAAAAGAGCTGAGTGGCATTGGCACTCCTTCTCTCATTGGTAAGCAGCTTCACAAAAAATATTTCACTCAGTTCACATTTTGTTGTTCCATTTTACTATAATGTGAAGCTGTTTGTACTTAAGAAGCAAACAAATTTCTTCAAAGAACTCAGATAAAAATGGGAGTTATCTTAATAATTAATGACTTTTACTTCCATGCTTTATTTCCTGCATGTGACACTTGGAGTTGAGTGACACAACCACATTCCATCTTGTGATGTTTTTGGAACACTGTTGTCTGAAAGTTTCATAACATATGTAATGTCTGCATTTCCTTTTGGCTAGGAGTTGGTTTGACAAAAATACCCTTCAGTTGTTATGCTGTTGATTATGAAATCCCTACTCCTCATTATAAAGGAATCCATTGATCGAAGTCAGTAAGATAAAAAGGAATAATACGTGTTTTATTTTTCTCTGTGTGCATATTTATATGTTAAACTTTGGTTTAGTTTGTTCTAATTTATTTTATTTGCATGGTAGAAAATATCACAGTCATTAATGACTCGAAAAGTACTTCTATCCTGGGGTCAGATATTGAGTTGGATATATCTTCACTGCTTGACTTGTTCCCAAGGGAAGAGAGACAGGAAGAACTGAACCAAGTAAGAGTCTACTCTTTGATATTTTCAGTTTTCCCCTGTGGTGTCTTTCATATTATTTTATTTCTGGTTTATTTGTATTAAAGTAACTCTTTCCATTAAAGAATTATTTGAAAATCTGAAGGCCATGAAAACAGAAAAGCAAAAACAATGAATAAACAGTATTGCCTCTTCTGAGCTTCCACTAAAAAGCAATAAAAATAGATTAACATATCTGGAAGGGCATTCAGCAACTGCCTTTAGCCACTCTGAGGTTTGTCTGCTGACAGAGGAGAATTTATTTTTATCAGTCCCCAAACCCCAAGTATTTTAACTACTTTTGAGTAATGCTTTTGTGAACACTTAGCCGGGGATATGCTCTTCAAAGTTGCAAGGTCAGAAAATTACCTGCCCAGTTACAGGATCAATACAAGCTGATCTCTGCTTGCTCTGAGATGATGCTGAAACCAAATCCTGCTTTCTTTAGGTAGAATGTGCTGTGTTGAGGCATATGATAATACTGAGGAGAGACTACAACTTCTACAGCGCCTTAGGCTACGGTCATTCTCCCGACAACACTTTCCTCATGACTAAGCTCCAGTTTTGGAGGTTCCTGAAGGACTGCCGGTTTCATCACTCCAAAATAAGCCTTGCTGAAATGGATCGGGTGGTGGGAGGTTTGTACTTCCGGTGGTTGGGGTCTGGAATCCAGGAATTTTAGTAGTAAGCTGTAGAAAGTTGGAGTGGCAAGTTCTAGTGGTAGCTTAACTGTGGTAGTTAAGTGGCCCCAAGTCAGAACCTCTGTGCCTGTGAGTTCTCAGTGGGTGCATTAACACTTCTCCAGGCACTTCTGATCCTTAGGTGAGAAAACACAAAATTAAAATACAGCCTTAAAAATTGCACTGAAGAGACATCTATTCAAAAAATGTATTCACCCCTAGTCTTGCCATTACTGTTACCTGTAGTTTTCAGAGAAAGAGACTTAGGAGAGATAAATATTTTTATTTTTCATGTTCTTAACTTTGGTTTGCCTGTAGTATGTTTTTTTTTCTTCCATAGAGCCAGTTAATCCATCAATTCCCTTTAGACTTGCAGTGTCCCTAGTATGTGTGGGGTTTAACTCCAGCTTTGCATCCCATTTTATTTCTGTATATGCTGAGTGGATGCATTTCTAGAAAGAGAGAATTATCTAAGATCCAGCCGTAGGTGGACAGTTCTCCCTTGATCTGCTTGTTTGAAAATGGTGCAGTGTCTGCTTTGAGTCTTTCAGGAGTGTTATTGCCTGTGATAGGCAGAGATGGAGAGGATAAGAAAGGCTGACAGATCAATATTCCTGTAAGGAATGTGAGATGTGAGCGTAATAAAGGGTTGTTTTTTCAAAATTTTCAGGTGGTAAAGAACTTCTGGAGATCCATTGTCCACACCAGCTATTACTGTTCAGAACATTTTTATCTTACCTTATTCATCTGGCATTTCATATCTATCATAAAAAGCACAAGTAAGTTCCATCTTTTAGTGCAATTTATTTCAGTGTAATCAGTTGGAATCTTCCCAGACAAGAGTATTTTTGTTTCACCTGTAGAGTGAAAGGTCGTGCTCTGGACGGATGTTTCTCAGCAATGATGTCCAGGAATGTTATTCCCACTGCCTGTTGTGTCCAAGGTAAGCCATGGTATTTCTTCTGTGCAGAATTCATCAATCAGTACCACATACATCACTGGTTTATTATAACCATTATTTTTTACCAATTCCTTTTAAAAGGTATCTTATTTTCTGAGGAAAGACACACTGTTTTTGCCATGAACTACATTTACAAATGCTGGGAGATATACAGAGCTTTTTGCAGCCCGAATCTCAACCCTCCCTTTGAACCCACAATGAAGATAAGGCAATTTGTTTGGATGTTGGATGTAATAATCTATTTTTTTTCTGTTTTGTGTGATTAGATGTGCTTTATTTGTCCACTTTATATGGGCTTTTTAGAACTGTGGCTTCTGCACAGTTGAAAAGGTAGGGCTGATATTATTTGTGCAAACTGTCCAACAGACATTAAAGGGATGGTTGTTCTACAGAAATTATTTTTATGCATTTTTTTCAGGATTGAATTCTAATTTTGTACTCGATCATTTCAGATGATCAAATCTTAGACAAAAGTGTTTTAAGGGAATATAAATATTTTTTCTGGTCCCTCCTGTGTCCCTCTCCACCCCATCCTATAAAATGAATATATGAACATGTCTTATTGTTAGAACTCAAAGACTGGCAGTTATTGAAATAACATGGGAAAGCACTTCAATAGTGTATTTACTGCAAGATGAACATGAGATTCTTTAATAAAATTCAGCAATTTAGGGACAGATCAAGATTACTCTGAAGGTAGGGAACAGTTCCCATTAATATGCCTGGGGTTTGGGTGACTGTCACTTTATAAATCCAAGCCATTTTTTCATGAAAAAAAAATCAGATGGCAAAATTGTAATCTTTTCTGTTTTTGTTTATGAGCTTTCCACAAGCTCTCTTTTTAACTCTGTTTTTGCAGTCTAAGGAATATTCCCATTGACTTCAGTAGGGCCAGAATTTCACTGTGTTTTTAATTACACATGTGGAAATATCGTTTGAAACCACTAGAAATGTTGGTAGTGGCTTTCAAGGGTAGATTAGGTCCATGTGGGAATGCCTTAAGTGCTGTTAACATGTAACATTTACTCTTACCCAGGATTTGAAACTTCTCAACAAACAATTAACTGTTGCAAGACTTGTGAAAATATTTGTCAAAGTTGGTGCCTGTCCACGTGGTAGGACTGGTATCAACATGGAACTGGAGGTGTGTATGGAAAAAACCATAGTTCATAGCTACAGGAACAATTAAAATTGCTTTTAAAAACTGCTGCAAATACTATCCTACCTGCTGGAGCAGGAAGAAAATGAATTAATTTTTTGGAAAAAAAAAAAAAAGAGTACAAACTCAGGCCTCTGTTTTTGTCTTCCTTTGTTCTGCCTGCACCTTTTAGTTTAGTTCATGTACATCTATAGTTTTCTTAATATCCCACTCTTTTTAGTAGTCTCAGCATACTGGAGCATCCAGATAACTCCTTAGGAGTGCCATAGCCCTCAGGGGGAATAATACCATTTCCAGGAGGCTGCTGCTGGTGGTAGTTGTGTCTGTGAGGCAGCTGCCTGACAAGATGTATGTCAGTGATTACACAGAGATCAATCTCTGCACTTCCAGCTGCCAAGGCTGTTAAAATGGATCAATAATTAAGATCTGAACCCAGTGATCCTGAAAATCTGGTGATTCAAGAAAGCTGATTAGTGCCATGTGAAGTGCTGCCACCTCAGTGACTGTAGAAGACTCTTGTGGTCCCCAAGAGTTGGCCCAGTTTGGAGGGTTCTCACCCTTCAAGAATTAGCAATGCTCTGTTGTAAATTGCTCAACTGAATTTGTTCTAAACAGATAAACTGAACACACATGGTGAGTCTTACCAGGGGAGCCGTTTTACACACATTCTTGGGGTTTCTTGAAGCATCATGTTCAAGTAAAATATTTTAGGTAATAGCCGTAGTTGTGAGTTACTTTTTAGAGAAATTTCTTACAGCTGCAGATAAAACAAAAATCTATGCAGCAGTTTAGTTCAATATGACTTGTATAAGATGTAACACAGTGTATCACCTCCTAAATTTTTTGAGCTTTGGCTGTTTTCAATTTTTCTTCAGAAGAAGAGATGTTTGACTAGTTAAGTGAGGCCAGTGAGACTTCACAATCACTTCTGAGTTCTTTGCTTGCTCAGTTATACGTGCCTGTTAATGAAGGAATTTTGCAAAAATGAATGAATTTAACCATTGTGTTTCTTTTACTCTAGTTGGTTTTTCTGGAATTTTTTGAAGCTCTTCTTGAATGTGCAGTGGTGTACGTTACCCATGATATGGTTAAGGAGCAAATAGCTCATGAGAATCAGAACAGAGCTAGCTTTAGATTCAAGAACTTCTCCAGGGAAAACTCAACTTTGTACTCAGGATATTCTCAGGTAAAATTGATGCAGCCCTGTTAAATATTATTATGTGTCCACTTAGAGGGCAAAGGCAGGCTCTGCAAATATTCTGTTTCCTGAACGTAGAAACCAAATGTTCCCTCTTTGCATAAACAGTTGTTTGATTGGGTCCTTCTGCTTTTCCTGTTCATTACTACCTTAAATTGTATCATCAGTGTGGACAGTTTTAACACATTTGCACGTTTTCCTAGATAACTATAAATATACATAAAGTAATAAATACACATAAATGACAGATTGGTTGGCTGGTGGAAGACTTCTCTCCTGCTTTAAGCTGAATGTCTAAAATGACATTGCAGCTGTTGTAGGTAGCAAGCCTTGCTGTTTCCCAGCAGTTAAGCTGTGCTCTTTTCTTTTTGCTAAACTTTTGAATAAGGATTTTGGAGGTTGTAAGATGCTGCCTGTGACACAGGTGCAATTTGGATGCACAGGGTAGTTGAAGGCATGAATTAGAATTGTTATTCTTTGGAATTATGCACAAGGTGAAAGTATTTTTATTAATTCCAAGAGCACTCACAAACACCTAATTTCCCAGTCTCTGTAAGCCAGTAGTGCCACTGTACACCACCACTTCCCATTCTTTGGCCAGTTGTTCCCATCCTGTGGACCCATTCCCTTGAATCACTGCAGGCATAGGCACAGTTGCACAGTGAAGTGGTCCAGTTAAAACAGTCAGATTTTCCAAGACCAGAAGAAAATCTTAATTTAAATGTACTGAGGGTAAAATTCTTCTTGTGTTTACACTTCATTAGTGCATATACAGCAGAAGTACAATTGGTGCAGACATAAGCAATGACATTTCTGAGGCAGCTGAGCTGTGCACTCAGGAGCAGATGAACAATAGCATGTAGAGCAACATGTGAGAACAGAGGAACATGTCTAAGAACAGGAGCTTTCATTCTCTGTATTTCTGTCTTTCCCTAGCTCTGAAATAGGATAATCCTGCTTGCCTGGCAGGTATCAAAGGTAAAGTGTTACCTGCTAATACTTGAAAATGTGAAACACTATTGCAATTTTAATGTTTTGAGATAGGCATGATTGCAGAATGCATTTGGTTGGCAGAATGCTTTGGAGATGGGAATTTGTATGACTCAAAGGGACATGGGATCTCACCTTTTAATTTGAACACAAGCCCAGATGTTTAGTAACTGAATTTAAAACTTCTTGCCAGCCACTGAGGTCTCGTGAAGACAAAGAGCAGTGTCAGCAAGCATCTCTTCTGGGTGAGTACTGCAGTTACCATGAACATCTATAAAAATAGAGGTGCTAGAGGAGATTCACTCTTTCTGAAACTTTCAAGACAACTAAAACCGAAGGTGATCATTGAAACAGCTGATGTATTGCAGTTACACAGGGCACTCCATTCAATTTGGCAATTATGACAGGGTTTATGTGTAGCTTTCCATACCTACTGCACACAGAGAACTGGGCAGGTTTGAATCTCTGAATTTTCTGTGCTTTTTAATTAGAAGCAATCACTTTTTCCTTAACAATAACTTTAAAGGCTTTTTAAACCTTAATTCTTCCTGTTCTATCCCACTCATTTGGGCATGGAAACAAGAGATTGAACTCTGCACTGTTGCCTTCATTATAGACAAACTTTTCATAATTTCAGAAACATTTTAACCACAAGTCTAGCTGTCAGGTCAGGGGACAATCTATATTTGTTTGTGCTGAAGATCAAACTTGATATTTAATGCATAGAATTAAAGAGTGAGTTCTTCTAATTTTCTCTCTTTGCATTATCAGAGACTGTCCTCTCATTTGCCCCAGCTTGTGCAGACAGCAAAGATGATCTGTCATTGTCCAGCTGGGATGCAGGAAAAGAACCAGATTCCTCTCCAGCAAAGGAACTGGGAGGTAAAGAAGTCCTACTGATTTTTTACTAACACCCCCACAAAAAAATCCCTTGTAGCTCTTGAATAGTGAAATTTTCATTGTATATGCAGATTTCAGCTTGTCACAAGAGGGCAGTAAATGAACATTTATTCTCGAGGAAGATTTTTTTAAAAACTTAAAATATTTTTTAAAAGAGAATGAAACTTCATAATTAAATCAGACATTTAGGTATTTACTTAAACAGTTTCCCTGATTTTAAAATGCCACATTTTATTTGTAGGGCATCTAGAAGATGTAATTTGTATTTACTCCATGAGAAGCTCAATCTGCGAGCCTGCTCATTTAATGTCTTGGAAAAATAAAATATATTACTGCTATGTCCTGCTTCTTTTACTTAATATAAGAATTATTCTTAGTGGTGTGGCACCATTAGCTGGGATAAGATGCCTTATGTCAGGACAGGCCAACATTCATGCAGAAGAGACATCAGTAAGAGCACTTTTTATGTTGATGCTTGTAACTTTTTTGTACCATCTTCTGGCTGATTAGCAGATCTCATCTGGGTTGGGTTTTCGTGCTTGTTAAATGTTTCCTGCTGATAAAGAACTCAAATCCAGGAACATAGGTAGACAAGAATCTTTGTGTGGTCATCAGCTCTTCCACTGAAATCTGATCACTGAAAAGTTACACATCTGGAAAAAATAGTGTTTCTTCAGGACCCTGAACTGGGCCCTGTCCTGTTTTCTGACACCTCTGACAACTGGACATTTGCATTCCGTCCTCTCAGGTGGTCATTTGCTCCTCCATTCCCCGGTGCCCAGGGCTCACAGAACCTGAACTGTCATCAGGTCACTGCAGAAGACAGGTCTGGGATTAAAGGGGAGAGTCCACAGTCTTTTGGTGCCATTCCCAGGGCCAAGTCACTCTGAGGCCCCACGAAAGGACCATCCCTTTCCCATGCATCATTCCAAGTGTCTCTGAGCTGCCACGTTCTGTACATGCAGAAGCCAGTTTGCCATTGCACTGACACAGAGCTGAAATACTGCAGTCCAAAACACATTTGAAACAGAAGTGCCCTGCTAAATAAGCATGTTTAATTTACATGTTGCAGATGAAGCAAAAGAAGACAAAACTGAACAAGATGAAAAATTTTGTCTGTGGATGTATCAGATGGAAATCTTTTTCACAACTAAGCTCTTCCCTGCTTACCAGCAGGAGAAAGTGCTGAGGCAAAAAGTAGAAGAAAAGCAAAAGGAGGATGTTGAATTAGCTGAGCTGAGAAAGATCAAGGATGTGGAGCTGGCAAAGTAAGTGTTGAATCTTGTCTTGCAGTACTGTTATCTCTTATCTTCCTCTAACAAAATTATTGAAAATGAGAAATGTGCTTAAGAAAGTAGTTTAGCTTACTGGAACTGGAAAACAAACTCATCCAGGTGTAATTAGTAACATAGAGAATGTAACTGTCTGGAGTAACAAATCCAGGCTGCTTTCAGGTTACAGAACTCTTAACTCTGATATTTCCTGGCAAAGACAGTTAAGACATGTTTGGACTTGAAGTGGTGATCAGACAGACTCTGCCTCTCTCCACTAGGACAGTTCATCCTGCTCGGACTCTGAGAAGGGCTGGAGTTGCATAGCCAGTATAAATCTGTCTCCCCCCTCTTGCAGTACATTAAATTCAAACTTTGTCCACTCAGACTCATTGCTGAAAGAGAAGCAGAAGAGGTAAGAAGACAAGAAGCAGCTGCAGCAGAAAAAGCACGTGCCTCCCAGAGTGCAGCTGCTGAGGCGTCCGAGGATCCTGTCCCACAGGAAGTGTCCCCGCGGAAGGGAAGCAGAGCGCGCCTGTCAAAGGGGGAGGCACAGAAGGGAGGGCCCTCTCCAAAGAAAGATGCCCACAGGAAAGACTCCTCACAGAAGAAAGAGGCCCAAAAGAAAGCACCCTCAGTGAAGAAAGAGGCACAGAAGGCAGCACCTGCAGGTAACACGGGGCCTGCTAACAAGAAAAACAAACCCTCTGGTAAAAACCACTGAAACTTCAAGCAAGTTCTCTTCAAATAGAAAAAAAAACAACAAACAAACCCAAACAACACCAGAACAACAACACTTGTAGGGAGCTGTAAATATTATAAGACTGTATGCACAAGAATTGATTTCAGAGGGAAACTGTTTTGCACCGGGGTCTTGGGCAAGTTACATTGCACTAAACTATCAGATAGTCACACAATGATGCAAATGAACACAGGAAAACAAAAAGATGCCCTTAAAAGTGTAACAATTATTAGCTTTATTTTCCAGCAAAATATTCACATAACATATCAGAATGGAATGGTACAGATGAATTCAGACTGGTTTCTAATTAGCTTGCACATAAACATGTTTAAAATTTAAAAATTTTATGGTCAGAGTTTACAGATTTTAGTAGAAATTTTGATTCTTACAAAGCAAGTATTGCTTTACTATTGTCATTATTCCAGTCAATAATATGACTAATAACTTCTCATGTTGAACAAGTGCCTGACATTGACATCTTCAATAAATCAGCCCTTTGCAGATCAATCCAAGAAGAAAATATTGTTAAACTGTGTTGCACAAAGTTTCTTCACTTCTTCTGTTAATAAGAAAAAAAAAAGATACTTCAGTATGATATTTTTACAGAAACCTCCTCAAGAGAAACCCTGGGGATCGTCACAGACAATATAATTAAATTCAAACAGAAAAAACCCTATGAGTTTCTAACGTAGAAATACACTTAATGTTACTCTGTCTTCAGTAGGAGAAAGTCAAGTCAAGTCTGGCATCTCACCCTGTCTGAAAGGTGAGTTGTATTTTAAGTGGCTGAAGTGTAAATGATGGGCCACTCATCTTGGCAAACTTACACTGCAACAACAGCAGACTTGGCTCCATCCTGAGGAAGTACATTATAACCCCTTTTTCAGAGAGAGGAGGAATTAGGGTAGTCTGTACAATAAATCAAGTCAGCAAAACTTTTGCTTTGTGCTATTTGGTAGACAACACTTTCTAAGTTTATCAGGCACAGAAACACTCATTTACTGTTTCTGTGTGGCAGGTTTGATGCTGAGAGACAATTACACAAAGATTTCTACGTCATGCAACTCATTTCTCTTTTTAAAGTGTAGGTTGCTAGGCTTTGGTCCTGGAAAGTATTAATTCTTTCCCATTGTTTAAGTGAGCACATTCCTCCTGTTAAGACAGAGAGCCCAAAAATTGCTGCAGGCAAGATTCAAACAGACTTTAGGAGAAATAGCAATTTAAAAGCTTATTGCATCCTAATGTTCATTTGCACTCTTAGTCACAGTAAATCATTCTGAAAACCACGTTAGAAACAAGACAGCAACGGGATGAGGATCCCTGACAGGACAGACAGACAGATATCATGTGTAAGTAACCTACCCCTGGATCACTGACAAATAAAACCCAACTCAGATGTAAATATGTTCATCTCTCACCTGTCATATACTGTATTAATTACTCCTAAACTAAGCTCATAGATCTCTCCTCTATTATTTGAAGGAGGAATAATGACTGATTAATAATTAAGAATGTCTGCTGAATATTTATGCTGTTCTTTCACAGCTGATAGAAGGCAGACTAAAACCTTAGGCAAACTCACCTGGTCTATCAAAGATCAATCACTCTCTACATTTCTCATGAGATGGATTTTATTACTTCCCTAGGGACATACATCTAAATACAGTTACTACTAGAATGTAATAAAAAACAATCCTTACCATTAACTTCAATCAGATTTACATTTTTTTGATTCAAAATAACATACAGTTCTCTCTGGTCAGACTTCTTCCCAACTACCCAGTAATCACTCATTGCCTTCACAATAATCTCCTCATCTTCATCAACTCTGAAAGAAATTTTAGGAAGAAGGTGGCAGCAAGTTCATCTTCAACAATTTGTCCGTAATCATTAGGAGAGTTCCCTGTCATAAGTTGTTGTGGTTGTGCAGTATCGAAGAGAATACCAATTCTAACTCAGCCATCATTCAGCAGTCAAAGGCTGCATAAATGGCTGCTTAAGACATCCCCAAATGTGTAAATCATTAATTTGTCCATATTCTAAACACTCTGGTGCTCTGAAGAAAACACCTCTCCTCTGTTCTGGTAAGGACACACTTGACAGAATGATGATTTGCTATGGTTTGGTGATTCTGAGCTTTCACAGAACTAAATTCTAAACCTAGACCTAAACCATGCTCAACAGTTAGATACATTCTCTAAAGCTGTCACTAACCCAGTACTTCCATAATATGATGAACCATTCTTTTTTCATTCATAGAAAAATGAAAACCTTGTCCTTCCTTAAGCAGAGTGGGAAAATTGCTAGTTGTTAATTACATAATTAATCACAGTCATTCAACATTTTCATGTTCTTTATTATGACAGAGGGTCTCTCCCACCTTCAGGCTTGATACCCATTGACAAGAAGCCACTTGTCACCTCCATCAGGACTGCAGTAAGTGCAAGGTCCACATTCCATCCATTGGCTCACCCCAGCAGCCCCCAGCTGTGGCAGGGGCAAGGATGACACAGGCACAAGCAGGTTTCCCTGTCCTTTATACTACTTCCCCAGATTAGTCAGACTTTAGTGCTTCCCATCCCATTTGTTATGACTACTCTGAGGTCTCCAATAGATTTGATATTTTCTTGGATAGAGGCCCTGGCCCTCTTCTAAGTTATTTTTTTAAAAGGACACTAGAAATTCTGTTTAAGATGGACTACTTCTAAACCAACACAAAATACCAAACATGAACTGCCAGCCATCAACAAAAAAGACTGGAAAGCTTCAGTCATTTGGAAAAAAAAAATCTAATTGACAGTAGGAGTTACAGACTATTTAATAGTTAAGCATTACCTGGAGAAGTCACTGTTGATGTCACCGAGAATCTTCATGAGGTCGGGGTGAACAGATGCAAGTGATACACTGGGTGTTTTCCTCATGTGAATGGTACTTTTCTCTGCCAGGTTCATGTGATTGAAATAGATAAACTTAAACTGAGGTTCCTTCTCAGCCCTAGGAAGATTTAAAAAGAAAAAAAAAGTGATTTGTGAATACTGACATGTTCTATAACCACAGGCTTCACAGACAATGGTAGTGAGCAGTGCAAAGCTTAGACAGCCTGAAGTCATCTTCACATTGAAGAGACCCAAGTGTTTTAAGACTTGTGGGATTGCACTTCATTTTAACACACTTTAAAAAAACAAAACAAAACAAAACACAAACGAGCCTGTAGAACCAGCCAGTGTTTCCCCTTCTGCTGCTTAGGCTGCCAGTGAACAGACACAGGGGAGTCTAAGGGCCTTGTCCCCCTTCACAGTAGTAATTCATTTGCATTTTTCTAATGAGCTGGTTTTGCTCTGTCTTCATTTTGTTCCCTTGCTGCTCTCCCCTAGGCCAGTCCCCTCTGATTTGAATGGATGCTCAGTCTTTACTTTGATCAGTAAGCCATCTTCCATTCATGTCTTTGTATTGGTTACAACCCAGAGAACAAACTCTTCCCTGATCCAGGCACTTAGATTTGCCCCCAGCATTTGTGTGGGCCAAGCAAGAGACTATTTTCAAAGCCTTGGCAGTGTTCCTCCATTTCCACTTTTATCTACTTAATATAACAACTGTCACTTAGAGCTGTAGTTTTGGTAGAAGCCACAACAAATTCAAGATATGCAAAAACTGGCTACAGCAATTGGTACTTGAGGCAATGCATTATTTAGGACCAGGGAGATACTGTGATGACACCACTCACCTCAGCAAACAACCAGATACCCCTGCTCTCCGTCAGCCACATGCATCAGTGTCAAGAAACTGGATCATGTTTTCAGGACACCATGGCATTAAACTTTTAAAGAGTTAAAGCTGCCAAAGCCAGTCCCAGATGACATTTAAAAAGCCCAAGTTTAATGATTTAGTAGATTGGCACAATTTCAAGCACATCCTATTCTATCCCGTGCGATTTTGCTGATTTGGGAAGCTACCACTGAATGAGTTCACTCCCACACCTATCTTTGTTTGAATTCCTCCTTTGTTGCCACATGTGATACTGTTCCTGCTTCCCCAACTAACACATCTGTTGAAAAATAGATACAATTTTATGGCAAATCAAGTCCTCGACTGTAAAGCTTCTGTTGTAACCAAATAATCCACTCACTAAAATCCCCGATTGAAATTGTTAAACAGGAGTTGTTCTGGTACCTAAACCTTCATTTTGCTTTTGGATTTGTAACTGAGTGAAGAGTTACACTGC
The DNA here is from genome assembly GCF_001604755.1 of Lepidothrix coronata. NCBI lineage: Eukaryota > Metazoa > Chordata > Aves > Passeriformes > Pipridae > Lepidothrix > Lepidothrix coronata. The sequence goes on along the minus strand of NW_016690221.1, from coordinate 3,918,477 downwards.
CCAAGCCTTGTTCCTAAGGCAAACTCAGAGCCAGCAGTCAGTGACCACTTGATGTGAAAAATGCTGTTTTTTGAACATTACACAGAACAGCAGCCTGGGAAAGCAGAATTCAAAGGAAATCTGCGTGAAAGAGGATGTGGGCAAAGACAGTGATATTTTTAATTTACTTTTTAAACTTAAATGTTCTACTGGCCAGAGGGCTATTTGTGAACATTATGAGATTCTGTTTTCCTCAAGAAAAGCTAGACAGTATAAACTGAGGTTAAAATTTTGAGGGAACTGCTACTTCTCTACCTCAGCATGGGGGAGAGGTGTCAGAAGACTTGTCAGTTCATTTCAGTGCACATATGAAAGAAGTTCTACCTGAATGATTTGCTGACAGCTGGGGCAGGAGGAGGCAGAATGTCAATTGGTAACGGTCATATTTGCCTTAGTATTTACATTATTTTCTCTGCAGCAATTATGCACATGGAGGAAAAAGATTTCAGCCACACAATTAACACTCGTTCATAAATTAGTAACATCTATGTTCTTTCTTCAGGGAGACCTAAGCATGCAAGGACATGCACTTCATAAACACTTAGGGTGCAGAAAGGTAGACAAACATTGTTCAAAGTACACAGTTAACTCAACGCTTTCAAAAGCTGGGCTCATATTGTTATTTAAGCAGTTCATTAAACCTGACTTTTCACCATGTAATGAGGGAATGCAGCAGGAAGTGTGGTACAAACCCCGATATTCTCTTGTTGATGTTGTACTGTTCACAAATGTCTGATGCCAGCACGGTGAGCTGAGGCCCAACAATGCTGTCCAGCTTCCGGCAGAACTCCAGCGTGGGCGGGATCGAAGCTGTGCCAGGGAAAGGAAGGGCAGAGATGGGATTCCCTTCCCACAGCTGAAGGTACAGTTTCTGTAGTTGTTCTCTTTAAACATCAGTATGAGTCCAAGGACAAATTTTTCTCATAATTACAACCTTATGGGTGATTTTGAAAGTGGCTCACTGAAGCAGTATTTAGTGTGTAAATTGAGTTACTTAAGCCATTGGAGCAGACTGATAAAAGCACTCACGAAAAAGAGACTCAAATAACAAATTAATGGGAGTATTTTTCAAGAGTAAAACAAGCTGCATGTGAAAGTATTTTGTACTAACTATGTCTTGCCAAAGAAGTGAGGCTGACAGGTACTTACCATCAATCATAAAGCAGACAGCTGCACTCATGGCCTGGAACAAAAAAAGTTAAAGCAAAAAAACCATTTACAACAGGTTACCTCAACTACCTCAAATAAATGACAATACTTCAGTGAGGTCACACACAGGTGAAGCAGTTAAATTAAAGAAGAAATTAAAAAAATCTACTTGAAAGGTAGCATTTCAACAGGATAATCTCTTTGCAATCCTACACAACAGAGTCAAGCTATGATTTTCAAATCAGCCCAGTTAACAGTTTAAGTTGTAGGGGAAAGGTAAAATTTGGTAAAAATGCATTTATGCAAAGATGTCTTCAAGAAATTTGGATTTAATGTAAAAAAAATTTATTTTATTGATTAATCCTACTCAAGCCAGGTATGAAATCACTTAAAGCAACTGAAGGCTGGTACTTTGTTTTAATAAAACAGCTGCTTGTTTTGGAGAGGGTACAAGAGAGGGGGAAAGAGGATTCAGGCTTTAAAGTTGATTGCTAGAAATGTTATTTTTCTGTCTCTTTGCTTTAACCTGGTCATATCTGTGCACCTTTCTATACACTCTTAAGTACTTCACATCACTGTCTTAATTGTACAGAGATTCCTAATTCTGTGGAGGAATTGCAGAGAAAACTGTAATACCTTATAAACAATTAAATGAAGCTCCTCGTAAGTGTCATCAGTGTTAACAAATATTTTGGGGAAACGGCATTTTGTTTCTGGATCATTAAGATTTAAAGGTCCAGTAAGAAACCTAGAAAACAATTCAACAGGTCAGGTGAGATGAATTCCTGTATTTCAGTTTCTCCAGTTTAACAGGTATTCTCCAAACTAACAATTACTTGCATGTATGAATAGATTTGAATACAGTGAGTTTTCAGCTATCCACGCAGGCACAGAGCCCTTTGTATATTATCTCAACACTCTTATATTTTTTAAGGATTATTTGCAAATATGCCTCAAAGAGTTACAGAAACAGCATCAGAAATGCAGAATAATGCCAAGGAAAAGCTGTGCAGATCATCAAAGAAACAGGAACAAAATTCTTTCCATCTTCAGTCTGTGAGTATCTTTAAAACCTCTTTTTTGTTGCTATGGGGAAGCCCCTTCCTTTCCTGTCCAACAGTACATCCAGACTAGTTTGGTGTAGGAAGTGGTGTACTAGAAGCACCTAAACTTGGGAGAGGGGCATAGACAGGGAGTGTGTGCCAATGTCTTGATCCCAAAGGAATACAATAAATCAAGGAAGAGGAATTCTCGTGATGAAGGGTGTCCAAACCCACAATTATTCAAAATTATGTTGCCCAGCTGCTTAAGTGCAGAATTCCCCACTCTGATGCTGAGGACAGAGGAAAAGCAATTGGTAAATCCTAGATTAAATCTACACCTTTGTCTGGAGTGCCTGATTGAAAAGAAATGACTGGAGCAATTCCCAAATTTGTCAGGCAGTGCATTAAGAGCAATGGGAAGAAAAATAAACGTGAAGTTACGTTAATGAAGCATTTTCTCTTTTTTCCAGAGGTTAGGTTTCACATTGCAGCACCTACTGTGCAACCCTCTGGAATGAACTGTGTGTGGGTATGTACTCAAAATACACACACTTCTCCCAGGGTTTTTGAGGGAAGAAGCAGCAGATGGGGACAGTAAAACAGGACCCACCTTCCATAGTGCTGCAGATTTCCCGGCATTTCAGCACGTATTGGAGAATCTCTTCCCGCTAACTGAAGCAAAAAAGGACACACCAGAAAAACCAGCTTAGAGGCAGAGAGAAGAGAGATATTTCTCCTTGGTATTTTAGCCCTTAGTAGGATCAGAGAAACAGGGAGAAAAGAAAAAATAACAAACACAAAACCCAAACCAACCACTTTCACGCCCAAAAAAACCCAACCCAACTATAATACCTCAGGTTCCATGTGCCTTGGAAACAGAGATGTTGTGAGATATTTGTACAAAATTCTCATGTCATCTTGCTCCAGTCCACTCCTAGAAAAAAAACACAAATGATGTTTGTGCTGCAGTTCAGATCACACATTTTCCTCCAACCAAAACTCGGGCAGAGCACATAATAAACCAGGGCAGCAACAATTCAGTGTCTCAGTGGAGTCAATCCCAGAACATTAATTTCTATTACAATGTTAGTTTATTTGCTAAATGCAAAACACATATAAATTAGCCATAAACCTGAAAAGAAATAAAATTATACTTAAACAAAGATCCAGTTTGATATTCTTAAATCCATTTTTAAGTAGAACTCTTCACAAGCATTGCAATTTCTAGTACAGAATTACATGAAGACCAATCCTTAATTTAATTACCTTCACTACTAAAAATTCTTATGGAGGAACCTGTGTATATTCACAGAGGCTCTTGTGATGGAGATGACAAGGACACTTCTCCAGCTGCTCCCCAGGAAGTAATAATTTGATACAGGCTAGAGATTTCAAAGCTCAGACCAGTGCCTTTTCTACTGAATGGTAGCATGACTCATGTTTTCTCATTTTTATCCAACTCTTTCACTGATTCAAAAGCTTTTCTATTTTGACACTTATTTATAGGATGAGAAGTTGAAGACACACAAAAGAATTACTGAAGTACCTACCAGATAAGCTGGTCATTGTAGAGGAATGCAGTATACTTGACTATGTTCAGGCTTTCTTCCATCCTATTAATAAACGACTGAATTTTCAAGTAAGTCATTTTATCCAGTGGGAAGAAGCTGATTCCACAAAACACATCCAGCAGATCACAAGACTGTAAGTGCAGTGTCTGCAAGTACTGGGAGAACAATGATAGGTGGCTTTCAGAATTCAGAAAACTGCCAATGTGTAGATTTAAATTACAAATTTGAGTCTAAACACCAATAATCTGGAATAACAAAGAAAGAAAATCCTTCCTGTTCTGCTTGTCTTGGGAGCAGAGAATTAGCTTTCAATGTGCAAAGGAAGAGATATTTTCTGTTGTTCTCTTTCTTGATAGAGTATAACCTTTACCAAGAGATTTCTAATGCACTATCCAGTGCTCTGTGAAAGATGTGTTATCCAATGGCTCCCTCTACAGTCATTTCACATCACCAAAAACACACAAGTAATAATTACAGCGTGACAGATTTCTCTCAGTTTGTAACCTAAGTCTTATTTCTTTTCAGAGTTTCAGTGCAGTGCAAGCCTGCCAGCAACATGTTGCTAACTTGTTCAATAGGGTTATAACAGACAATTTGCACGACTACATTTTTTAAGCTCTTCTAATTTCCTGATGAAAAAGAGAAATTTTCATTAGGTTTCTTTCTATTATACAAATCTATAGAAATTACTGTTTTATCCTCAGCAGGAACATCAAAGAAAAACAATGTTTTAAAGATAAAAATACATTACTTTCTCTTTTGCCATGGTCTATTTTTAATAGACAGAAGCACACATCAACTCATCAAAGTACTCCTTGTGCCAGTGGTGTTCATTCTAAAGCCTACAAGTCTTACAAACAAACAAAACAAGACCCTCCCCAATCCACAAGCAAAGCCTGTACTTCTGTTTACACTGTCACAACGTTGTGTTATTTTAAAAATCTGTTAGGAGAACAAAATTTTAAACACCATTACGCAGTGTCTACACTCCATCCTTATCAGGGACCTCAAGATTCACATCTCTACCACAAGAGCACTAACTGCTGACAGCAGTCCTGTTTCCTTCTGTGCAAACAAGGAAAATGGGGGCAGGCAGGCACTTGGCTGCCACCTTTTAAAGCTTGATGAAACTTTTCATGTAGGAACTCAAAATTCTGCCAGACTATTCAGTCAGTTCCTTAGTGTGAAAAATACATGAATAATATTTGATTTCTTGCTCAGAAATAGATTTTGCTTTTCATTCTTTCACTGAAACATCAGCTTTGAAATTATATTCTGAAGACTAGTTATAATGAAGACAATATTTCCTCTAACCTTCTCAGGTATGACTACTAATTCCACCTGGGGGTGTGGTAGGGGGAAGAAGTTAAAAATTTAAACTATTTACTACTTCATCTTGTGCACGCAGGGTGTGGAATCTCCACCCCTGGATCTTTTCAAGACTCAACCATCCAAAGCCCTGGGCAGGAGAGTTTAAATACAGTGTTTCCCTGCTTTGAGTAGGAGGCTGAACTGGATGACCTTCCCAGGTTCCTTCCAAAGGCAATGATTCTGCAACAGTAACTCAAATAAAACTCAAAACTGGTATCATAGTAACCAAGTCAAACAGCAAAACAGAATTTCCGAAGAATGAACATGATTCTGTTAGGTAAAATATCCAATAGCTAAGCTGTTCCATCAAGCCATATCCATGCTTTGTGGTTCAGCTCCACTTGAAGAACCTACTGAGCTAGTAGAAGCAGGAAGTATTTGACAAAATGAGTACCCAGATACTTTGTGTTGCCACCACACGTTTTCCACTGTTTTATAGTCACACTGCTGCCACTTAGAGGAGATTTTTGCATCTTATTTCCAATGTAGAATCACACTTTATGTGCCTGAAAAATAAGGTCTTACCCGATGGAAGAATTTCTCTAGTCTCTCCTTTAGGCCTTTCACACCTCCATCTTCCATGGCCTTCAGGAACGTGCCATTGAAAAGCTAACAGTTAAAAGGAAAAAAAAATCAGTTAGTTGGGCAATCATTTACAATAATTTCTTGTAACTTGGCTATGAATATAGCTAGATTACAATACACCTCCCATTCCTCAGTATTTGTACTCCACATCAATCCAAATGTACCCCTTTTTTATTGAAAAAACATCTCAGATTTGCAGGGTCCAGGCAGTTATGGCAGCAGAGGCAGAATATTTATGTGTCATTTAAGTGTCTTATGCTTTTGTTTCGTAAAAGGCCTTTAACCAGGGCTGTTTCTCAAGCAGATAATAGCTAACACCATCAAAATCAAATACTTATTAGTGTAACTGCCCAGGAAACTTGGACTTTACAAAAATTAGAAGGCTTTTATTATTACAATAAGCTATTGAACCAGCACAGAGCTGTATTTTTCTCTTCCATGAATTCCATTTCAGCTGCAGGAAGAGAGTAGATAACAGTGATGAGATGAGAATGCCAAAGCAATGATGAGCTTGCACACCCAAAGGGTACCATGAGGATCTTCTTCCCTTCCCAAGAGGAGCCTCTGGTATTAACTCTACCTTGTACATGCTGTAGCACTGCTGCAGGACCGAGCTATAGACCTTGTCCTGCAGGAAAGAGAGCAGCACATCAGTGAAGCAGAGGCAGAATTACAAGTATTTTGGCTGAGCTAAACGTAATGTATGTTTTCAAAGAGCCAGCAAAGACACAATTTAGAGAAATCAATCTCTGAAAAGTTAAATAGCATTTTCAGTCAGCATTTAGAAATGCTTTGTACTGTCTTTGTACTTATAAAGTACAATTTCAATAAAAGGAGTCCCTTCCCCCCTCACATTTAGTACCCAAAGCACCTTACAAACTCATGCCCAAGATTCCAGTTACAAATAGTGCCCTCCCTGAGACCAGCAGCCAGTGAACATGAACCTACTTCTGGCAGCTCTCTCTTCATCCAGGTCAAAGGCTGAAGGAGGTGGGACACCATAGCAGGTTTTTTGGGGCTAAGATCTTAACCCAGATGCAAAAAGACTATTAACTGGCAAAATAGAGTCCCTATGACACCCATCCTTTTGTTAGGACACAATAAGGAATGGAAGTAGTGCACTAGCAGTCTTAAGAAAGTAGTAACATGTATACTTAAACCTCATAAAAATATGTAGACTTAAAAGCTTGCAAGAACTTCATTAAACAAACAGATCCTAAGAAATATTCACCTATTATAAGCTAGAAATATTCACCTATTCCAAGCTAAAGTCTCATGGGTGCATATTTTGCTAATGTTTATGGGATGATCTTGAACTGTTCCCTGGATAATCCGCTGTCTTGTACTCTTCTTTCAACTTGACTGAAAATACTTTGCCCTCTTTCCATTTATGGAGACAGATATGGATACATAGAAAAATCAATTTGACAGCAGTTCAAGAAGAATCAAACTAAGATATTTCTGGAAGTACCCTTAAAATACAATATAACCCATTAAAATAATAAAAAAAAAAAAAGGAAAGTTCAGTCTTACCAGCAATTCTTCTTCCTGATATTCATAGACTGGCTTTCCATCTTTGTGTTTTTCTATTATGGGATTCCGTACAACCTAGGAAGTGGAACAGGCTGGTATTAGACAATGCAGAATGCATGGAGAACATTGCAGGATGGTGCTTTAGGAACATGCAGATCACATGCATAAGTACCATGACCATCCAGAAGTTTTCTTCAGGTTCGTGGAAAAATTGTCTGTTCTTCTGTGTATGTAGGGATTTTGCTGGTTTTGTTGGACTAAAGGTCCTGGAAAGAAGACATATATGTGGGCATAGGTATTTATACACAGTCACAGCAAGAAGACATATGACTTGAGAGATTTAAAACACAGTGCTTGTGCCAACACAGCAAGCCATGCAATCAGACTTCTCACCTCGTGAATTGCACTATAGCTTCACATAGCCCCACATTTCTAATTTTTTCATTCTTTTCTACTTCATTTGGGTGATAGAAGAGAATCTTCTTTTCTTCCTAAAATGTGAAAAAAGAAGAATCCAAGCAAATGAATTTTAACAGAATCAGAGTTAAAGAATACTGAGTACATGGTTTGCTTGTTTTTTAACTTTAATCCCTGTATTTCCTAGGCAGAATTTTATCTTGTACCAAAATGGGCTTCTGTAATAATGGATTAAAAGCATATTTAAGCACACTTAAGCAGTCAGTCATCCCATGATATCTCAAAATACTTTATAAATTGAAGGCTATTGAAATCACTTCTCAGCTAGTTCAAAGCAAGGCGAGCTTCAAAGCCAGATCAAAGCAAGGCTAGTTTCAAAGCCAGCTCAGATTACTCCAGGCCTTGTCCAGTCATGTTTTCAATATATCCAAAGATGGAAATTCCACAACCTTTCCAGGCCCTGCTCTCCTATTAGACCACTTCACTGTGAAGAATGTTTTTCTTCTAGCTCATCAGAATTTCCCTTGCTGGAACTTCATCCATTACGTCTCATTCTTTCACTTCAAGAACCCAATTCCATCATCTCCAGCCATTCTTTAGGCTGGTGAAACTGCCCTCAGACCCTCTTCCACATCGTCTGTTCTTCAGGCTGCACAAATACAGTTGAAGGCTCTCCTGGTACGCCACAGACTGGCTCGAGACCTTTTCACTGGGCTTGCTTCATCTTGTCAGTATTTTTGCTACCCTGGGAAGCCCTGGAGGAACACAGCACCCACCAGCAGTCCCACACGTGCTGGAGAGGGGGAAGCAATCGCTCCACTGGCCCTGCTGAGCCACAGCCCGGCTCGCCCGGCTCCACTGCCACAAGTGCTGCTGATTCACGTACGACCTGTTGGTCACCAGACTCCCTGGTCCTGTTCTGCAAAGCTGCTTCCAACCAGTCAGCCCCTGACCTGCCATGGTGTGTGAGATTATTTCACCCCACACACGGGACTTTGCCTTCGCTGAGCCCCACCAGGATTCCGCCGGCCCATTCCCCAGCTCGCCGAAGGTCCCTGCAGAGCACCAACAGCTTGCCCCGGGTTGGAGTCACCCAGAATCACCCAGGAGCTTGCTGAGGGCACGTTCAGCCTCACTGTCCCGTCACTACTAAAAATGTGAGTACACTGCTCTGTTCAAAAACTACTGCAGCTGAAGATTATCACATGAGCCACACAATATGCTGTTTTCTAAAGCTAGAGACTAGAACTTGAGTTTACTTGTTAAGGGTCACAGCAGCAAGAGAACATCAGCAGTAACTTGAATTTAACGAAGTTAAACAGTAACCTGTAACGGTAATAGTAACCACATTGTATCTACGTCCAGAAAGTTATTTTTAGAGAAAGTTACAGCATCAGTGAAACATAGTTACTGCCTGCCCAGCTCCCCATCTCCAATACAGGCCCTGCCGGTGACAACCCCCCCGGTTACTGCTCCTGTTCGGTCTGAAGCAGAGACCGATCCCGGCCCCGCTGACACCCAGATCCCCGGGGCTGCTGCGGGCCGGGAAAGCCGCAGCTCCGGCCGCCTTTGTCGGGGGCCGGTCCCGGGCCTGGGGCAGGGCCAGCCCCGCCGGGAGGTGCCCGCCTGTCCCCGCAGCCCCGGCGGCGACAGCCCCCGGTACCTCTCCCTCTTTGGGCCCCAGCTTGGGGTTGTAGATGAAGAAACTGAGGAGGGTCGGAGCGAGCTGCTTCTCCTGGCCGGTCCCCCCCGCCGCCGCCGCCATCCTGAGCCTGGGGCCGGCAGCCGCCAGACACCATCGGGAGCGGCCCGAGGCCGCCCCGGCACCGGCACCAGCCCCGGCCCCGCCGCGCCTGCAGCGGCCCGGCCCGGCCGCCCTCCCGCCTCCGCCCCGGAAGAGCAGGATCGGCCGGGAAGCGCTCCCGGCAGGCGGGGATGGACCCGCAGCGCCCCCGCCAGACACGGCGGGCACGGGAGCGGCGGGAGCCCAGGCAGGGGAGTCCGGGGGGTCCCGGTGTTCCCTCAGCGAGGGGCTGTGCGGGGACCTCCAGCGGGAATCGCAGATCCCTGAGGGGCACAGCCCCTCCCGGGCAGCCCCAGCCGGTGGGCCCGGGGGTGCCGCTCTGCCCCAGCGCACCCCTGTTCGCAGAGGCAACACAGGCGCGGTTCACTCCCCTCTAACTCGTTCAGGGCGGCTGGAAAAAGTAGAAACGATTTATTTTTAGAGTTAGAATTCGATGTTTGAAAGATGAGATCGACAAGTTTGAGTACGTTGAAGGAAATGTAATCCAGCATGACATAGTGCAGGTAATCCTTTCACCATAAATATTATGTCTGTTCTGATTATTTTTTCATTTTTTTTGTCTGGCATTTTAAGATAGTGGCATTTAACTAATAAAATAAGCTTTTCTCTTAGTTTTCAATTCCCATTTTAATAAAATTCAGTGTGAACTAAATTAGGAGTAAAAACAGCTACATGTGTGGACCGGCCGGGTAGGAGGGACACAACAGGCCGAGCCACAGCATTCCCAGACAGTTGTAGGAAATGTTTCCAAAACTGCAGAGAGAATCTGCTTTATCATTTCATGCAGGTGTTTTCAGAGAGGCCACAGCAGAGGGTGACTCCTGCCCCTTGCCAGCAGAGCAGGATGAGGAAAGGCCCTGCTGTACTGGGCTCCCCAGGGTTTCTCTGAGGAAGCATCAGGCCAAACATGTCAGGATAAGACATCCACATACAGTAATTCCTGTTTTCTACCCTACAGCTCTGAGTTTAAATTCAGTAGTGTGTGCAGATGAGCCCTTTCTTTAATAGTCTGTCCATTTGAAGGCTGCAGTACAGTTGAGACAATTTCTGGGAACATCCAGTCAGGATTGAATATATCAAACAAAAAGAGCTGTTCCCCTCCTTGTTTGTGCTCTGCTGCAGGTAGGGGTGAGGTGGTGATCAAGACTGTTAGAGGGGAAGTTAATTTCTTTATGCTATCACTTAAAGCAAAATGTGGAAATTCTTAAAATTGGTGCTATTTATAGTCAAGTTAATTAATTTCTCACCAAAGAAATTATGGAACTGCAGTGACTGTAGATTTTGGATTGTGTTGGTTTCAATATTTATATAATTGTTTATAAATATTTAGATGTGTATTTGGTCAGGACTTAACAAGATGGAGATTCTGGGCTATGACTAAGGTGCCTGTTTACTGCTGTAATACAAATACTGGTGCAGGGGTTACCTTGTGGAGGGATGTGCAATTGGACAGTGGGGACTCACTGTAATTGGTGATTGCTAAGGAAGGTGTTTCCTTGCCAAACGTTTCCTAGGAAGGGAATTAATATATGTGTAGTGATTGATAAAATATAATTCTGCTTGGTGCAACCTCATCTGTAACTTGACATTGCTTTTGGTGGAAGTATTTGTGACAATCTACAAAGTGTAAGTGATAAGAGATTCAATTAAATTATTACATTTCTAATGTACACATTAACAGGGCAGGAAGAAACTTCGATTGTGGTTCCAATTTCATCCCATCTTCTTAATTGTATGTGCAGTAACACCACACCTTGACATTTGCAAGGTGGCATCAGATCACCCCGAGTTTGAAATGTGATTCCTAGCCCATGATTATGTAAAATTAAACTGCTGCATAAGTACATGGGGAATTTGCAGGACAACCCCTGCATCAAGAGGCAAGCAATTAACAACTTTATGACTGCTTTCTAATTTATTTTTAAAATAACATAGGAGTAAGAAATAGTATTGTGTAGGCATACGTTTTGGTTTGTTGAACCTATTTCTGGATACTATTTTTGGCATTTCCGTCAGCTGCATAGTAGCAGACTTAACAAAAAGGTGTACTATAAATCACTCTGGGTGTTAGAGCTGACAGCTTTAAATAAATACAGCTGACAGCTCAAATAGCTGCTCCATTGACAGTATGTGGTCTAAATGTGTTAACAAATGCGTAGACTCAGCAGTTTGGGATTAGTTTAGCAAATAAATTACAAAATAATGCTGTGATCCAGCAAAAAGCACAATGCCTGTGTATCCCTGGTCTGCAGGCTTTGTTAACACTGTCCCAGGCCTTTGAAGCTCTCTGTGAAAACACAACCCTGCAGCTGGAGCAGGGGTCCTGCTAAGACAGCACTCACCTCCCCCAGATTCCTTCTCAGTGTGGTGTCGGGGAGTGTGAGCAACAGTGTGAGTGTCGTGGTGAGTAAAGATGGTTTAATAATGGATGTATTTGCTTTGCAGGGTCAGGGATTTCATAAAGGGAGATGGTAACCTTACACTAGCTTGGGTTATGATTAAGGACACAAAGTTACTGAGTAGCAATAAAAAACCGCTTTCATGCAAAACTCGAGATATTTAAATGTTTTGGTTTGTTTAATGTGTTGTTACCACAACACATAACATAATACTTGTGAAAGAAAAGCTGGGAAGAGAGGATGATGAAGGGGCTGGACTGTTAAAAGGATTTCAGCTCTGAAGATTAATTATACTAATAAGTGAATTGTTTCTCTGATGATCAACGCAAGAAATGAGAATTGCATGAAGAATGATGTCATAGTTTGACATATTTAAGGCATGGCATTTTCTGTGCTTAGAAGTTGAATAAAGCTACTGTTTATTCTTCCATATTTTAATTGTAACTATTCACAGACAGGACAGCATGGCACAGGGTATTATAGAGCACATAATGTAACCATGGAATGGAACTCTCGAGACCTGTATTTTAATGTAATCACAAGTATTCTGGTGTTTTCCAAAAAGGTATTTTTATAGTAGTCTTGTCTAGTGAGTGTGCAGTGTACAAGTGATAATTCTGATAACTAGTTGCAACTTCTGTTGCCATCTCTAAGGGTGATTTTCAGTGGTGGCTGATTTCTGACTGCTGCCTTTCATGTCAAATCGTTGTGGTGAGTGCAGCAGTCTGATGCAGCCCTTATTTCCATCATGTTCATTAAAAATATGCTTATACCCATATCTGTATGTTAAATGGGGGTTAAATATGGCCAACATCTTTAGTTTTTCCTTCCTTGTTGGTCAATAAAACCCTGCCCAGGAGCTTTCTCAATTACAAGTGCCTACTTGAAGCAGTTGGAATTCTACACGCCATGTCTCCAGAAGGAGTATTTTGGTTTAGGCCAGAGAGCAGACAAGTATCTTTGTCAGTGAGTAAATCCAGTTTGTTATCACTATCACATGTGTTATAAAAGCATTCCAAAACATCATCTAGTGTTTCAAGGATCCCAGGGAAGGAATAAGTTGTTTTAACTTTACAAGTTTCTTCTACTTCAGAAATCCTACAAGTCAGCAAGTGTTTCTTTACTTAAAATGTTCTCCCACAAAGAGCAGTAATCTACTGGGGTAGGTGCTGTACTATTGAGGTTTTTTAAGGTACTCTTTTTCCTGATAGAAATGCTTGGAAAGAGTCTTTAACTGCAATGTTTTGGATGTCAGAGAGATCTCAGAATATCTCAAGTAGAGTAAGTTTATTTTTTTCTGTTTGGTGCTGTAGTGCAAAACTTTTATACAGTAATAAGTTATAAATGAATAATTGAGACATGTTTTGGATTAGTAATGAACAACAACGTTTTTCTGAAGCCTTTACATACAATTTAGTTAAAATTTCATGTCAGGCCAAAAAGTGGTTCCTTTTTGTTTGTTGCCTCTTGGTTGAACCTGAGTACATTTTGTTGTTTTACAGGAACTTCAGATGCAGACAGTTGAGGTATGTTCTTTTTTCTGGGAAATGAAGGAGATTCTAATTTTGCTCACAAATTTGTTAAGGGCCAGGGCACTGCAGGAATGCTCTGACTACCTGTGCCAGTGACCTGCTCCAGCATGTTACATCTTAGTGGAGGGTAACAGAATTTGTGCTTTGCCTCTGGGTTTCTTTGTCGAGGTTCATGGTGCAAAGGCTGAGGCATTGAGGGGAACTAGAGTTCAGAGTGTAACAGCACCTGGAAAATTCTTTATTTCACATGCATTTGCCTGCCTGATGCAACGTGATTAGTCAAGGTCAGGACACCTAATTGTCAGCGAAATGGAGAGCACTTTGTTTGTTACTTACATGTGAACTACTCCAAGACCCTTCTGTCATCAGACTGATTTCATTGCCAAGAACACACTTTATTTCTTGTGACTATCCTATGACATCTACCCCATGCTATGAGAATTGCTGTGGGTCAGTTCCTCATGGTCAGACCCTTGGCTTGTAAATCTGAGTAGCTCTCTTTAAGTCACTGATACTCTAGAAATTTATGCCAGCTGAGTGTATTTCATAACATTAAAAAAGAGTCTTAAAATTCAATGGTAATTTTTTATCAGTTTGTGTGAATTTTGCACAGTAAGAGAAAAGATGTGAGTGCCATATGAAATTCTACAAACAACTTGTGTGGCAAATTAAGCTGCTCAAAAACATTTTGAAATGGGACAAAAAAATCTGTTTTCATTTGTCAGCTGTTAAGAATTGTGGATTAATAGATACGTGTTTTTTCAAAAGGCAGTAGGTATTTTTGGCTGGCTTGCCAATGCTTGGCTCCCAAAAGAGTGAATAGCTGCAGAGAGCACATAGAGGAGTCCTGAGGGAGGAATCCTTATGGAATTTGTGTTGGTGTAGGTGTGTAGGGTGCCTTGGAGAATGGCATTGCATGAACTTTTCTTCACACTGAGTGAAGGAGAATTTTAATGTATTTGATTGCTTTTGCTTTGATGATGAACACGTTTGAAAGCCAACAGAAAATTTTTAATTACTCTTTTGTTAGGTTTGCAAAACACAGGCTGGGAGAGAGCAAAGGGCCCAGCATATCAAAGCATCAGCATCCCCAGAGATGGTTGTGTTTGTGAAGGACATTTTTAATATGTCAGTCATAGCCCAGAAACACCAGGCAGAGGATGTTGGAGCTTTCTCAACATGCATTTGTTACAATTTCTTCCTCCACGCTTTTAGTCCTCTCTATTGAGAAAACTAGAGAATACCACCAAGAAGATATCTTTTGCTTCCCCTCTGCTTCTTAGAACCTCACAGTTGTCTGAAACCTCAAGTCCACGTGGCTTTCCTTTTAATTCTTTCTGCAGGAAAGCATGTGGGTTTTACTTTCCTCATCTATTAATTGGCTAATGCAAAAAAGTGGTTTGAAACTGCAACAATCTCATTCAGAAGCCACTTTTTAAGCAAAAATGTGTGACTGCTCTTCACTTGGAAGTCAGTGAGAGATTTTATCCTCACCTACCTCACAACTGCATCTGAGCTCCTAGTCTTTGATGGACATCTGAGTGTTCTGAGAATTTAGGCTTAATCCAGGAGGAACTCTCACTAATTTCAAAAGATATCCCATATACAAAGGTCTGATAAGACCAAGATCTTGGAGGGATGAGCACTTTTAGTTTAAGAATTCACATTTCAGTTTAGGGGACAGAAGAACAGACACAAGCTACAGTATATGATTAATTTTTATTGGGTATTTTTAAGGGAAGTGTCTGCTAAATAGAGTTTAGAACAATGTGAGTGGTCCACACAATGAAAAAAATCAGTAATCAGTGTTTCATTTTGTTACTAAGGCGATGAACAAATAACAGACACTGTCAAGATAAACAAGGGACTTCTGATTTTCAAGGGTTTGGAGTGTCTCGTGCAGATTCGTCCCAATTCTATCTTGTTTGGTCCTTTTGAATCTCTAAGCCTGCACCATTTCCTGGAATTCTGTGAAAGATAAGAGATTATTTACAGTAGAAATACTAATATGAAAGGATTAGCAGGAAAAGATTAGTAACATATCAAGAGATTTAGAATAGGAATGAACAGAAAACAGTTCCCTGATAGATGACCAGAGAAAAGAGGCATTGCCTAAACATCCTCTTCTAAACAGCAGGTGGAAAGGCAGTGTTTTGCTGACACTTACAGGGAGTAATAAAATATTCAGGGTAGCTTTAGCCTTCTCTCTGCATAATACTAATCCTAGGCAAAAATACTGGAATGGCTTATGTAGAATTTGAGTAAGAAATAATTAAGAGCTGAACTAAAAAAAAAATTGAAAAGTGAGTCCGTGTGTTTTATTAGCTGTTTGTAACACTTCCATAGCTGAGAAGTGTTGATTTAGAGCACTGTCTAAAGCCAAAAAATTGTGCAGTTCCACGTGGTATGATCCTGGAGTATTGTGTTGTGCAATAAGATACTGTTATTGAAAGGTCTTTTAAATGTTTGGCTTCAGTGAATTAGTGTCTGATCAGTCCTGTCCTGAATGACTATATTAGTATATGGATTGCTTCATAAATCATGTGTGTTTATTCTGGCATAGTTCCTAAGGAACTGGATTTAATTCCTTCCAAAGAAAGAAACAGAAGAGCTCTGTCCTGCTGGTGCAGTGAGCTGGGGAATCTGCCTGCCAGCACATTCCCTGCGTGCTATTCCCTAAGCCTCTTTCATGCTGGCCTGGGCACTTGCTGCTCTCACAGGACAGTGCCATTGGCTGCCAGCCTTTTGTGTGAGTGTGCTTCATGTTCAAAATAGGGCTCAGAAATAGGGAATGAGGAGATCAGGAGGTTTCTGCACTGAGCAGCCATTAAATCCCACCAACATTTGCAGCGGTGAGTGCAACCTGCTGCTTCCTAGAACAGCTGCTCCTTCCTGTCGGGTCCTTACCCTGCCACTGAAGACAAATAGCATCCAACAGATCCTGCTGGGGGATCTTGTGTTGGAGTAGTGACACTTGATCATTCTGTTCTCCTTATTACGCAAAACAAATAAGGGACTATGTGCTGCTGGCTCCTGCATATTGGAAATGTCAGTCAGTGACTAGTGGAATTTCTGTTGGGAAATTGCTGCTGTAAACGAGCTGCTGTGTGTGCTGTTGGTTCCTCTGGGCACAGCTGGTTCTTTGTTCTTGATGTGGCATTTGTGTGTTACAAGTGGTACCAGTGCTGCCTTACATCAGTCAGTGGGAGGAGAAACAAGGGGTAGTTCCCTTCAGAACAACTGGAAATTTGTGAGTGAGAAGCAACAGGAAAGTTCCTCAGGTTTTTTTGACTTGCTTGTGCCAAAGCAGCTGCAGAGAGATGAACCTGTAAGATCAGGGACCTTTTCCACCTTTAAAAGGTTGCTCCTGCAAGGATTTCAGTAAAATCACAGGAGGTACATTGATGTACCATCAACATAAAAGAGAATCACACATCATTACAACACACCCCAGGGAGCTTTGTTCTGCATTTGAACAAGTCAATACCTTCAGCCCCGATTTTCCCGTCCCCGTCGTGATCTGCAGCTGCCAGGAAGGTCTTGGTTTCTGAGGTGGTTAACACTCTGGCTCCACACTCAAACCTCTGAAGGAAATACCTTGGAAGAAAAAAACTTAGGTTTAGATTTTCACACAATATTATTTTTCTATGCTTGTTGTATAATCAAACTGATAGCTATCTCTAAATCATTCACCTCAATAGCCAAGTCCTTCAAACACTGCTTTGTTTGATAAGCTAAATCTTAGTTGTGTATATTCCTGCTTTGTAAGTCCAACCCTGATACAATTGATTCTGCTGTCAAAATCCAGCCCCAGGGAGTTACTTTTTTCTATACTAAGCATCAAAGGCAGGTATTACTAATTTGTTTTTCTCTGTAGGGATTATCTATTTAAATACAAATTTCACAATCTGCTGAAGGATTTCTCAACATTTAGCATAACTTGTGTTCACATTTGCAGAACAGTTCTGGAAAGTAAAAAGTGCTGATAGCTTGATAACATCTAAATAGTTAATAAAATCCTTACTTGAGCTCATCTTCCTCAATATAGCCGCTTTGGTCATTGTCGAGAATCCGGAAGATCTCCTTGAGCTGGCTGCTACTCTTTTTAGACATCCCACTGATCTGAAAGAATTTTTTGGGACTAAAGGAATCTGGAGCTGAAAATAAATTAATAAAAAAATTAACCCCAGACCACTTTGTTCACTGTTCCTAAACGGTCTGAGGGCGCTGCTTTGTTACATTAGAGTTGTTCTAAGCACGAGCAATAGGTGAAGCCTGTCAAGGAGAGAATGAATTTGCCCTACTGGCCCATACCCTCCTAAACATCAAACAAAATCTCGTGGGGATAAGCTGCAAACTGCCAAGATAAACCGGTTATGAACAAACATTCTGTGACAGCTGAGTAAAGAGATCATGGAATTCAGTTTAAAGTACGCACTTGTTCAGTATTCCTTCAGGCCTGAGTCAAACTTGCCCTGTGTTACCCAAAATAACCGATTTGGAGGGTTTGAATTGTTTCCTCACCTTGGCAGTCCCGCAGAGCAGCAGCAATATCCGAAGGGCTTAGAATGTCTGTGAGGCTCATTTTAAACCTGTGCAAAAGAGTATATTGCAAACAGAGTTGTGAAATGCAAATGCATCTTACAGAAAAGTTGGTTTTCTTGTGTTTCGAAGAATGCTGTAAGGATAACAAGGCTTCTAGGAGTAGATTAATCTAATTGATCAAACCAGCATCTCTGCTATTCCTAAACAAAGGACAAGATTTAGTACACTACCTCCTTAAAAAAATTCAGTGCTGAAATAATGCTCTTTAATGAGACGCTTTACATAAATCACGTTGTGAGTTGATTACCAATTTTTTATCATTTACCTTCAACCTATTAAAGTACAGCACGTTTTTAAACTCTGTGTAACTATTAATTTAACTGGAACACATGACATCTGGCAACACAAATAACAGTAGATGCAGTGGGAAAAGGAAAGGTAAGAAAGTTTGCTTCTGTTGTCTCCCCCAACAGCTCTGAAGAACAAAAAGAAAACTGATACTTATCTATATAAGGTCCATCCATATGTAATTTCAGCAATTAAAAGAAAAATCTTAGAACAATGGTTATTGTACTTACTACTGGTGCAGCTCTGCACAGTAATTTCATTTAATTATTCTCAAGTCAGCAGCTCACCTTTAGAGTTTTCTCAGCTAAGTAAAGGAAAAATAGCTGAGGAGACACCAGGCAAAATAGTAATGTTGGCTCTACTTGCTACTCTGTCTTATAAAGGATTCAAAAGGTGACAATAACCACTGCTTAGGTTACACTTTCATGGATCAAATGTTTGAATTGAGACCTGGCTCAAATTTCTTCCTTAACTAATTAAACTTTTCTTTCTATTTATATCCTAAGATAATATGGACAAGAAGAACATTTTATTTTAATAAATCCGCTATTGTTTAATTAAGTACAACTCTGCCATCAAAACAGCCTTTCATTCTCCAAGTATGTTAACAGGTAACCTCTGCACCTGAAAGTCTCTCCTCAGAAGAGACTCCAGCAGTCAAATCCTTATGAAAAGAAATGACTTTGTTTTCCCTAAGTCTGTTGATCCTTTGGAATGTGTAGAGGAGGTTGGAGATGAAAGATCAGAGGTGACAATGTGTCATTCTGACAAAGATGACCTGTCACCAAGATAGAGGAAAGCAAGCCCTAATTTGGGTGATCTT
This sequence comes from Lepidothrix coronata, assembly GCF_001604755.1. Taxonomy (NCBI): domain Eukaryota; kingdom Metazoa; phylum Chordata; class Aves; order Passeriformes; family Pipridae; genus Lepidothrix; species Lepidothrix coronata. The sequence goes on along the minus strand of NW_016690221.1, from coordinate 3,899,318 downwards.
TCTACAGTAAGATTCATTTCATACTTCCTGACCATGTTCTAAATTACAGAAACAGAAACCAAAGACTTCAGTGACACAAAACTTTGAACTAGGTAAAGCTGAATAAGTTGACCTTGCTGTGAGTATTCCTTGGAAGATGATTATTATGATCAGGTGGCCTATGTAGTAATCTATTTTGAATATTTTAAATTACATTAAATCAACAATAGACTATTGCTATAAATAATAGTTGTAGTGAGTTGTAGGAGTCAGACTTTGTCAGTGTGGAGATGAACTTATATACATCTTATAAAACACACTCTCACAATCTATTTCCTTAATAGGACATTTGAATTGGAGGTATAAATAAGTGGTGGTTTATTATATATTTCAAGAGCATTAATTTTGGAACAAAAAGCAGTAAGAAAACTCAAAACAGCAGATATGAGGTTTTTCTTCTCAGACAAAAGTCTATTTCCAGCTTTAAGCAAGTTTATGTGGACAAAATTCTAGGATGTAAGCCAATAAAACTCACATGTATTTTGGTTAGAGTTTATTGTGTAACAGCCTATTATGGTATCTAAAGTAATGTTCTCTTACTAGCTGAGCATTGCTTTATTTTTCATTAATTGGAATAGCATGGTCTGCCAAACAAGTAATATTTTTTATAGTAGCAACAGTTACAAATTATACTGTGGAGTAGAGCAGTAATATACTTAAACCCTGGTGTAAGTGAATGGACTGCAGTGAGTTTAGTCCTGCTTGGTTTAATGGCAGTGACAGAAGTGGCAGTCACAGCAGTTGTTCCACAGCACTGCTTGGGTTTGGATGGAGAAAAAAAGGTACCAGGAGCACAAAAAGCAGACATAATGTAATGATACTTTTACCCTTTTTGCTCCATCTTTTGTAAGCAAGAGAAAGTGGCTTAAACCACAAATAATCAGACTTGCCTTTGGTCCCAAATCCCAGCATCTGGTAAGGAAATGATGCTCTCTTCTCTCTCTCCCAGTAGGTAAACTGGAAGAACCCTTTCCTGTTACACCTAAGGACCCTGGGCTATTGTACATCACTATTGTCTGACTAAAACAAATTAAACAAAGCTGAAGATCTGATCTCAGACCTTTGAGTGTTCTTTCCATTTGTCTTCTTCATTCATGAGTACTATATACTCATGTTGCTTTCTGGCTGAGATTTCCATGATATTATGGTCTATCAGGCAGTGGCAGTGACAGATCTTTCTCCAAATGGTCCTGAACTAACGTTCATCCTCGTAGGTACCTTTTTCCACCCCGTCTGAATTTTCTCCTTTATAACCATCTCAAGCTGACACGAGTTTGAACAGAATGGTTGTTTTACTGATTCCTCTTGTCATTTTTACTGCCAACACGTTTCTAGAGAAAAGGTGGTTTTTTATAACTCTGTGATAGTGCTTTATAGGAGACTTCCTTTATTTCTGCTGGCTCCTACACAGTGCTCATTGAACTGCTTGCTTTGTTTGAATGTTTGACTTGCCATCCAACACTAATTAGTAATGGAGAGAATGAGGAAATTGAAATGAAGTAGAGAAAAATGACAAGATCAAGGTGAGCATGTAATACTCAAGCTCAAAATATGCCTGCAACTAATTCAGGCACTGCATTAAAATATAAGCACATATGTTCAAGGAATGGCACGTGGTTACCTCATACACTGCCATGGCACACAGGGGGCTGAGCTGTTCTTGCATTGCACAGGAGTAAAGTGGCCAGAATTAGTGTTATGTTAAAATATGGTCTCAACTAAAAGTGAGCTAATTGCTCTTATTGCTTACGAAGGGATCTTTGAATGTTTGAAATTCAACACTGACAACAAAAGTGATGCTAATCCTGGCTGAAAGATGGTTTACAAAAGCCTAAAAGAGCTGAATTTCAGAATCAAGTTGATGTCACTGTATATTGATACAGGTGGGAATATAGGGTTACTGGGTTTTATTTATTTATTAATGACACTTCATCTGAAGTACAGGGTTCCCTCCACTACAATTAGAATGCAATAATCAGGGATTAGTATATTAAGGGATGTTTTAATGAGATAATTTATTTTACAGCTAAATTGTCTGCTTTTCTTATTTCTGGAGTATGTGTTAACCTGGGTGATTGTAATTATTTTATACATTCAAAAAGTGAGATCTATAAAAGCAATTTTTTAAAAGATGTTATGCAAATGTAATGCTATAAAGAAAATCCCTAGAAATAAATTCCCTAATGCTGCTAGGTAACGGGCAGTTAACAGAAGTGCAAAATCTGGCACAGAATCCGAGCATTGCATGATTTCCAGGAATGTTTAGCACTTGTTCCTATGAAAGTCAAGAAAAAATATTATTTTTTCTTTGAGTTTGTTTATTTGTTTTGGGGTTTTTTGCTCTACAAGGGACATCTGAAAGCTCTATTGAGTCGTTCATCTGAATATTTATGTGCTTATATATCTATTGTTTTCACCTGAGGTGTCTTTATTAAATAGTATTAAAGAAATTTTTTTTTGTTTTCAGACTTCCAGAATTAAACTTGAAGGTGTGATTCTGAGAAATACACAGCATTCATATTGATAAGTTCTTGCCAGGAATCTAAACATATGAAACAATTGTCTTCAAAGCAAGTACTATTTACTTCTCTAAGAATCAGAGGAAAGTTGTGCTTTGGTGAAGCACTAACAGATTGTGGACTAGTCCCCTTTGTGTTCTGTTTGGCATCAAGGACACAGTTAATTAGCAGTGGCAATCAACCAGAGCCATGACTTCAAGCAGCTGCAAAAGAACCATCAGCAGTTGTCTCAGGTGAGATCAGAGGAGAGGTGTTAACCTGAGACCAGCTACAATGGTGTAAAGAGATGCTGTAGCAGCTGTTCTAAAACCCACACAACTCCATCTTTCAGCCCTGGCTGTGTCAGGGCCAATTGTATCATGATCCTGGATCATGATTCTGCCTTTGTAATGAGTTTGGAAGTAACTGAAATAAGTACCCAGTAACCTGTGTGGTTGCTCAGTAGTGTTGAGGCCTCAGTGGTGATGGCAGAGAATCCTGGTGTGCTTACAGCCCTAATCATTGCAAAGGACCTTAAAACAAAATGAGATATATCCTGCCCTTCCAGTTGTCTCTTAAGGCACACGCTTTAATCATATAGAAATAATTGCAAAAACTGATTTGAATTGTTGCTTGGACAGTAGTGTTTTACCATATTAAACTGAAAAGTTTGAGCACCAGGAGTAGTACGTGGTTTTTTGGTACTGTACATTATTGGGATGCAGGATGGAAGCCAGGCCCCAGAAGCCTCAGTGACAAAGCTCCTTTTCCCTGCAGGATATTACCCTGAGCACAGAGCAGAGGCCTGGACTGTAGAATCCGAGACACAAGATAGATCCTGAAGCACTCTGGTCTGGAGCTAAAGCAAAGCAGGTACTTCTCTCACGTTAGGGGAAATGTCACTTGTGCTTTCCCAGCTCAAACGGTGTCCTCATGGTTCTGTGTGAATGCAATGGATTTCTGTTTGAACACGACAGCAGAATAGACTGACATAAGGAAGGAACAGTGTCACTAATTCACAGAGACTGGTCTGATCAGCACATTTTTTCACTTAAAAAGCTATCCTGGAAGATCTCTGCTAGCATTTGATATGATATGTGCTTGTCTTTAAATGCACTTGGAAGTGCTTCTGTGACTCAGTAGCACAATTTTCTGTCTCTGATCCTAAGTGTGATTGTCTAAGATGTTTCTCTCTGCTGTCAACATTACAGACAGCATCAGGTGGAGTGGTCTTTAAGAATCTAAATTGTTCAGGTTTTCTGTGTATTTTGAGAATAAACATGCCCTAAGGTTCGAGGCTGCGAAATAATTTGGATGCTGCCTGTTGTGACATGTAAAAGATAAGTGCAGTGCTACTCTGCTGTTACCAAAGGCCCTTTGCACGTGGCTGCATTTCACTGTGCCCCACAGTGGGTGAAGTCATGGTAGAACAAAGCAAATAGCACTGAGGGGCCTCCAACTATTTCTGTATTCACTGCCTGCCCTCATGGATGTTAGTGGGATTCCTGCCATTAATTTCAGCAGCAGGAGGATGTATAACCCTTAGTGAGGCATAAAGTACAATTACCCTATAATTAGAGTTAACCTTATCATAAATAATCATAAAAAATCATTTCTTTAACAGAAATAGCCTTCTAAATAACGGGCAGCAAGTGTCTAGTTTCAGACAGGCTCTTAAAACACGTGCACCAGGCAGGTGACAAAATTCCACTGACAAAAGCCAACCACATATTTAGGGTCTCAGACCTCCAAATTTGTGATTCCAGTGGCATGGTCTTTGCTTTAAGGGAGCTGTTTGGCAATGTATGTTTATGAGCAGGCAGGAGTCTTTCCAGCTGGGGCCTTACAGGTACAATTTGAAGAGCTTTCTTAAAGCACCCAAGAAGTAGTTGCAGAAATTTCACAGTACCTGACAGCCTGTGTGAGTAGAGACACAGAGGAAAAGAAAGTAAATGTGTTCTTGTACATAGAAAGCAGCATTTTCTCCACCAGCCTGCTAAGTGGCAATACTGAAAGAAGGAAAGGTCTAAAAACATCTCTAGTCACAAGCTCTTCTTAACTTTCTGGAGTGATCAGTGAGGCTGATATCAGACTTACCTTGTCATTAATTTTTTACTGTTCTTAATGGAATGGTAAGTGGTGAAATTGTCTTAGATTTGTAGGCCTAGCAGGCTAATCAGGGTGGAAGTAAGTGTGGTTAAATAAAGGAGCTGCCTGCTATCTCAGAAGTTATCTGAGCTGTCTGGGCTTCTCTTATTTAGCCATTAATGTTGGTACAATGCTTGAAAATCTCCTGGTGACCCATATTGCATAGTGAAAATGTAAACCATAATATCAGCTGAGATACAAAGCATCTTCTGACAATGATGAGAGCTTTTAGCCCTGCAGTCAGGCTGCGCTTACTAATTCTGCAAAATTTCTTTTTTTAATTGCTCACCTAGATGACACTGAAAGAATAAATGTCAATTTGTCAGATGGATAAACTTTTTTTTCACTCTTAAAGGAAATTCTACAATATTAGGACCTGATTAATTCATTACAGTTAATGGAAATATATTTTTGGCTAATTTATAAGTCATGAACATTTTATTGAGCATTCATTGAAGTCTTGCAGATGGCTTTAATTTTGTGTAATATGATGATTTTCCCAATATTGTATTGATATTTCCTTCCTTCTCCATAATGTCCCATCACAAACAAGTTATGCATCAGCAGATAATTTTGAAATTAAGATTTTTCATCTGCGAATACTGAAACATCTTCTTAAATAGCTCCAACAAACAAAGTGTGTGACAGTTGTCTACCAGTTTTTGCAAAATTAGTGTCCAAGAACAGAATTGTCAAGAGTTCCAAATTTTAAAAGAGTATGTAGGAGCAACTATAATGTTTGGGGTGGTTAAAGCCATCAAGAATTGCTTTCCCTTGGATTAATTCAAGCAGCTGGAATTCCGGTTTAACTCCTCAGCAGTGGAACAATAGTGCCATCGGGTGGGCACGAAGGTGAGGGATTCCTTGGAGGATTTTGAGTGTATTGCTATTTCAGTAATCTAGATTCATCCTGGATCCAGTTGATCTTAAATTGGTGGTTTAATTGGTGCTAGGTCCTGCCATATAATTAGTCTCTGAAACATAATCAGTTGTGTAAAGAGTGACATAAAAGCATATGGAACATTAAATACACCTCTTGATTAAATACCACTGATACCAGTTACCATAACCAGGTTTTACACCTGGACATTTTATTAATTCTATTTTTTTCCAACATGTGCTAGCTATTTATGCAAATATTGAAAATTCGATGGCCCACATAGATGCTTTAAATTTCTCCTCTTACTACTTTTATTTGTACCTTTAATGCCCAAAATCCAGATGAGCAGAGTGGATTCCAGTTCAGTCTCCCAGTGGTATAGACCTTCTGCTTAAAACGTGGTTTAAGTAGTGCTTGTACTACTTTAGATGTTTTCCAGCAGTATGAAATCACTTGCCAACAGTCTTTCATGACCTTCCAGGGTACAACATACGTAAATAACTAGTAGACTTGCAATAGAAAAGATTGTTTATGGCACAGATATCTTGGTCTTTATCTTGACTGCTCGTTAAGATTTGACCAGAGCTTGAAACTCTGAAAAATAAATAAAAGAGCAATAAAATGGGACCACATTTTGTAGTCGCACAGTTTAAAAATTACTTTCTTAATTTTTAAAGTTAAAATGGGAAACTAATGATGCTTTTTCTGATAATCTTTCCTTAAAGGAACTACACATTGTGTAGTCATAGTACTAGGTACTTCAGGCAAAGACAGTGTTGCATATAGTGTTATATAGACCAGTTCCTGTGTTAGATCCTCTCTACAACACAGGGCGGATCTGAGCACCTCAGACTCCAATCCATAACATCCAGTGCATGGAGCAGGGCAGATGCTTGGAGCTGCCATTAGGAAGTCTCCAAGGCAGGTATTATTCCTTTTACTAAAGGCAGTCTTACCATCCACTCCAATTTTGCCATCTCCATCACTATCCCCTGCTGCCAGGAACGCCTTGGTCTCAGCATCAGTCAGAGCTCTGGCACTGGCAGAGAAATGCTTCAGGAAAAGTCTGTTAAAGGAGAGAGGACAAATGACTGAGACATGCTCAGTATTGGAAGAGTGTGGGGTTTGATACTGGCAGTAGCTGTAAAATGTCAAGCCTCATTCAGTTCTGCAGACTGTTTCAGTGGCAAAACTTCCTCTGACTTCAGTGAGAGTAAGGGTAAGAAAGTAAGAGTATGCTGCATCACAACATGTAAAAATGCTTGATGGCATCTTGGTTTCACTGGATTAAAAAGGCAAAATTAACACTGGCTCTGTAGTGGCAGGAGTCGTCTTCCCTTCCTCGTTATCTTCCTTCTTCATCCTAAGATGCAGATCCTTGAGAGTGACAAGAATTTCTCTAACCTTACTTTTAGCTTCAAAGCCGGATGAATGTGATCTGGAAGGTAGAATTCATGTGACAGAAAGAAAGATGAGAGAAAAATAGCCCTTTGAATTCAGTCTAGTAAAGATTCTTGCGATAATAAGTAGCAGCTGTAGCAGAACTGCTATTTTTATCTTCACAGTCTGTCAGTTATCACTACATGAAACAAGTTTTTTTGGTGCTGTCAGAGAGTTTTCTCGTTGTGATCCAGCCTTGCCTTTGTTATTTGAGTTGCAGCTCCTCCAGCACAGGCACTCACACATGTGCACACCCCCCACCATTGTCTCATCCAGAGAGAGAGAAGGAAAGGGAGTATTTCTGATCTTGTTTTTAGATGACAGAACACAATCTTGTTGGTAACTCATTTTTTTAATTTACTTACTTCAGTTCCTCTTCCTCAATAAATCCACTCCTGTCCTGGTCAAGAATGCCAAAGACTTTGGTGAGTTCGTCTTTGGACTTGGAGCTGAGACCCACTTTGACAAAAAAGGTTTTGTAATCAAACGAGTCAGCAGCTGAAATAAGCAGGAAGGGGGAGAGAAAAGTAGTTAAAGATCTGGAACCAAAAAAAAATTAGCTTTTTGGTCAAAAGCCAGCAAACTATTCTGCAGTACAGTGAGGGTCATTACAAACCCCAAGTAACAACCTTTGATTTTCCTGACTTTACATCAGATTAATGGGATTTTTCCATCAATGATGTCTCAAACCTAGGAATATAAATAATGGCTCTGGTCTTTATCATGCAAGAACATACCTTTGTAAATAGATACTTCGCTCAAACATAAATTCACAGAACCTGACGGTAAATATTTTATTGAAATCAGAGGTATTTTTATTATTATTCTCTGAAAAAACAGGATTTCTGCCTCAGGACTTCAGGCATTGGTTTTTTTCATACTTAATATTACTACAGTGCACAAGTGATAATGGGTTCCTGTACCTTGGCTGGCAAAGATTAAAACTTGCCTCTCTTCCATTACCTTGCCTCCTTTATCTCTTTCTCAAACAGCCTTTTCTGTTTCTATTGGAATTGGGACCTTGAGGTAGCGGGGACAAAGGAATTTGATAGATAAACTGAGAAGCCGAATTTAACCCATAAATATTACCTTGACAGCTCTGTAGGCCAGCAGCAATTTCAGCTTCTGTCAGGATAGCAGAAAGAGCCATGGCAAAGCTACTGCAAAATGAAAAGCACTGTTGGGTAGAGTTCCCACTGCTCTTGCTCTCCCAGGCTGTGGTGCCCAGGAGGACAGACAGGTCTCCCCAGGGGGGCATTTGCAGCCCAGGTCCAGGGCAGAGCAGGGGATCTGCCCTGCAGGAGCCAACTGCTCCATCCTTTAGTCCAGATCCACGTCCCGCATCTGACTCACTGTTATTTCTAGTTAAGGCTTCAGGTGCCCAAGCTGAGGAGAAACTCGAAGGTATTTATAGAACTGCCCAGCATTTGGGGATCTCAGGTTATTTCCATGCATTTTTTCTGTGAATTATTGTGGTGTCTTCTAAAGCTCCAAAGGAAAGATTGAACTCACCTTGCCTCTTAGTTTCCCCCAAGCCAAGAAAATTTTGTAAGGAAAAAAATCTGCAGAGTCCTCTTGACTTAATTCTTGTTCAAATGACAGAGATAACGACTTATATAGATTTTAATTAAGTCCTCTTGACCTTTTACAGAAGTCCCAGAGCCACGTGATGGCTCAGATACACCAGGGGATAAGTTACTGTGACTGACAAGATGTACTAGCTAATCAGATTGATATTTATATCCCAAAGGAATGCACATGCTGTTTTAGACAATATGGAAGTTTTAGTGCCACACTAAGTAAATCCTTTCAGCTTGCACCTGTTTTATCGAAGTAAATTACTTTTGATGTGTGAATTAAAAAAATATAATTTTTTTTAAAGCTTAATGATAGCAACAAATGGGCATCTTCATGGTACACTTTGACCTTTAAGGACCTGATCCTGATGGGAATTTCCCATGAAGCATTACTCCTGCACTTGCCCTAATTGTCTTCAAATAATACTAGTACTGGTACATTTGTAATAGGTATATCTGACATATCTGGGAATCTAGCTTTGCCTTTATTTCAGATTACTAGGGAATAATTGAGAGTGTGGCCTGGGCTTAGAGAGGATCTGATAATTGTGTCGGAATTAATGAACATTCAAGAAGTAATCCTTGTGAGAAGCCCACACTGAGATTGCAAAGCCTTCATGGATAGAAGTTTTGGAGTATCTCTGTGGCAAACCAGCGCTTGCCCGTAGGTGGCACCAAAGACAGACAAGTCCAGCCGTGACATCTCTCCGGGGCTACTTGGGGTGAGGGAAAACGGAGGAACAGAATGAGAACAGGGTAACAAGTGTAACGGGGTGTTCAGCAGGGAGGAGGAGAAGGGGAAGGAGCAGGTATTTAAAACAAAAAAGTCTAATCTACCAAATCACTTGAAAGACAGGAATATAAAAGACTAAACTGAAAACTCTGAAATAACTCCAGAGGACTCTCTTTCCATGATGATTACGAAGAACAGGTTAGTTCATCTGTCTTACAAAAACAGGTTTTACTGTGTTTATTTTTATGCTGGCCAAATATTAGTGTCTGTTATGGAGATCACTGCAAATATAAAATCAGTGTGTTCTGTAGGCCTGGGAGTTAGAGCAGAGAGTTGGTATCCAGGAAATACAGCTGACTGATATCTAGTTGTGATGGAACTGATGTGATTCCCTGAGTCAAGTATTCACGTGTTCTACTTGGACATAAATTCCCCTTTGAATTGAGGGTCAGTAAACACCTTTGTGACTGCAGGGCAAGGCATTGTCTCAGGGTACCTTCTTTGATATTGTAACTGCTGTGCTGATCTGATTTTCTTTTCTGCAGCTTGATATACAAACCCTCTGATTTTCTTGTTTTCATGAGTGTAGGACATGCTGACAAACAAATCCAAAGTTATGGAGCAGCCATATCCCAGCTGCTGGGGTGTTCTGTGCCTTCAGCACAGGAAATGTACCAGACAGTCCGTACCAATGGAATGGTATTTTCCTGTGCTTGCAAGCAAAAGTAACATGGAAATTAAGCTTCATAAAATGTGAACACTTCAGTTCATATTTCACAGTTCCACTTATTAAAATGTTTTAAAATGCATGAAAAATTAAACATGAAAATGTTAGGTACGTGTCTGTTCAGGGATTTAATCAAGATGTATCTATTTCGGTAACCAATTCCAGGAAATTAATCCAGCCTTGGCCCCCTCTGCCCACACTGTTTGTGTGAAGAGCTCCAGGCGCCTCTGATGATGCTGCATCAAAGATTTTCCACATGGGCTGGCTGCTAACTCAGAGAAGAAACTTTACCAGTCTATGTGTGCAATGAATGTTCTGACATCCCCTTGCCCTTTCTGTGCTCTCGTACTTGTTAGAAGATGACCATGAGATTTTGAACAGTTGGAGAGCTGAAATCGAATCTGAAGTTTACAAGTGGCTCTAGGTTGGGATTTCCAAAGGAATATGAAGTTAGGAGGCAGCCAGCTTCCACTAAATACCAGGAGATTTTTAACTTATGCAAGGTTCTGCTCCTTTTTCAAGACAACCCAAGATTTTGGTTTATGAGAGATGATGGATTCAGTGGCTAAGGCACTAGGCTGGGTTAGGGATATTGACCCTGGCCCTTTATATCCTTTTTTTAAGAAGTTTGTGTTTTGTTCCCTTTAAAGAGATCATAGTACATCTTTATTTAATGAGAAATATAGGGAGGATTAGAAATACAACCCTACAGGGTGATCAGGGATTGAGGTGTTTGAGAATTCACAGTCTTTGGGCTTAGTGGGACTCAGATCTGCCACTCACATTTTGGGTTGCTCTTTAGTTGTCTTAAGTAAAGGTAAAACACATGAACAACATTTCCTTTATCTTGAGAATTATGAAGCAGTATTATACAGAGTACTACACTGAGTAGAATGGCCTTACTCTAAACCTGAGAACAGGTGTGAAAATCAGTGTGAAAATACAGGGGGTTGTTGTTGGATCCTTTCTGATTTGATGTAGAATAAACAATTTCTAACAGAATTTTGGTATTTAACTCTATACTCAGCAGTGTTTTATTTGTGTAAGTCATTCAAAAAAGCTTGATGCAGAGAATTTAATCCTTACTTATCAAATTGCCCATAAGGGTTATGGAACCTCCATCCTTGAAGATACTCAAACTCAACTTGAGCAATCTGCCCTATGGTGGCCCAGGACCAGAGACCTCCAGAGAACCTTTCCAGCAGGAATTACTCTCTGATTCTGTACATCAGTTGTGGTAACATTGTGATACCACCACATGTCTCTTTGCTCCTTCAGCACATTCACAGAGACATCCTGCAATAGAAGTGTTTCTCGAACGCAACGATGTTGTCAAATTCAGAGAACACTCCATGCTCTTCCCTAGGAAAACTGGAGGCTGTCACTGGCTGAAATTAAACTAATTGAAATGAACCTTCCCAGAAAACTTTACATTCTTTGAATTTGTTTCCTTTACTTGAAAAATACTCTTTTCTAGCTTGGTTATAATGTGGATCCCAGTGCCAACAGAATCCTTAATAGAGAGCAGGTGGTGTTTTTGCTGAACAGTCTATGGGATTTTTTAGAAATTGGGGACTTTTTGGAGTTTTATCGTAATTTCTTCTAATGAAATGGCTGGATGGTTTTAGTGAGATTTAAAACACATCTTCTGGTCACAGGTTAGTGTTTCAGAAGAGCGGATTTTCTCGTAAGCGTAGTGAAGTTACAGCACACCCAGGAGTGCCTGACTCTCGGGAACACCTCATCCCCCTGGGGCAGCAGAAGGCAGGGATGTGCAGTTGTTCAGCACCTCTGAAATACAGGATGGGCCACTGTGCAGTGTTGCATTTCTTGCATTCCACACGAGACTCTCAGAGGCGGAAGGAATGCAGCATCAGGTCTGTCACTTATTGTACTGGGTGTGCTGCCTGCTTGTGACCAGTGACAGGAGAGTTGGGAGATCAGCTGTGTGAGGAGCCAATGTGGGTCTTACACCTGGATATTGCTGCAGGGCTGGATTGCTCGGGGTTTTTTCTTCAGCAGGGAAATAAATGAGGTGAAAGGAACCAACAGAGTCTCATCATTATGCAAAATATTTCTGTGCTGCAATTAACAGCAGCTATAATTTAAGCCCAGATTTAACATCAAAGGCAGTTGGGATAGAATTAGGATTTATGTTCATTATAATTCTGCCAAGGCTTCAGTGAGTCTGATTGCTGGAATTCCTCTTTTGCATTAGCCATCTTAAATCTGTTGACCAGCTCTCCTACAGGCCTGGGTATGAGGGAGCTGTACTTGCCTCACATAATCATCTTGCAACTCATGGAAATGCCAACACTGGATGTTACATAAAAGTTCCAGAAGGCTTTGTTTCTGCTCTTCTTCAAAACAACTGCCAAATTATAATTATCGTTCAGCTTCAGTGGGGAGTGTTGAAACAAGTCAGTCTGTGAGCTGGAACCACAGCATGGGAGATGGGGAGAGAGACAGAGAAATGTTGGGGGGAAAATTTCCAACACACTCAGCCAGAAATGCCCGACATCCCTCTGCTGAGCTCTGCATTTAACCACAAACATTATTTACTTGGCCCATTAATGAAGACAGTGCTGTAACCAGCTCTAAATCCTCTAAGACACTTGTCAAAGGGAAGACTGGTTCTTAGTAGTTTTCAGACTGAAGAAAGTTGCTAAATTACGGAATATATAGATGATTATTCATATAATAAATGAAAGAACTGAGTGATAGCAATTATTTAGCAATGTAACAGGGCTTCAAGGGAATCAAGCAGCAAGACTGGCTGTTGTTTCATCTGTAGGAAACACAGAAATTCACGGATGTGGCAAAGGATTATTGTTTTGTGCATATTGAGAGACAATAAGCAACATGGTCATGATTCATGGAAAACCCTCCAGGCCTGTGGCCCAGGTTGTCAGGGGACTGTGACTTGTGACAGTGTCAGACTGGGATTAGACCCTTCTCCTCTATCTCACAGCTGCCTTAGATTTCATGAGAGATAAATCTTCTTAAGGGAGAGTTACATTTTAGGCCATAAACACTTTGTGAGGATACGTGCTGTAACCTAGTACTTTATTTTGTAAAATTACCCACAACCTTACTCTATGCTTTGAGCTATGTGTCAACTCCTCTTAAAGTTTTTTCTCGTATTTTCAGGGTTGGGACTGAATTATTTTTAGCCATCTTGTTAGCAGTGCTTTTCCTCAAGGATCAGAGAATTAAGCAGAAATAAACCTCAATGAAATCAGTACAATTAAGCCTTAGAAGATATCATATTGTTTAAGATGATCCAAACTGCATCTGGTGAGTCAGCATGCTCAAGTATGAGGATGGAGAACCTAAACAAAATTTAAAAAAGCAGCTTTCCCCCCGCCCCAAAGTTCTTTTTGTTTGGTTGTTTTTTAAATTTTTTTCTCCCCTCTTCCGGCCACAATTTCAACATTATCAGTGCTTGAAAATCACAAAGTGCCTTCTTTACAATGGAAATGTAGCAATACCAGGTGACCAAAACACTGCAAGATTTCTCAGTGATGCGGGGTGGGAATTTCGTGTGTGGGGAGCTGTTAATGCCTGAAACAATATAAAAATGTACAAACACATGCTGAGTGCGAAGTGCTTGTTGGACGAGGTAATTGGAAGAGTCAGTCCAAGGTTGCCTTTGGTCTAATGCTGTTTATGCCTTCACCAGAGACTGGAATTCTGTCAAGGAAGAAAATGAGAAGGCAGGGAATAAAACTAGATGATAATGTTTTTTGACATCTTTAAAAAGATAGATAAAAATGACAAACTCCTAAGCATGGAGGGCCCCCAAAGTTATTATAACACTGCACAAGCTACTGCTAAACTGAGATTCTGGGGGCGTAACAGATTTTTCCCTCCTTAAAAAGAGTAAGTGCGGAGAGGAGGAGTGTGTCTGTAAATTCATATTTGTGGGAAATCCTGAGCTATAGGTAAACTATCTTTACCCCATTACAAACTGGTAATAGGCAAGGAAGCAGAGCCTGTAGCTCTCAGCGAGAGGGACTGTTTTGTTTTGTTTTGTTTTGTTATTCCAAAGAATAACAAATCAGTAGCGATGTAATTTCAGATGGGAGATTCAATGGTTGAGGGCTAAGATCTGCATAATACAATGCCCTATTTGGGGCTCATAAACAGAAGCTGCAAAAGCTGCTGCTAAAGCAAATTCCTCCAACAGTGTATCTCTCTCTCCTCCCAAGCTCTGGCTAAGATTAGCACGTGTGTCTGTTGGAGTTATTGCCACCTGTCCTAGTTCAGCTGAGACAGCCCTGTTTTCAGTGACTTCATCTCTAATATATGATGCATAATGTCCTATTTTTCTGTGCTGCAATTTCTAAAAGAAATATCCTGGCTAGTTCACATCATCCCTGTGAGGTTTACTCCAGGAATTTGGTTTAGTTTCTCCTAGGAGGACTGCCTGGTGAAACGTGCACTTAACAGATGACTCTCCAGCACAAAATCCTGTGCTGCATTGCAGCAGTTGCAGCCTTGAGAAACAACACCAGTCTCATTCACATTACTGAATTAACCACCCAGTAATACTGGCACTGTTTGATAGTGGTAGATGAAGGAATACGTTTATGTAGGTGGAAGTGTGTTTAAAAATGAAAGTGTCAGATTGCCAGAAGTGCAGAAATGGAAATTTGGAGATGTTTAGGTGTTCAGGAAGTTTTAAGGATCTGGCACATTAAGTCTGTGGATCAGACACACAGCAGGATTAACCCCAAAGCTCTTATTATGGGCTGGAAAGACCAGACTCTACATAGGGCCTAAATATTCTGTTGGTGCAACAGAGACCAAATAGGAATAAAGTGATGAAAATAAAGGAGTATTTGCTCATATAAAACCTGTGACAGAATTATGAGGCCGAAGTATTCAGATGTGTTCTTCATGCCACAGTTCAAATGCAGCCTGAAATGTGTGGATTTTAAACCACAAACTTTATCAAGTTTCCAGAAGTCTTACCTTCCACTCCAATTTTGCCATCCCCATCGGTGTCACCTGCAGCCAGAAAAGCCTTGGTCTCTGCCGAGGTGAGGACTCTGGCACTCGAAGAGAAATTCTTCAGGAACAGCCTGAAACAGGACAAGGGAGAGCACTGCGCTGGAGTTTTATTCTCTGAAATGTCCCATAAGGTAATGCCTGCTCTTATTATCTGAGGAAACCCACACAGATTCAAGGAAAGATGAGGAACTGCGTTTTATTTTTCAAAGAACAAGTTTCTCCTAGGACACCAGGCACATTCAAAGGTTTACATTGCTTAAAGGAATAAAGCAGCTGAACAGTACTTACTGCAGCTCCTCTTCTTCAATGAAACCACTCTTGTCCTGATCAAGGATTCCAAAAACTTTCTTTATCTGATCAGGAGTTTTGCTGGATAAACCAACCATGGAGAAGAAAGACTTGTAGTTGAAGGAATCATCAGCTGGAAGAAACAGAAGTCATTAAGTATTTTCCCTTGAAGTTTCTACTATTGTACGTATTCCTTGTGAATATGCATGTCTTTGCTTAGGCATCAGCCTGCTTCTCTTTCTCTTCTTCCCTGGTGTAGCAAAAGAGCAGATACAGGGGATAATTTCCCTTTCTAATCACCCTGTGCCTGTGGTCATATATCCTTTCAGCCAGTTTGAAGTTTTCTGCTGCAGTGCACATTCTGCTAAATCAGGATTTATGCAAAGTGTCACATGCAATTAATAATAAATATTTAGAGGGTGCTACTGTGCCCTACGAAGCAACTCCTGTAATTCTTCCCTGATTTTCACCGAGTCCTTACTTAGGTGAAGAATTTGGTAGAAAAGTAAGTAATTCACAGACAAATCAGATCTTTGAATATTTGGAAAATGGGCTTGATCTTGCTGAGCAGCTCTCAAGAGGACTGAGGCTGGTCATTGTTTCACAAATGACACTTTGATTCTGAGAGCTAAGGCTTTTTTTTTTTTAAATTGTGAAGGAAAAAGCTGACTATTTAAATATAAGTCTTTAACAGGTTTAAACATTGACAGAGTTAAACCAGCTCTAGCCGAAACTGTGGCCCTTTTAATTGGTGCTCACCACTTGTGAGACTTTCTGAATTTAAGGGGCTATACTGTAATGTAGCTTACAAAGAGATCTCACAGGGAAGGAATCTAAGGGGAAAATGATAGGCATGTCATCTTAAGACATAAAAATGGTATGCATCTTCTGCCTGCAGAGAGACCATTCCTTACCCTGGCAGCTGGAGAGAGCAGATTCAATATCTTTAGCAGAAAGGATGTCAGTGATGGCCATTCTTGAACTGTAAAATAAATTAAATGTGAGCTACTTAGTCATTAAAATGACTTCTGTACCTCTTTCATGACTCTATTTGAAGTTGCTGCTGTGACAGTATGTGATAGGGGAGACATTATTCATCCCCTGGTAAGTGGAGCACAGTGTGGCAGATGAACAGATGTCTGAGCAGGTGCTTCCACTGAAAGCTGGGTAATGAGGGAGGAATTCTGCCTGTGGAGCGTGGGGCTTCAGGAGGATCTGCTGCCTGTGCTGTGCTGGGAGAGAGAATCAAAGGTGTCCAGCACCACAAAACTTCACGACTTCTGTGTGGGTTTTCCTGGAGGTGGATTATTACTCAAATAAAACCAGCATATATTTACAGCACACATAAAAGATAAGGCTCGGAATGTCCCTGAGAACTATATCTGGAATAAGCGTAATTGGAATTTAAAATACCCCTAGTATTATTATCAATAGATAATTAGAGATCTTTACAGAGAATGAAAATTTTACGGTAGAATTAGTAACAGTAATTTCACTCATTTCAAGGAAGTGTGAATTTGGAGAATAAGTTCCTCCTCTGTTTAGTTGCAGCAATGACTGTGTTGCTGGGCTGCTGTGCCATTGAAAGGCTACATCTCATGAGAGCTTCATAAAAAAGTTTCTAAGTATATTGTGAGATGGTTTTTTTTCTGCATTCTATGTGACGATAAAAAACTAGGTTT
Organism: Lepidothrix coronata; assembly: GCF_001604755.1. Lineage (NCBI taxonomy): Eukaryota > Metazoa > Chordata > Aves > Passeriformes > Pipridae > Lepidothrix > Lepidothrix coronata. The sequence continues at coordinate 3,882,290 of NW_016690221.1, read as the reverse complement.
TCATCCGGATTTTGGCATTTCAGTATATACTGCTGTGTTTAGAACAGAAGTATTGAGGCTTAATATTCATTCTTAGTAGAGTGGAGAAAGTGTTTTCTTCTGATACAGCAGCATTTCATTTGAGAAGAGATACCCTTTGTCCCCTTCAGCCACCAACAGGTGCAGTAGTTTGCCAGTGTAATATAGATCACTTAACAAAATGTTATAATGCCTGGATTTCTAATAAGTTTTTTATGAAATTTTAATAAGTTTTTTAGTGTGAACATAACATTGATGAATTTACAGTTTGGTAAACTGCTCCTACCAGTGCAGACTGGTTACAATTTAAAACTTGCAACATTACTGATAATTCATGTTAATGAAAGAAGGGGAACTAAGGCATAGAAAAGTTATCCTTGAAAGCCACAAGAGAACACAAATATCATTTCATTAATCCCTAACTGGTCTTCAACAACATCGTTCTTCCTGTCCAAGCATGGAAAGCAGCATTTTCATGAGAAGGAATCCACTCCTGGAACCCATTTATAGTCTGTGCACTGGTTTGAGATCTACACACAGGTTTAAACTTAGCCTAAAATATGAAATGGTTGCATCTGTACCTGTTGGTTTGCAGCAGAGGGAAATGTCAATCGTTTTAGTCCCTTTCTGAATATCTCAGAAAGTGTAAGAAAGCAATGGGACAAATTCCCACTGATGGCAGTGGCTACTTCTCCACCTCAGGCAGCTAAGTTACTTTTGTTTTACCAGCAATTATTTTGTCCCAATTGCTTCTTGTGCAAAATTCCTCCTCTCAGCACTAGGCAAGATAATTTGGAGCTCAGCCATTCATCTAATTCTCCCTGCTGACCAGATTAAAAACGGAGAAGAGTTGAAGGAAAGTCTAAAAATGGCAGCATTTTTTACAATGAGCATTGTTCCAGTCTTGTTCCATCCTATGATCCAAATGCTGATTCTATTCTATGTTAGCTTATGAAGGTACAACAGACTGGAAGCTGAGGTAAGAACAGATATTTTAATTGCACAGGCACGTCCCATTTAGGGAGCATTTGCTTTTGTATTTCTTTTTCTGAAAGCAGAGGATCTAATCAGCTTACCTTTGTGGTCTTGGCTGGATAAGGAAGCAGTCAGGCTGGGAGGAAGGTACTTGCTGTGTGCCTCCAGCAGAGCTGGCCTTGCATATATATACTTTAAGTTGTATTCCATATACAGATTTTAGATTTCAGCGTCACGAAGGGGGAATGGTGTCAGATGAACTTGCCTAACTAATCATCTTGCACTATTTTTATCTCAAGAGAATACATATGATATTTGCAAATGAAACAAGATAAGTGGCCAGATAGACAAAAAGAACAGTCATGTTAAATTTCTTCTGATTTAAGCAGAAATCACCGACTTCTCTGTATGATGTAGGGGAAGAAACCCCCCCACTATCTGATACACTTGATCTGAGGAGTCAGATGAAATGAAGCAGAGTAACTTCTGAAGAGATGACTTTAATGAATGTTTAAATATGATAACGTGTTATCTGTAGACACTACGCGTGATAGAGTTTCATTGTTAGAGCACTAAACAAAAAAAAATTAAAAGTATCCTGTTTGAGTATTGTTTGTGTAGCAAACCATTTAGGGAAATGATAGCCTTGTTGATAGCCTTCTTGATATCCCAGAATGTCTGATCTGGTGTTTTGAAAAAAATGCCACACAGTCACTTTGTTGCTACAGGAGATAAAATAATGTTATGTCAATCCATCGGAACAGTTGGTTGGGGGAGGGTATTTCATCTGTTTCCAGAGAAACTCTTACAATTCTGCAAGGTTCTGACAACCTGTTTAGTTGGGTATGTGTGAAGCAAAGGGGTTGTCATCTACCCAGCTGTCTCAGAGACAAAAGTCCCTGAGCTCTACATGAAAGATCTTTGCTTTCAGAATACAGAGAAAAATTTTGATAGCAACATCACTGCACAATATGTGAAGAGTGTCTTTGCAGTTTGTCAGCCTGCCTTTAATCTCTACTTTTTTTAAAATTGTTTGGGCAGTTGCTGTTTCCAAAAGTCCCTTGGTGCCGTTGCCTTTTTCATAGAAATATTTTGGTCATCTCAATTTCCTTCCATGAATGCTGTAGCCTCACTGGGTGAGGAGCCTGTCAGCTTGGATCTCACTTGTGTCTCCAGGCAGCAGAACAGTGAAAGACAAGTCATATGGATGTCAGCACAAGGGATCATTATGGCCAGGATAGGGGTGGCGAGGGATGACAGTGCAAGTGGCATCACAGCTTGAGGTGGTGGCACGGGAAGAGGTGACGGTGCAGAGGCTGTCTCAATGTCAGAGACAAGGCATCTTTTTCCCAAAGCACTTCCCCCTAAGATGGAAGGCAAACTCAGCCAGTCACTGAAGCCAGTCACTAATAAATCATAGGGTCAGACAGCAAAGTGGCAAACGGGGGGTACCTACGAGACCTTAATGCATCCAACACTGAGGCAGGTAATGAAAAAGTGACAAAAGACCAGTGAAAATGATTCTGTGTGTGGAGGAGCTGTTATTTCATTTATAAAGATAAGAAAAGTTATTGCTACAAGTTTTTTATCTTTTTACAAATTGTGCGTGTATGTCCTCCATGAAAAAGTTTCAGACACCGATAATTCTTATTCAGGGAAGAATCACTGGTTGAGAATGGCTGTGGAAGATTTCAGCTTTCCCCATTTTCTGAATGGGTTCTTGACCAGCTGACGCTGAAAAAAATTCCAAGAAGAATTTGATGGATAGATATTTAATACTGGCTCTTGTTGTCACTGGTGACATCTGGTAGAAGGGATACAAAAATCACTTCCCCCCCTCGAACTCTTCTAAGAAATTATTCCAAATGGGAAAAAAAATTCCTCTCCCTTTTACACACACCACCCTTTTCTCCCCCTCCAGTTCGGGAAATTGTCCACATAGTGCCAACAACTGATGTGCAGTACGTGGAGCATCCAACACAAAAACCAATGGCATGATATGACCTAATGAAGCTAAGTTAAGAGGAAGGCCAAATTCTGCTGAAACTCTTGGACTGCAGGAGTCTGCACGGGAATTTGGTCTCTGGTGTCTGTTTCAGAGAATGCATTTGATTTTAGATGCAATGGCTTCTCATTTTGCCCAGAGCTAATTCCACATATGTTAACCCCTCGCCCCCACTCTTCCCTTTAAAAATAGCATTGATTGCTGTTATTTCCCTTAATGCCTGTGGACTGTTGCCATTAGTTTGAACTTTAGTATGTGAAGCACATAAGGATGCAGTCTGTAAAAGTGTGCTTTGTTTTCTAAGAGGCTTCAGAGAGGTGATTCCTTTTGTGCCCTGAGGTTTGAAGGATAAAGCATGTACGTCAAATGATTTATGGCTCTGGTCTGTTGAGCTGTATTCAGACTCCAGCAGATTTTGGAGTCACTTTTGCAGTGAGATTGGAGGCACTAAAGATCCAGAACATGTGCACTGATGAAATGCCCAGGGATCATGTAACTATTTACAACCAGCCTCCAACAACCATTTTCTTTACAAGCCCTACATTAAAGATTGCAAAAACATCTGTCTGGTCACTCTTACTTTCTTAAATCAAATACTGTTAATAACTTTCCAAGTTATTGGAAGGGAAGTATGAAAAAGTAAAAAGAAAATATCCCTTTTGGACCATCAGGTTACCACTAAAAGCAGTTTTAAACCCTGGGATTTGGCATTTCCCTTTGCTCGAGGCTCATTGCCTTCTGCAGGCATGGTCTTGTTTTTTTCTTCCCATTTTTAATCTTAATTCTTCTGACACTTGAAGTTTCCTCTCCAGGTTGAAAAGCTGTATTTTAGGTCATCATAAGTTCTGGGGTTGTTCTATAATCTATTCTTGTCATTCTTCTTTGAGTGTTGATGTAAATTGTGTGTGCAATGGAATAACAAAAGTACAGCTAACAGTAGTGAGTGCCTGCTTCAATTTAAATAATGTGACCTTGTATATGCCTGAGATAATTTTCAGATGAATGAGATGAATGCTCCTGATAGGGGTATCCATAGTCACGAGTCAAGGAACAGGAATCACCTTACATGATGTGTTTAACCTATTGTCAAATGACATGTGAATAGAGAAAGTGGGATATTCATTCAGCTTGTAATTTGCTTTGGGAATATATGAGATGAAAGAAAGAGTATGAATGTAATTTAATGTAATTGTATGAATGCATCATGCTCCAGTCATTTGAGGAATGTAGCTCTTGGAGTGATCTGGAAATATTTGTCAGTAGTTCTAGAATTCAATTACTTAATCTCCTGTCTGTAGATACCTCGTATGTAGCCTCCAGTAAAATGCTGAAAAAAGAAAAAATGCCAAAACAGTTGCTGTGGAGGGAGGAGGCTGTACATGGGAAATACACCAAATAACATCTGGTTTATTTTTACAAACTTGAATGAATCATTCAAGTCATTCAAGTAATTTAGTTTTCACCAGCTCTCATTCTAGTGTGACGTGGGTCCAGCCTCTGAGGTAGATTTTCAGGGATTCTGAATCTTTTCAGCTTTAAATGCCCATTAAAGTGTAAATCAATGAAACACCTTCAGTCATATTTTTCTTACGTGTGTAAATCATAACTTTTAAGCCAACTGGATTGTTTACAATTTCTGGTTCTGCATATATGAAATTTGCAAAAGGAAGTTTTAATCATGATTCTTAAATTTGAAAGGAGTGTGGTCCAGATATAAATTCTATGTGAATTCTCAAGCTGTAGCTTGAAACTTTTGGTCCTGAATTCAACCTTTCCAGTTTAGTTCCATTTTTAAAAATGTCCATTCATTGATGCAAAAAGAAAAAGACTTTTTTTTTTGAAGAAAGAAATTCTCATAGACTGATTTCTGACATGACAGATACCTGGGTCTGTTAAATATGATACAATCATTCATGACAGACAAGATACTTCAACCTCCAAATAACTCTCTCCATAGTTTTAAAATTACTTGCAGCAAGTGTCAGAAAGCCTATAGAATCAATAATATTCCTGCTTTAATTCTAAAGCAAATGCTCACTATTTTTGAAAGTATCCTAATAAAAGTGCCAATAACAAGGTATATGTAGGATAATAATGGTTTTTGAGTAGAAAATAAAGCTACTTCTGTCAAGACAACCTCCTCTAGCTAAGCTGGAAGCAAAAATATATGCTGAAACCAGAACTTCTATTCAATATTTGATCTACTGTATTCTGTTCTTGAACTATGGTCTTCAACTCCCGAGTGGTAAAATCCCTAAAGGGGATCCTTGTTACAGGAATTGTAACTTTAGTCTGTGTGTTTACACTGTGTAGCCCAGTGCAGTCCTGCTCCATGACTGTGGGTTATAAGCACTATAAATAATCCTCACTTGCAGCAGGCTCTCAAATATAGATGTGTTTGAAATGAACTCAGATGGTTTTCAGCCGTGTCTGTGTGTTCTTGCACAGACCCTCTCACACGGAGTAAACACCAGAAACACAGACAACTCCTTCACTTGGACGATTGCAGGAGCATGAAGCAAGAATTGGGTCACCATCCATGGGCTGATCCAGTGCTGATATTGCTGAATAAAGCAGGGCCTTCAATTCTTCTGGCAGAGCTGCTTTTCTGGGGGATAATATATATTCCAAGGATATATGGCTTTCAAATGCTAACTGACAATAAATTGACTGCGAGAGATGGTTTTTCTGAGCACAGAGCCTGTACCCAAACTGATTTACAGGTGCCCAGTGAGGTGGGATTTAATTCCCTGCTCCTCCATTTGCTGAGATCAGGAAATGGTCAAAACTTGTCCCTGCTCCAGTCCAGCCTGTGTGCTTGGGCTTCTTTTCTATGGAAACTGGAGCGTGATGAGGGGCTGATGTGTGTTTGGGGATTGTCCAAATGTGGAGTTCATGTCTCCAGGGCACGCACCCGGACTCAGGAACTCAGGAACATTCCTTCGGCCCTCATTAGGCGTTGCCAACAACACTGACAATAATTAGAATGAGGACTATGGAAAAGTGAGCTGAATGAATATGGAAATTGCTCCTAGAGACATAACGGCATCGGATATGAAAGAATTAAGTCTTTACAAAGAGGAATCCGTTGAGCATTGGAGAGCTAAGCCTGGTTTAATCAATTGGTGCATCAATGAAGTGATTCCACTGTTCAAATATTTGAAGGATCAGTGGCATGAAAAGACAGAAGCGAGCATTGTTCTTCCTGTACAGAGCTGCATTTGTGCTGCAGCTCCTGAGTGATATCAGTGTCCAGATAGTCCAGTGGTTTCAAGCTTTGTTGTATAGCAAGAACAAGCCAGACAGAAAATGGGAGTTCTTATTTTTCATTTATGGGCAAACCACATTATATTCACTATGGATTTTATTACCAACTTGCTGCAGTCAGATGTAAAGTAAATAACTTCAAATCTGTTGTTCTGAATGAAAAATTAAATTTCCTGCATTCTAGTCATAAATTCACTTAACAGTCTTTCCTTGAATTGTGATGACCTCAGTCTGAGCTCAATTACTGCACTGATTGCACTTTGCTAAAAAGGATACATTTAAAAAGGAATTTTACTATGCTGGAAACTTTAGGAGGAAAAGGGTAGGTGAATTTCTAGCAGAAGGCCTGTCTCCTTCTGAACAAGAATTCTGGTCTGGCTGAGCTGGGAGAGCAGAAAATGTCCTGGATCTGGTAAGAAACTGAACCTGAGCTCTGCTCACACAGGACCAGGTACATGGGGAGGTGCTCAACTGCACCTCTGGTTCTCTGAGACGACTCACAGAGTAGCTTTAGAGTACAGAGACAAGAAGTAGGTGAACAAAACTCTTGAGATTCTTGGATCAGTCTCACAATTTTGAAGGATTTGACTTATTGTTTTTGACTTTTGCATTTGGCTATACTGTATAGCATCCTCTAGATTTGAAAATCCAGACACCGAGAGTAGAAGGTGTCTTGCTGATTCCTGAATTCTCCCCGTTGGCTTGTCCCTTTCTGAGTAGAGGTGGATGAAAACAGGTGTTAAGCAGAATAAATGCTTAAGTGCTTTGCTGAATTTGAAAAGTAAGACCATTTTGCAAGTGCACTGTGTGTCCTACAAAATGCTGAGCTGGGCTGTACAAGCTGGAGTTCTGGGCAAAACTGGGCATGTAGAATTTTTTCTGGAAAGTTAATGACTTCTGTGGACAATGTGATGTTACTGAAACTTGATTATCAAATGAAATGTGAAACCTTTACTAAGAAGTGGTCCAAGGCTGTTATCTCAGAATACCATGGCAAGGTATTTTCAGAATACCAAATCCCAGCTATTCCCTGAGAGTTGCAGTTATATAAATCCTCTCTGAACAGCCACGTTGAAAAATGCATGTTAATCAGTGCAGATCTTGCCCATCACCTAACCTTGTAATTGATGGTGCCATCAACAGCAGAGACAGTCATTTAAATTATGAATGCTTCTGGTTATGAATGATGGAAATTTTTTTGGCATAGGCATTAAAATGTGTGCATTATTAGAAGGAGTAGAAGAGTTCCAGTCATGCTTTGGAGAAAAGTACAAAGTGACAAGGTTTAACATTCATGAATATTTGGGTAATAAGCATATTTTTCTATTAAATATGTAGATAGTACAAAACAGAGAGAGAAGCATCAGTTGAGTAATGCTTGAAAGTTGTTCTAAGCCTTGTTGAAATTGATATGTAAGGACACCACTTTTAAATTCCAATGTCTATGAGCAGCTATGGCAGTGCCAGCACCTGAAATGATCAGCCTAATCCTTGACAGAGCCAGTCCAGAGAGGTTTCTGGGCAATGACTCTGATGGATCTGAGGGAGAGACTCCCTGCACTGGGGTGACCTGCTGCTCTGGGGCATTTGCCTGAACATCTTCTGTAACCACCTTTATTTGCAGAATATGTTTCTGTTTAGACCCTGATTATATGGACAGCTCAGCATTATTAATAAACCAAAAACATGGAAACTTCTCTTTGCTGATATGGTCAGCAGGTCATCTTTCCAAAAGGAGGATTTCCTTTGAGTGAGTGGAATTGGATTTCACCCAGTTTTAAAACTGGGAGTATGAAAAACATGACCTGATAATCAGGCATCGCTTTCACTGTATCTTGGTGTCCTAATTCTGCCACTTCTTCAGCAATCCCCTGGAGTTTTCCAAGGAAAGCTGCATAAACAACAACAACGGCAAAAATAGCAAGACTGCTGATAGAGAAACAGACCCAGCCAGTAAAAAGGAAAATGAAGGTACAATCTTTAGAGGTTAAAATGCTGCAACTCCCTTTCCACGACAGGAACATCCATAAACCTCCTGGAGGCTGCACTCTGTGGAGTATCCCCTGCATAGGGATATCACCAGGGAGGTGGGATTTGGGAGTGCTGACTCGGGATTGAAGCCATGGTGCTCTGGCCCTCGTCATCTCAGCTTCCCCAGCAAGCCCAGTTTGAGCCTGTGGCGCTGGGGACACTCTCAGATGTCTCTGGGCAGTGCAGAGCCATTTTTCAGCCTCTCAGGGGGAAAAACAGCCTGAAATTCAGCTTCCTCAACAGAGCAAAATCTGCTTTGAGATATTGTCTCATGACTGGGGAGAGTCTGAGATTTTTCCTGCGTATATGAAGTATTCTGGGTGAGCCCCATTGAAATAGAGCAGCTGTTTGTTTTCCTGAAGGATCTTCCATCCCTCCGAGTGCGAGCAGTGCCCGCAGCCCAGTTCCTGCAACAGATTTACAGCCCTGCCATGAGCAGCAGGAGCGAGACTGAGTATCCCAACCTGCTTGCTTGGCGTGACACGGGCTTGATGTAAGAAATTCAGAACTGAGCTAATAGCGCTACTAAACTCTCGGTTTGTGTCCAGGGAATGCTGAACACATGCAGAGCAGATGGGAGAGATTAAAAAACCATGGAATTATAGATGAGAAATGTTCACAATTAAAGCAACAAACAAGATTTCTATGTAGTTTCCTTTCCGATCGTTTTGAAGAGAGTGAGGGGTGGAAAATGGCTTAACATAGAAAAATTATTGTGGACTTCATTTAGAATCAAATTAATTTGACTCAAAGAATACTTTTCAAAATGATCTTTGTTTCCCTGCACTCCAGCCTAGCAAAGGCAAATCAGTATGTTTAACTCCACCACTTAATTTAGGACCTTTTTAAGTTGTCTGATGAATTTGATAATTCAGCTTGTCCTCTACTGTTTCAGCTAGTAAGGAAATTCCAGTTAGGAATTGCTAGATCAGATATCCTGTGTCTCAGCTAACCCAAAATCCCCATGATGGTTTTAGCAACATTCTTAAGAGAACCAGGCAGACTTGTTTGTCTGATGATGGCAGAGCATTTAATTTAAAAGAAAATAGCATCAGTATTGGAAAGCTCAGATTTAAAGGATGATGTCTCAAATATTCTTTATTTCTGCTGTTATTAGTGTAGTTCCTTAATAACAATGAATTCAGCAGAAAATAAAAAAGGCTTAATAGATCCCACTTGTTGGTGGGAAATTCTGTTCCACCAAAATTGTGAAGTAAAAAACCTTTTTTTCCAAAACTCTACTCTCAGGGGATCATGTGTGTTCCTCCCACTTTGCTTATACTGAGCAAAGCTGAATAATACTGCAGCAAGGACTTGTGCTTGTGCTGCTGCTCACAACACTCGTGGTGTGATCCTGGTGCGAAAGCAGCGGTACAAAATTTAAAAAGACCATGAATTTCACTCCAGCCCCGGGGTTTTCTAAAAGCAGAGGCTCTCAGTGAGCTAAACAGACCTAGTTTGTGTCAAGACTGTTTTTATGGATCCCTGACAGGGTGTAAAATTACAGCCTGGTCAATGCAGATAAAGCTGACACATGCTTCCAAGCATAGCGAGAGTTTAGGGCTATATTTAACAAAAACACTGAGTTCTGTGTTTGGGAAATACACTCTGCCTCCATACCCAAAAGAGTCACTGGCATCCAAATTCTCTTCAGCTTCTCCTGTTGATTACATCCCACATACTGGTGTCAAATTGTATCAGATTGTGCCTACTTGGGGAAAGAGGTATGGCTTTGAGGTAAAAGATAGTTTCTTTAAATGCATTCTGTTGTAATTCTCAAGGACTTAGTCTCTTTTCTCCATGGTGCTGGTAAAAATGCAGCATCGGATTTCCTTTCATGCAGTGGAAAATGTGCAGTCTTGACGAGCTCGGGAGAAGGGACCTATTTTCTGATGTTGCCTAGAGCACATCTGTGCAAGAGAGTTAGTGTGGACAAAACACCTATTTTTGCCTTTATCTCACAGTTGATAACATCAGACTTGTAGAGTTAGGTTTTTGAGGGAGCTGATTGAGCTTTGAGTTTTAAAAATCTGTCTGTAAATATTGTAGTAGAACTGCTGGTGGAAAACGTGGACAAAATGACTCTTCTTAGCACTGAAATTTAGTCCCCCTCCCCAAACAAAGGTACTGCACTGCCTGTATTGTATCGACTTCGAAACATTTGCAATTAGTGTTCTAAAGTCCATTTCTTTGAATCATATTGTGACAGGAGCCTTTCCCTGGTGGTAACACCTGTTTCTGTTCTGGGGAACGCTGAGCACTTCCCAGATCTTTCTGAGATAGTTTTGCATCCCCTGACATTTCTGCAGGCAGTGTCTGCTTGGTGCTGAATGGCATTGTAAACTCTGCAGCTGTGAAGTTACAGGAAACAGGAGTCCTGGCAAATTTCTAAATAAAGCTCTGGTAAGGACTGAGGGGGAATTTAAAGAATACAGGCTGTGGAATCAATCTCTTCATGTGTTTTGATTAGGGTAAAGTGCCTATATAATAGTTTTCCTTATTGCATCAGTAAGTATGACAACACTGAAATTTATTACGTGCTCCTATTTATATTATTTTTCTGTGCTTTTCATTCCCATTGAACTTTTAAGTTTCTCAGAATTGAGATTGTGGCCTCTCAACTTTTTATTTGTATTTAAATCCTCCCAGCTTAGGAACTTACAAAGAAACGATCTTTTGCGTTTGAAAAATCCTTGGAAAGGACTTTTCTCTGTGCATGGAAAGTCAGGCTCTGTACGTGTGTTGTAGCTATGTCAGACTTTTCTTTATGATTTTTGTGTTTACAGCTTTATAAGAAGAAGAATTGCTCAGAGAATTGCACTGGTTTTTATCCTGCATTAAGGAATCTCTCCGACCAGAAAGAGATTTTCTGGGCAAATGAATCGAGTTGAATAAATACAATACACAGACCACACAGTGTTCCTGGGTCCAAGACAAGGAAATTCCATGGCTTTCTGCTGGGAATGGAGTAAGATTTAATCTTCCAAGCAGGGCCATAATTTATAATTTGTAGGGACAAACACATGATATTTATAAATGCCCACTAAATGAGACTTCCTGTTTCCATTGAAATCAATGGCAAAATTCCCATTGACTTGAGTGCCAACAGGACCTGAACTGCAATAAGACAAAGGTTTCCCATTAAAATTGTGTTATAATTAGCATTTGGAAACTGCTTAACAAGGTGGATCTGATAGCTACAGAGGCTGTGGATCATTAGTATGAATTGAATCTTTTTTTCTCTACTGCTTTCATTTAAAATCAAGTAATGTCTTTGTTTTCACCAAAATCTGTAAATTTTCCATGCTGTACCTCATCATGGTTAAAGCCATCAGAGTATTATTAGTGAGGCCTACTTTGTGGGCTTGGTCAAAACACATGGAAGTTTCTGTTAAGGTGACGTGGTTATTCTCAGTCATATTCCTCAGAATATTACCCATATTCTTCAATTTCCTTCCCAGTCAGATGAGGAAAATTTCAACGTCTGGTCAAAGCAAGATTGTCAGTATGAGGAGGAAGCAGGCACTCCTGAGGCAGCAGTGGCTGCAGGATCCCCAGGAATAGCAGCAGGTTGGTATTTAGTTGGATAGTTCACATGGCTGAGTTTAGGAGTAAGGACTTACCCTAGTAGGGATCATCACTGGACCCCACTACTGTACAGTCTGAAGTTCTGCCTCCAGGGAATCCAGGAGGGACTATCTAATTCTGATGTTGATGTTGAGCCTCCCTGTGGCCCTGGACAGTTGTTATTTACTGTTTGCTGTGTGTCACTACCTCCCTGTGCAGTCTGCCCCAGGCATTTAAGTGCTGGACTTTGTCCTTAAAAAAGGGTCAAAGAAAGAGGTCAAAGCTGAAAGGGAAAACTGTGATATTGTCTCAGTGTATGTTGAATAGATGCTTGTGCTACAAACTGCTTCGTTACAAGATAGATGATTCTAGGAATCAGATCCTACTCAGGAAAAGTGTACCACAAAGTTGTTCCTACGTGTTACTTAAAATTCTGTTTCCCTATAAGTAAAACTTGGTTAATCTCTTTAATGATTAAAGAGACTAAAAGAACTCAATAGTTACCATTAATTATTTCTGGAGACAAAAAATTAAACATAGGTCAGTAGTTTTGTGTTGTTTTGGTGTTTTTCTTTTGTTTTGCTTTGTTTAGTTTTTAGTTTTTCTATAGTTTCTTCAGTTCAGTAAAAACAGAATTTGGGTTACATTAGTCCTGAGTTCTTGCTTATCCCTATATTGACAAAGTTTGCACCGAAAATCAACTGAAATTTTGCCACATTAAGGGCTGCTTTGTGGTAGATCTGGTCCATGTACGAATTTTTCCCAGTAATCAAGATGGTAATTTAATTTTAAACTGAAATAGTCCCATCTGATCTGCTGTGCAAGCCAATAATAAATGGCAAAATATTCAATTCAGAAGAAAGAAATTATGGGTATTTTTTCTGTACTTCATTTTGTGCTGTACGGTTCATCTTGGGTTGGGGAGTGAAACAAATATTGTTATGGAGAGCAAAGAAACAGTGCAAATATATTTATGTATTTCTAATTTTGTCTTGGGTGTTGAATTGCCCTGGGTTCAGTTGCATAATGATAAGCAAAGCAACTGGACACAATCCAGTGCAAAGTGATGCATGAAACCAGCACTTTTCCCCCCTAGTGTGTGAAAATTTGTATCAGCAAGAAACAGATAGTCTAACTTGTATGTAGCTGGAGAACTGCCTGCATTTTGATACCTACATTCTTTTAAAATGAATCATTCTTCAGTGCAGACACAAGATCTCAGCTTGCTGGAGCTCAGCAGTGACTTGCTGACACCACATTAACCCTCCATCCTCCCTCCCGCTGGGCACGAACGTGGCCCCCCGCGGGCAAGGCTGGGGGAAGGTGGTTATTGTGTGGGATTAGAGCCCAATACTCTACCTCACAAACCCATATTGGAGCCAGGGTTAGAGCCAGGGTTAGGTCTGAGCTCTGCTGCCTCCTTGTCACAAACCCAGTGCTCGAAGCTCCTCATCGCTGGTCCTTCGGTGTGTGATGCCCTGGGGCGGTCTGGCCGCAGAACCCACCGACCTGGGCAGCCCCTTTCTGCCCAGACATGGGCAAGGTGCTGCCTTTTTAAGGAAAAGGCCACTCAGAGCTTTTCTACTGCGAATCAGAGAGATTAATTGCTGAAGGCTCAACAATTACCATAAAAATAAACTCTTATGGTAATGATTTTATTCTTTAAGCATCTTTTACCCTGAAAACCCGGTATGTGACTTTCTGGTAACTCTGTAACAAGAAACACTCATGAAAAAAGGCCTTTGGTGTTTAAAGGATTTTGCATTTTTTAATAAATAACTTATTTTTAAAACAGCCCTCCAGCATCAGATAGAGAGTAATCAGAGAATAATTTCTCTGTTTTGCCTTTACTTTTAGAAAAATAAAAAATGTAAAGTTTTCTGGCTTTAGGCAACTGCCCAACATTTACTTTTATATGTCATGGAATAACCATATTCGTGTGAAAGAAAGAGGGGAAGGTTCAATTCTAGAATGAAGCTCATATTTGGTTCTGGTTTTGTGTTGCCTTTTCCAGATCCACATCTAGTCTCTGGGAGGTAGGTGTTGTACTAGGATTTGGAGCAGTGCAAGGACAAGTATTTAAATAAGACAGATTAGTCTCAGGAGTGGGGAATGTTTTAAGTAATGTAACAGACTAAGCCAGTGTAAAAATGTGGATAAAGATCATGCAGACTTGGCCTCTCGCACAATCAGTCAGTCAGTAACTCTACACTTGGGTTTTTCACCGTATGCCCCTTTAAACAAGGCACAAACATATAAAGACATTGCAGATTTCTCTTATTTTGGTAGGTGAAGAGCTGGAGCCTAATTGCAAGTTGAAGTAGCAGTTTATGGCTGACTTAGAGACCTCTCAAAGCTGAACAGGCAGTGGCAAAGTGAGCACATCTTTCACTACCGTGAGAAACACCGCTGAGCTTTGAGTGTGCAGCAAACCTTTGTGAGACTGCTGGGATTTATTGATCACTTGGATTGTTCTAATTGACAAAAGGGCAACTGAAAAAATGGTAAGTCGTGATGGATATGGGAGTGCATTTCTGTGATCTCTGAACAGCATTTAAAGGTTCCTGATTTGTTCCCAGGTGACTGAAGCAGTGGGGTGGGAACTGAGGTCTTCCAGCTTTTTGAAGCAGATGTTCAGTACTTCACTTTTGGATGAGATATAACCTAAACTGTGCTGTTGGAGCAGTCAGCTGGGGAGTATTGTGCTCTTAGAGTGGGCAAAGGAATGCTGTATGTCGGATAATCGTTGATAGAACAGCAGAGGGATGAAGCTGGGCAAACTGCTTGCTCTAACTAAAACTGAAGCAGAAGGGTAGACATTGTCTCCTTGGGGCATCCAGTGGTGGCTCAGGGCTGTCCCCAGGGCTGAGGGACACAGTGCCACCAGAGGCTTTGCAGTAGGTCCGCTGTTGCTGTGGTGCTCCTGGAGGGTGATGTGGAGCAATGGCAGTGGATTTTTATTTATCCCAAACGTGCATCTTGCGCTCTGTGACAAATTCTAGGTGTGTAACACTCAACAGCCATGGAACCAGTCTTTTCGAAGGATGTGGCCACTGTGTGCAGACTCATTGAATTCTACATCCACTTGTCAGTCAATCCTTGCATATTAGGCTATTTTTTGAGTCCTCTGTGATCTTGGAGCAGGCAAGATTTGCCTAGGAAGAAATGTCATAAGAATAGGATGGAAAAGATGAGTGCATTCTGTTGCTTAAAGGCTGGTTCTGGAAGAACAGGAGGGATAATGCACTAATCAAATTCTGACAAGATATTAAGGAGAAAAGATGGGAAAGCATTTTTAAACTGTCTGCACTAAAGCTGGATGCCTGAAAAATAAAGCAGTTCTTATGCATAAACACAACTTTGATTTAGTTGGCATTACCCCGGGATAAGTCATACAACTATAGCAGCCATAAACGTCAGTGCAGGCAAGAATGGGCCTCACACATGCTGGTGATGCCAAGAAATCAGAGAGACCACCTGTTCTAAGATGAAATACAATATAAATAAATACAGATACCTCATCTTGCCCAGCTGGGATCAGCACAGGTAGCTCGTGTCGCATGTGACCATGTGGACATGATTATGTGATTAAAGTATCCATGGCCTGACCTGCTTGTATAGCAGAAAGATAAGTAACAGGCTGTAGTAGTCAACTGTTTAGGGAAAGTGTTCCACTGTGATCAGTGAGGTCTAGTTGCCTTTCCTTCCCTGTGATGTTGATGTAAATGTAAGTTCTTCAAACAGGAGCTGATTTTCAGGCAGCAGGGAAGGACAGGTGATCCATCTCTGAACTGCACTCTGCAGTGGGGCTCTGCTGCAGCCACAGAGGCAAAGAGGAGGATATCAAAGCCTTGGACATGTTGTTCAGTGCTTGGCTTGCCGAGTCCTCTTCCTTTGTGTTTTCTGAGAGACAAAACAGCCAAAGCAGAGCATGGAGACTGAAGAGAAATACATAGGCAGGGAATGACCAAGAGAAAGAAAAATAGCAAGAGTGAAAATGTGAACAAGATCTTGTCGTGTACTGCAGATCTGAGGTGATCCTACCTTTTTCCTTTTGGCTACCATTGTCTGAATCTGGTAGGAAGAACAGGACAAATCTTATTAAGCCTGCAAACACTGTTCCAAGCTCTGGTAGGATTAACATCAGTGTGTTAAGTTCTGGGCTCTCCGAATTTTCTTTCCCTTAATATGTTTCCTTAATGTTTGTTACACTTCATAAGACCTATTAAAATGTAAAGCTGTTAGAGGTGGAGGATTTGCAAACATTGACGTAGGAAACACTTGCTCAAGGACCAAGCGTGTGCAGTCCTCGCCCAGCTTGGCTCCTGGCCCCTGGCCTGTTCCTAGCCCAGCTCTGCATCCCTTCGGAGTGCCCAGCGCCGCATCCCGCCGGGAATGCCCGCATCCCGCTGCAGGGAGGCTGCTGAGCGCCACCTTGTGTCTACCGGGCTGCGGACACGGCCCCGGGGTTTTTGGGAAGGGATGGTGATGGATCGTTCCTCGGTGCCGGGAGGCAGCAGGATCAGGCAGCGGGTGAGGTGCTGAGCTCGCTCCCTTCCCGCAGGACATCGCGACCCCCGGCAGCTGCGGGCTCTGCACTGGCCGTGCGAGCTGCACAGGCAAGCTGAGGCCACGAGGAGGCAAAAAATCAAGCCTGTAAAAACGTCTTTTATGTGGAAAGCTGCTCCTCTGACACTGCTGAGTTAGCCGGGAGGATGGATATGAGGATTTGTCGATAGGTCACTAAATCCTGCTCTGCAGTGCAAAAATCGAGAGACAAAATGCCAGTAGCAGTATTGGAGAAGTTTCCAGTGCTGCTCCTTCCAGCTGCTCTACTGTTTTTGTCCCCTCCATCTATGTCTCCTCTGATTCCCTCAGGTGAGCACAGAGCTGCTCTGACATAACCCAAACCCTTTTCATCCTGCCAGGGTGTCTCATACATGATCCTTCATCCTGCTGCCATCTTTCCTAGTGCATTTGTCCACAATGGAGGTTCAGTTCTCCAGAAAGATTTTTCCCTGTAGTCTTGGTTCTCTCATCAAGCTGTGAAAAGCTCCCATTGGCATCGCTACCTAAATCATATCCAGCCATGCTAAACCTTTTGTAGATGCCTTCTATTATGTGGAAACCTCAGACACTGGATCTTAATATGAATAAAGTACCCAATTTCAAACAAAGCAGTTCTTTGGGATTTGAAATGTCCTGCAGTGCTATATCCACTGGGATACAGGAGTGTCTAAGTGCACAGTCAGGGCCTATTGGAATTATGCTTATTCTAAGAGAATAAACCAGCTTATCCTGACAGGCTACAAGTTACACAGGATTTTGTGATTAAATCAGAATAATTCAAACCAATTTCACATGTTCAAAACTCCAGAAAAATAAGAGAGGATTTCATGTGGCAGACAACCTGAGTGGGCTGTGTGAGAGCTCTAGAGACAGATCATGATATCATTGGGAAAGAGCTTAAAAGGAGCATAACAGAGTGAGTTCAAACCATGGCAGATGTGTTGTTATTATGTTACTAATACTGTTTCCACAAATACAGAAATACAAGAAAGGATTACATTTGGCCAGGTAGTTCACAGTGGGATATGAGCTTTTTTTCCAGTTTGACATGGAAACAAATAAAATAAACACAACATTGGCAATTACTTTGCTTCCTGTTGAGAACATGTTATGTAACTATTCTGGCTTTCTTTCCTCATAAAATAGGGTGGGGAGGATGATAACTGTGGAGAAAAGAATAATACAAACATTCAGCCACCCTGCAGTAGTTCAGAGAATCACCTTTGGCAGGTACAGGAGTGGAGTCCTTGAACTCACATGACATCACAGCAGTTCTTTATCACATGCCATATTGTGATAAAAGAGAGCAGAATCAATAACACAGGGAATGTGACTGAACAGCTGATGCTGAATAGAAGTCTTAGGAGGCAAAGGGTATTTGGGAGGAATATAATAAGCAATCCAAGTGTCTCTAGTAACCCATGTCCACTTTCAGTTACCAAGGGTGGGCCTACAGGATGAGTAAGAATAAAATAATCAGGCACTTAGGGAATGAAAATTCCACCATAAGATTGTAGAGAATAAAATGTAAACCAGTGATTGGTTTAGGCAATGGAAGAGAGTGCATTTTGTTTGGAAAGGGAGAGCCAGACTGCACTGCTGGTGATGTGCTACTGCACTGGAGCCAGTGCAGGAGAAGGGGGCTGGAGAGGAGGAGCTGGTCCAGCGAGGTCCCATCTCCAATCCACACATCTACACTCGTCCTTCCACACATCACTACACCCAGGTACAAATCACAGCTGTGTGGGATGAGAACTCCCTCATTCAGCTGTGTCTCATCCCACGCACCCTGCACTTCCCATTCCCACATTTCTTTTTTCGGAGGTGAAACCGAACAATTGCCAAAGGTCCAGTGTTTCAGAGAGGTGTGAAAAAACCTCACAAACTCAGTTGTGCAGCAATGAGGATGTGCTGGGAGGAGCCCACTTGTTCCCTGCTGGTGGAACATTTTGGCAGTTCAAAAGCTCTGTGAAGCTTGGGCTCCATACAGAAGAAAAACAGTGATCTAGTCTTGTGTCATGCCCCTTTTGGTGTATCCAAAACATTTATTGATCACAGGCTCATTTTCTTAGTTTACAAGTCTTCCATGGGTATATCAAGTTCTATATTAAGATTATTTAGGTTTCTTGCCTTACTGTTGACTTTGCAAGACCTTGCTGATGTGTGATCTCCTTCAGTAGTCAGAAATACTTTCTTTAGTTTTCTGTCTAAACACACTGTTGATCAGATTACAAAAATTCGATCTCACATCAGGTTAATCTTTAGCTTATTTCCTTTTTCATGTACTTATCTTAAAATCCATTTATGAAGAACTTGCATATTGTTCCTCCACTGTCACACAGAACAAGTCATGTTCTTTTTATCTCTCCCTAAAAATGCTAATTCTGTAATTGCTCTAATAGCCAGTCTGCACTGATGCCAGTTTAAGCTAATCTTTTTCAACACTCTTGACAGGAATTGTATAAATATTTCACATAAAATCTTACCAGTGCCTTGTCTAAAAGTGCCAATATTTCCTTCTCTACTAAAAATCCCACCTAACCCATGTGAACATTACATTATCTGTTTCCACAGCTGTGTTGTACTGGCAGATCTGGCACACTGTCAGTCCATCAGAACACTCAGATCTTTTTCCTTCTCTATTGCTTCCAGCTGATGAATCCCGAGAACATGACTTTGCAGTTCACATTATTAAATTTCTATCACTGCAGGCAAGAAGGTCATCTTATTCCAGCTGGGGATCTGGTCCTCCTCAGTATGGGCAATATCTTCCAACTTTGCCTCATGTGCAGTTTTTGAGGCTGGGCCTGATCATTATTTCGAGTTCATGGAAGTGTAGATTAAATGGTATTGCTCCAAAGACTGAACCCTGAGGAACACTGTCAGGTAATTTGCTCCATTCTTATAACTCCTTTTTTACTATGACCTGTTGCTCCTTGTGCACGTTGCTTTTGTATTAATCCCTATCACCTCCACTTTCAGGAATGATTTCCTGCAGAGCACTGTATCAAACGATCTGTTTCAACTCCAACATGCTGAGTTCACTGCATTATTTCCTTCTAGAGAGACAATTATCTTACTCAAAATACACCAGCTCAGCCTGACATCCTCTGCTCTGGTAAACCATGTATGTTTTCTCACATTCTGTTTGCCTCCCCACAACTAATTGTTCTTTCTTTCAAAGTTTGTTCTAAGACTTGGCATTACACTGAATTTTAAAAATACATTTTATAATATGTATACTTTCTAAAAATACTTTTTAGAATATAAATATTATATTTGCTATGCTGAAGTCCTAGGCAAGCTTTTATTGAAATTCATTAAACACTGGCTGCTTTTGCTTGTAAATTCATATACCACTTATTTCAATATGCTAGGGAAGAGATTATATGTATTCCTCAACATTTTTTTACATTAAGAAATGTAGTTTGTTCCTCACAAGATATTATAATTTCTATTACATTACTATTTCCTTTATATATCATTCCCATCTGTCATTAGCCTTACGTAAGTCACAGCAAAGGACCTCTTTGTTCATTCTTGAGCAACATCATCTCTTGTTAGTTAATTGATTACTAAAGAAAACCACTTTATGCCATCCCAATGTCTTTGATGAAGCTCTGCCATCACTGGTGGCATTTATTTTCTTCTTTAGATCCGGGACATTAAAGTCTTCCATAAACAAGGAATTGCATTTATTATTTTCCTGTAATTTTACACCCCTTTTAATTTATATCCAAGCTTGACTAGAGAAAGAGGATGTAAAAGATCCTCAGCACTATCCTTCTGGAGCAGTTTGTGTCTGAGTAACTTCCACCCAAACAGAATGTATTTGGTTGGTGTGATCAGATTTCTTTGCACTCAGCCATTTCCTTCAGTGTCACCCTCCCTCTCCTCTCATTTCTGTCTTTCCTAGGAAACTCCCTATATAGTGCATCAGTGGGAATATTCTGTCCCCAGCTGAAATGCAGGAGACCTCTCCATGCTCCAGCAGAGTTGCAAATAGACCTTGGAGCTTCTGATATCTAACCTTGCCTTTGGCAAGGTCTGAACACCCTGACTCCACAGGTCCCTCAGGCCCTGACCATCCTCAGGATTATCATCGAGAAGTATCAATATGAAGTTTGAGTACAGAAGCACTGATTTTTGTACTTATTGGTTTGTTCCCCTGTGGATGTCATTTTTCCAGTATTTTTCTGGTATCCACAGCCAATGGTGAGGGCAGTTCCTGTGGAGAGATCTACTTGAGCTAACAACTCGTCTCCATGTCTTACTTGCTCTTTACTTCAGAGAAATCATTTTAGCCACATCATGAAGGCATTCACTGAGGTTATAAAGTTCAGCAGGGCCAGAGGAGAAATGTGCTCCCACATACCTGATCCCCTGAATCCACCAGAGATTTGCTTCTCAGCAGTGAGTGCAACATCAAACAAAAACCAAAGGACTTGTTAAGAAACGACATTGCTGGAGTTCTTTTCTCCCCAGTCACTCGTGTGTGCACACACCCAGCTGCTGTGGCTGGGAGCGTCTCCAGACAGAGCTGGGTGATGCAAAGCATTTGCCAAATGTTTGCACAATGAAGAATTGCCATCATAGGCTCAGGAGCAACTGTTTTCAGAAAGTAAATATTGTGTATTTCTAGGGTAGATAATAGCTAAGGGCAGCAGGCATTGCGGCTGGAGCCTGAAGGGAAAGCATGGCAGCAGGTCTGAAGAGAGGCTCTTGTCTCCTAAATCAGGATGAGACTTGGGCTGTGCAGCTCAAGGAATGCTTTCCTTTTCACCCATTACCACTGGCTGCGATGCATCATGCTTCATTTTTCAGAGATGTAAAATTAAATTAGAAAGGAGGACAGCAGCAAGAGGTTCAGTGAATTGGAGAAAGAGTAATAATTTTGTATCTGAGTCATCTTCAGACCATTCCATCAGATCAAAAATAGCCTCGCTCCTCTTCAGAGATAAGCACCAGCAGCAGCATCCCAGCAGTCTCACAGGATTTACAGTTTAGCAGCTCTGGCCAGAACTTCTGCATTTCTCCATGTAGCAAGAGCAGTTCATTAACTGCAATGTTATTAATTCAGATACAATAACTCTCCTGCCTGTGACACTTTCTGACTATGCTTCACTATTGCCGTTCTCATGCCTTTCCATTGTAGTATGTTACTTACAGAAAGGATTGGCATTTTCCTGGCATGTTGTATCTGCAAAAGGGTCTTGGTAGTTTTCAGAGCATACCAGGAGGTCATTTCTCAATAGAAAGAACAGGAACAGCAAACTCAGTATTGAAATGTCCTACTGGTATTTCTGTGAGCTCTGTTTGATGCTCAGAATACTTTTTGAACAGATGTTTGGTCAGAGCCACATCTTTTGAGGAGTTTGGAGATTGATTACTGCAAAAGGACAACATGGTTTAAAGTCATACCAGCGGTGCAATAGTGTTTCCAAAATGACAGAATGGTTGGCAAAGAACTTTTGGCTCAATGGTAATTAACTGTATTTGCCTTCTTCCCATCAGCTGAATGGCAGGAAACTATCTGAAGTTTCTTGTCTTCTTGGCAAGGCACCAGACAATCTGCAGGAGTCTCTAAGAGATCTTTGTGCTTGCCTCTGCTGAAAGGTGGGTGAGATAGGAGGTTGTTTCACCTGGGGGAAGAATTCCAGGTGGGAAATGACAGCTGAAATAAGCACTTGATCTTGTGTCTACAGTTTTAGGATGGAGAGTGAACGTGTGTCTTACCTGTGTCTTGGTGAGATGATCCAGCTTGTATGACTCAGGAGTAATTCCATGCAATCTGTCCAATGCTGCTGGGGTTGTAAGCTCCATTGGGTGGATGTGATTTTGTCTGTGATTTCAGCTCTTAGACAGCGTGCCACTGCAAACAGTACCACAATGAAATGCTGACAAAGAAAATTGGACAAATGGGCGCTCTGCTTCTGAACATCATCTTTCAGCTCCAGCTCAGGTGGGGTTTTGCATGTGCAGCAAAATCTGTGACAGCTTAATAGAGATGGCAAGTATATGATAGTATTAATGATAGTATAATTAATACTAGTTGAGTTTCAATAGTACCTAACTGCCAACATATGTCCTAGGTCCAATCCAGGATGACAGATTGGTTTAGAAAAATGTGTAGTTTCGGTGCCTTTACAGTCAAGGCAATTACAAGTTCAGCTCCTTATAGTCTACAGCATCAATCCAGGTCTTTCAAAGCATTATATTCACATTATGTTTTTGACAAAAAAGCTTTGCAATGGGAATTCTCATTCTGATTTTAGCTCTGCCAGGCAGTACTACCAAAACAGGATTGTGACCCTGTAAGACACACATGAGTCAGCATTGGTTGAAGTTCTTCTGACTGCAGAATCAAAGTGCAAAGACTCACTTGGCTCGTGGGATACAGAAGCCTAATTCAATATCTCACTCTCTTTCTATAACCTGAAGATACACAGTATGAGTTCCCAGGGAAGGTTTGCTTGAGGGTTGAGCAGAAGGGAAGATCCCAACATCCTAGCCTGTTATTTTGTAGCCCCAATACATTCATTAGCTTTTAGGAAAAATATTTCATAAGTGATCCCATGTTTGTTTGTTCAAAACAGAATTGCAACATGAACTACATGTCAGTGAAAATATAGAGTAATCTTTCTTATTTACAGAACCAAAGCTGCACAGTCTAGACCTCAATTTATTTATGATATTTATTTAAAGCTTCAGTTTTGACCTAGATCCAGTTCTCATTTCTGAAAGCAGCATAAAGTTCTGACTTGCAGCAATTTTCTTCTTAAGACCACTTATGTTTATGCATGTAACATCAAGAATTCCAGCCTCTTATTACATGAACTATATAGTATTTTCAACAAGAGCCAATAATTTCTATGCAGAAGTATACACAGGATATTGGAGGCAGGGGAAAATACCATGTAGTTCATATATACTTGTTATTAGCTGCTTTAACTTGACCTACCTGGTTTTGTAAGCAGCATTTTCAGGGGAATGAATTGCATCAGAGTCAGTGGAGAGAAAAATCAAGGAAGAATTCTACTCACCCCAAATTAAGCTTCAATACTGCAAAGCTGTCATTATGTGTATCAAAGGCTGTTGAAAGTCATGTTGCTGGGAATAACTAGGGGGCTTGTTAATGCAGTCATGATCATCTTTCTGACAGAAGCTCACTTTCAGGAAATGTGATATGAAATTTTCCTTAGGTTCTCATCTCCTTCCCATACTGTGTTTCTTTCACTCTTAGGGTACTTCATCTGTAATTTCTCAGTTAGGAACTCATTTTTCAGCATCTACAAAACTCTGTAATGAATGGTGACCAAGTCTGAAAGGATTCTTAAGTGAATGCAAGCTACATCTTCTTTTCTTAGTTTTGGTAATGGGAGTTTTCTCAACTGATTTGAGTTGAGGCCCTCGTGTAAATAGGGTCGTATTGTCCTTCTAAAGATAGTACAGCACAGGGCAGATCCCTGATTTCTGCTTCTCATGGTTCCATTTGAAAGGCACTGTTTCCTTCCCAGCACGTTCCTTTTAAGTGGGTGTATTTCTTCCTTTCTAGTAATCTCTGCAGTATCTGATCAGCCTCTCTGGGGCTGACCCTTCGTTTTCTGAATGGCCGGAACTGCCCCTGAAGTCTGTGGCAGTTAAACAAAGGGCACAATCGCTGAGGGATTCTGCCAGCAGCTTAAAGGCTTACAGAATTTGTAGCACTAGTGTAGACATTGTTTCGTTGGGATTTTATATGCATTCTTACACATGTATGTCTATCACGTGCTAACCTGTCTGTGGAATTCTGTTCCATCCTTCCTCAGTAATTCTCTTTTTTTTTTTTAAGATCAGTCAGGAGCCTGAGATCTTCAGCCAAATATAGTAACATGAGGCAAAAAGCAAAAGCATATCAATAATAATGCAGTAGGCAGAGAACACAGGAATGCCTGTTCTATTTCAGATCCATTTGACTGTCTCATTTATGCTGAAATTGCTGCACAGAAAACAATCAGACCCAGTTTGAGAGTCTCTTTCTGTAAATAAACATGACTATATATGATAGCTGTTCTCAGATGATGAATTGAACTCAAAATTACATACACAAAGTGCATGACCAAGTGCATATTTTAATTTATAATTATCACAAGTGCTTATGTTAATTGCTTGTTGTGTAGTGGCACCAAAATAAAACATAACTGGTTTAGTGTTTGTTGTCCATGCATTTTCAGTGTACAACAGCTAATTTATCTGTCCTTATTCTTTCTCTGTGTGAGTGATCCATAAGCATCTATAAACCATTAAATGCAAGACTCCTTTAACACGGGATCAGCAAATCCATAAGTTATTGAGTGCCTGTGTTTCAAATGGTCACCTTCATATCTATGTCTTATTTAGATTTTAGCCTCTAACAGTGGGCTGAGCATTGTGTTTTCATTGTACAGCACTAAACACACTTTCTCTGATATTCTGTAATGTCATGCAATTCTGTACAGCAGCACAAAACTCTGCCTAAAGAAAGCAAACACCCAGAGCCATCTGGAGAGGTGCTGAATTTCTCAGTGGTGGACAAACTGTATTTCAGGCAAGGACAGGAATGACAGAGCAGAAAAGCAGCTGGAGCACATATGGGAAGCAATATCCATTGGTGAGCTCTTTGGACACTAAACCACTTATGGCAGAGCTCCTGTGTGTTTCTCACTCAGAATTTAACTGTAGGGAGAACTGTGTGCATTAACTGAGCCACCTGCAGAAGTGCTGCAGCACCAGAGGGTACAGGGAAGGTCAGTCCCAGCTCAAGCTTTAACTGGTGCTGTTCAGATCTCTGTGGGAGTCACTGGCAGGTGATGGTGAGGCACAGACAGGTTCTCCTGCCTTTCAATGATCAGCTTGATGTTCTAGAGACCTTCTCCCTTGTTGTGGTTTAACCCCAGCTCACAGCTAAGCACCACAGAGCTGCTCACTGCCCCCGGGGGGGATGGGGGGAGATTGGAAGGGTAAAAGCAAGAAAACGCTTGGGTTGAGATAAAGACAGTTTAATGGGTAAAGCATTCTTCTTCTTCCCCCAGCTGCAAACATGGAGGATGAAGCCCCATGGTGTGGAATA
Organism: Lepidothrix coronata; assembly: GCF_001604755.1. Taxonomy (NCBI): domain Eukaryota; kingdom Metazoa; phylum Chordata; class Aves; order Passeriformes; family Pipridae; genus Lepidothrix; species Lepidothrix coronata. Next base: position 3,856,770 of record NW_016690221.1, on the reverse strand, counting down.
TCCCTCTGGTCAGTTGGGGTCAGCTGCCCCAGCTGTGTCCCCTCCCAGCTCCGTGTGCACTCCCAGCTTCCTCACTGTGGAATGGGGTGAGGAGCAGAAAAGACCTTGGCTCTGTGTGAGCTCTACTCAGCAATAACAAAAACATCTCGGTGTTATCTACACTGTTTCCAGCACAAATACAAAACACAGCCCCACACCAGCTACTGGGAAGGAAATTAACTCCATCCCAGCCAAACCAGCACACTTCTCCACTTTCTCTCCTCTCAGCACCTCCTCTACAAGATGAGGCTTGCAGTGGATTAGACCAGGAACCCTCAGTGTGGATATTTCCTCTGCAGTGGATCTGCCCAGGCAGGGAATGCTAACAGATTGTTGCCAGGCTTGTGTTTGCCAGCTGGAGCAAAGCACATTGCAGCAGGGATGTGTGTACCAGCCCTTTGCCAGTGGTGGGACCAGCCAGTGAAGGGGAAAGCTCTTGGAACTGTCCTGATCTCCAGCAACTGGAATCAAATGTAGGCAGAGGAGAAATCAGACATGATACACTGATGTTACTGCTTGTGCACAGAGAGCAGTGGAAGATTTTCTTGTAAGACAGGAGTACTTAGCATGTGTAGGAATGTGAGTTGTGTTAGTTTGCTTGATAAAAATAACATTTTCTGTTACCTACGTTCAGTGATTCAGCATTTTGAGACAAGTCTTTGACAAAACTAAATATGTCTAGAGGTTTGTGTGGGATGAAGATTTTATTTGGTTCAAATTAAAAAGTAGTCCACACCGTGGTGGATGGTTAAGCTGTCAAATTTAACCAATGAAAGGATAAAAGTGGTAATCTTGTTTTTACCAGCTCAGCAGTGAACAGAGCAGGTGCAAGCCATGTTTAATCCATGACCCCTGGGAAATGGTAATGCTCATTTCTGTCGTCTTCCTGTGCCAGATGCCAGGCTCCCTGGATTCCTAATTGAGAGCACTGGCTACGAAGACTGATAAGGCACAACTGAGCACCTGGGTCGCATCGAAATGAGAAAAGCTCTGTAGCTGCTGCTCATTGTAATATCCTACTGCAGGCAACACCTGTGGTATGACTTTATAAATAGATAACCTGAGCTGTGCTCACACAAGGGTAATTCAGAAGTTGTCAGCTTGTTAGGCAGTTTTCCAGCCGTGTGCTGATGGCATGTGCTCATAACACAGGAGGAAATAATTCTTCAGGTGTGTATAGTACATTATGACATGAAGTTGTGGGGGGGGTTGTTATCTTTAGAATTCCTGGTCTGCTTCTTCGTTAAAAGGAAGTTTTTAGGAGATGTGATTGGGGCATTTTCTAGTGTCTTGGAGTGGGTGTGTCACCTGTCATGTTCTAAAAACACGTGGATGGGCAAAATTACTTAACACTGGTAGCATGCACCTGCAGAGGAATGAAAATTTTGGCAAGCGTGCTGGTAACTGTTTTCTCATCCAGTTTAATCTCTTCTGAGGTTTTCTCTCAATTTACAGTGGCGGTCACTGTAACCCATGGAGTTCACAGCACTGAAACAGCACATCCTTCTGGTGTTCTGTCCAGATCTGAGTAAGAGATCCTCCTGCTGAACATCCTACAGCCCTTGGATTTTGGCTAGCTTTGGATCTTTAGACTGAATTTCCTTCATGTTCAAATAATTTACATTTGAGAATATGAAGAAGAAAATGCATCTCTTCAGCCACCACCTCTTCCTGATTACTCAATGCCTATAGAGGTTGATTCAGGAGATTCATGTATAGCCAGCAATTTATCATCAACCCCCTTTCTACTCTTCAGAAGTAATTTAGATTCTGTGTTGTCTGATATACCATAAACATCCCACTAAGATATATTTGTTGGTTTTGACATTGCTTTGATATCAAAAACCCCACCACTTCCCCATAAAGATAAATGCATTTTTTATTTGGACCAATTTTTCCTTTCTGGGATTGGAGACCAAAACTGTAACTACTGACATTTAGTGAATGAAATTAGACCTTTTCAGCTTAGTCACAGCTTTGAGATGCAGCAAAGAGGGGAGAATTTTGAAAAATGTCTTTTGTGCTCAGGTAGATCCTGTTCATATTAGATGAGCTCATTCCCTGGATTTTCCTAAAGTTCATAGGCAAAAATAAGAGATGTATTTCTCCATATCCTGGCACACATGAGTAACATCAATCACAAAATCAGCTCTACTCCCTTGTGGGATATGGCCAAAACAATGCAGTGCAGAATTAAGGACAGACAATGCTCCTGTGAGGTTGTACCAAGGTGGGGAAAAGAATATCCTGCATGGTGAGTGAGCTCAGTAAATTGTTAGTACTGGAGATGGAAAGACAGTTGCAGTAATTCTGATCCTTGCCTAAATTTTCACTATCTTTTTCTCTGTCTGTATTTTATAATCCTACAAGCAAAGCGACTTCACCTGTGAGACTCCACAATTTAAATAATTTCATAGACCTGCTTCTGTTGGATTGTTTTTATTAAAAAGATAAAGGGATTGTGGAAGATTGGAGGTCTTTGATTCCTGGATGATCTTTGGACTCTCAGACTGCAAGGATAAGGAAAATAAGGTACATATTTCAGGTCTGGTTTTGTAAGTAACCAGTTAATAAGTAAGCTTTTAAAATAAGGTACTGTCCTTAAGATTGCCAAGGGTTTTTAAAATGCATCTGCAATTTGTTTTTAGGCAGTTGTTCCTTGTCTGTGGCATAAGCTTTACTCAGTGGTTTTCATTGCTTTCTCTGTAACAAATTTTCACTGTGGTATTTTATACCTCTTTACCTTCTGATTACCAAATAGTACAGAAAGTTATAACCAATTGCTGCCTTTGATAAATAGCTCTTGTTCTGAATATGGTCTTTTGAACCTATAATTATTAAAAATAAAGGAAAGTATCAAAAAATCTGTTTTCCAGCTTCCACTGCTGGATATATTGGTTTGTGCTCCTTGCCCAACTGGCATGATTCTTCCTGATCCTGCTTAATTTGTCTTGATTCACCTCAGTTCTTCTCCATGTAATTGGTCATGTTAAAATGTCAGTGCTCTGGAAGGCAACATTCATAATATAAGAAAAATATATAAGATTGGAAAGGATAACATTTCAGTAGGAGGTAGATCCTTCCTTCCCTTGCAGTGCTGCAATGAACTGCACCTTCCTCTAAATCTTGAATCCTTGTGTTTTACTTCCAAGTGTCTGAAAACATCAATTCACCAGTTGTCTGTCTGTCAGCAGCAGAGTTACTCTGTTCATTTATCCTTTTCTGCATCTGCCCTCTAGATCCAAGTGCTTCTTTTTAAAAATTCCTTTTGCAAATCATTTCCAAATCAGGATGAGCTTCCCCCTATATACAGAGTGGACCTTAGGCTGAAGTCTTTGCTTATGCTTTCACTAAAATTAAGTGTGGAAGCCAATGAGAGACTGTTGAAGAGGAATGTAAGTGGTCAAAGATAATTTCTGGTTTAATTTTAGAGCAGTTACTTAGGATTTGGTTATTAAAGATATTTAAAATGAAAGGGGATTGTCTACATATGTTCAAAACATTGTCCTTTAATCTTCCCTGGGCTTGCTCAATGTTAATGAGAACTAGAGCTGGTATGAGACTTTTTCTTAATTATTTTCTATAAAGTTAGTTATAAAGTGGTATGGAAATTGAAAATATTACCTTAATAGGCAGGTTGATCAAGAATTCCCTGTTTGATAGGACTCCAAACAATTTTTCCCTTTCAACAGGTGACACATTCAAATGATGACATACAATACTTACCAAAATTTCATATTAGAGAGACATGCAAATCATATTTTATCTTCTGCTCAAAAATTTGCCTTCCTTTATTGAAAGGATTTGTGATGAAGAGATTCCTGCTGCTCAGGAGGTCCAGAAAGAGATAATGCTTTTTTGCAAAGCTTGTGTGAGCACAGAGTTTACATCAGCAAGACACTTAAACGTGGCTAATTACAGGAGCATCCTGCAGCCTGGAGATGGTTTGTTCCCAGAGGCACTGGTAGGTTCTGTAACCTGTAGGTAGTTTTACTAAACCCTTGCCCTTGGACTGGAATGGTGCTGAATTATTCCTTTGCAGGAGTGCTGTTCTTGCTGCCTCACACCTACAGTGCAAAAACACCCTGAGCCCTGAGCAGTGACATTTGATTTTTTGAGTCTCAGATGGGACAAGTTTTTGAGAGTTGCTGAGCAGCTTCCACAGCTCTTGGGTTAGTGAAAGTATTGCATGAGCAGAAGCTGAGCTGCAACCTCCTTGTTTGATCTGTTGTGTCTTTCTTACTCTGTTTGTGAGAATATTCCTTCTGCTTTGCTTTTTTCTTTTTTACCTTGACACACATACAGTGTATATTTAGATCAGGACTGCATTAGACATTCATTTGGTTAAATGGTTTCTCACTATATTCAGTACAGCTTTGCTGCATCTGGAGCAAAACTTAATAGTCCACATGGTTTAACATTTGCTAAAAATAAAGAGGGGAGAGTGGAAGGAATTTCTAATGTAGCTATGAAGGTTTTACAACAGCTTCTTTACACAAAAGTCACAACTTTGCATTTCCTTTTGTGTCAATGGAAATTAATCAAATCCCCTTCACCTTTGGAGAGAAGAGACATCATTTCTCTCTCAAAATTTTGGTGAAAGGTTCTATAGGAAGCTTTAAGATACAGATTTATCACCACAGATGTATCTTTTATTTCAGCATTAGACAGTTGTCAGTGGCATAAAAGCCAGTTTGAAAATTGGCATGAATTGGCATTTGGACTGGCAACACCATCAGAGTAATAAGTGGGGAAAGAAATTTGCTCACTCATTACTGTATTTTTTTGTAAAACAAGATAGAATCCTGTTGAGAAGAAATTTGTACTGATGTTGGCACTTCTTATGCCCCTTTGAGGGAGTAATTAATTGCTCTTTCAAAAAAATTCATTCTTTTGATTAACTCCATTGATTCCATAGAAAGGTTCAGTGGACTAAAGTGAAATGAATTGGATTTAATAAAGCAAATAGAGTAAATTTAAATGAATTGAATAAGATACATTTACAATTATGATCCATCTTCATATCTTAACGCTAAAACTTATTCCAGTTCTACCTGTTTGAAGCCAAAGTAAGTAGCACCCTTCCCAATCAGGCCCATCAAAATCCAGTAGGTATTCCTGACTCAAAAGAAATGAAAGTTGTGCTAAATTTTCCAGGATGTTAGTGGCAGGTGCAAATCCTAATATTAAATGTTTCCCAAGAAGAACGTAATTCCTTAATGATTTACAGGGAATGGATTAAAAAAAGAGCTGTTTGGTCTTTATTTAACACATTTTAGAATCATGGCAAACTGAATTTTCTACCACTGATTCAAAATATGCACTGCTATATTTGCCAGAGGTTTGTTTTGCAAGCTTCAGCATTCGTGGGAAGAAACCAGAGAGTTCTGACCTAAACCCATTTTAGAATGACAGATAGATACTAAGAGGAAAATAATTAACACAAATGGGCAAATTTCTTTCACTGATTGTTTTAAATGCAGCTTTTTTCAGCCAGTTTTCCTTGGGAGCTAGGTGAAATCATTTTGGATGCTGGGGTAATGGAATGGAGAAAGAAGCCTCCAGTTGTATATAAACACCATTAGGTCATTGATGCCTGAAAGTGGAGGTTAAAACCAGTGATATTTATTTTGCCTCTGTCAGGTGGAGAAACAAATCACTTTGTTAAATAGAAAAAGACAACACTGACAGGGAAAGAAAGGTTATATTTGAAAGGATGAGACATGATTCTTCTGAGGGGAGCAGAGTGAGTGTCTCAGCATTCCCACGTAGAAAAGCCAATCTTTATGCTTAAAACAGTGATGTGGAATAAAGACCTTGGTCCTGTGCTCAGCTTGGTGATAATGTTTTATAGTAAGTGAATTGTGAATCTTTTGGGCCTTTATTCACAGTTACACTGAAGACCTTTAACACCCCTCTGGCAACTTGCTCAGCCTGCCAGACAATATTCCTTCCACACCAATAATGTTATCAAAAATATTGAAGAAAACCAACTGAAAATAAAACTATCAACATCCTTTAGTTGATCCAATTATCTGTCTCTAAAAAAGGGTTTTAACACCTCCCACACAGAACAGCAGCTCCAGTAATTTGGCAACGATAACAGTGCATAATCAGGAAACACGAGGCTGTGATATGTGGTAACACATCCCATTTTGTGTGCAGGAAGAGTTTTGTTTAAGTAAATATATTTTCTTCTTAAGTACCTTTTGCATTACTCACTATTAGGTTGCTCATCCCATTAAGCTCATGGAGCTACCACAGGTGTTTAACTGCAGAAATTGTAAATGGGTGAATCTAACATTCCTGAGGATGGAGATAGGAGATGAGGCTTTGCATCTCTGGGGTTTTTTTTGATGTTTGTGGTGTATTTGAAGACAGGGAGTAACTGTGACTAACATCTAGAACAAAGGATTGGAAGGTTTGGTTATTTAGCTCCTACCAGTGACTAATTCGCAGCAAACCTTAAGTGTCCCATCATTATACAAGAGTGCTCTGACAAGTCCTTGTAATGATATGCTGCCATAACATCCCAGATGATGTTACAACACCATGTTTTATCAGCAAATTACATCAAAGCCTAACATTCAATTAAGACAGGGTGGGTTGGGAAATCCAGCAGCCTGCTGTGTTTAAATGCAGTGCATTGTTTTCGGTATTGAAATGAGAACACCCTTGCATTGTAAACCTGCTGGAAAGCTACAAGGGAAGGTTTAAACTTCATGTCTGTAGCTGCTGTCAATCCCAACACTATTGATGGGTGGAATTTGCCTGAGGTCAGAGACAGCCCAGAAGTACCTCAGACCCATGGCTGGAACATGGGATGTGCTTGTGTGGTCACACCACAGAGGCACAGGGTGGTTTGAGTATCCACACTCACATCCAGAGGCCCTAGCCTGGATGTCCATGCTTGGTGGAGGGAGATGGAATAGAGAGAAGAATAATCCCACTGGATATTCCCAGTCCATACAGAGAGACCTGGCTGCATGTGGGTGACCAGAGTCAGTTTTACAATAACAAAGAGCTGTTTAAATTGAGTCAGTGCCTGTTTATACATGAAAAAAACAACCATGTGGTACATATTGTATATTAGATATTGCTGATTTTAAAGGGAAAAGATCACATTTTGCTTCTCATCCATGGAATCTCCAGATAGCTTACAAAGAATACTCTGGGACTATTTATTGGTTTGTATTACTTTTTAAAAGTGACTCATGATAAGGAATATAATGCATTAGTAATAATTTACTAAAACAACAAAAGAGAAGATTGTATTCCATGTTATTATTCAAGTAAAATATTTCCTTTGAAAATTAATTAGAACATTAAAAAAAATGGGTCATTTGGTAACACAATTAGAGTCTTCAAGGCAGAGAGAGGATATCTGGAGGTAGACACAGACTTGGTAAGAAGCAGGTAGCTTGATTTTAGGTAATATCCCTGTGGTAGAAGAAAAATTACCCTAGAAAAAATACTTTGGAACAGAGGGGATTTGGGTTTATGTTTTGTCTTCCTGGACATCATGTTCCAAATATTACTTCGAGCACAAAACTTTCCTTTCATGAGTTCCCAGAGGCCCACTCACTGTACATTTCTTTGGACAATCTGTGCTCCCAAAGTCATTATATAATCTTGACATAATTAGTCTTTTTGCTAAATTATTTGGAAAACGGAAATCTAGTTTGCTAGACGTGTGGTATTTCCCTGTTTCCTCACCGCATAGAGCCCCTGATTCCTCGGGATTAACACTTCCACTTGTGCTACTTAGAGCTGACACCTCATTTTCATGTACTCAAAGTTCAGCAGAATCACAAACCTAAACCAGAATAATCTTTATTTCTGATTCCTGCTGGTATCAATAATTGAACAAGGTCACCTCCAGCCTTGGAAGCGCTCGGGCTGCACGGTGAGGGTGGTGTGCCCGTTTCACTGCCCAACTTGGGACCCCCCATCCTCCTGCAGGGGAGCAGGAACACCCCAGGAATGGTGGGAAGAGCTGTGCCCTGGGGTGTCCGGTGGGGGTCAATCCCTATGGATCCAGGAGGGGCTGTGTCCCGAGGGGGTTCATTCCCGATGGATCCAGGCGGGGCTGTGTCCCAAGGGGGGTCATTCCCGATGGATCCAGGCGGGGCTGTGTCCTGGGGGGCTTCATTCCCGATGGATCCAGGTGGGGCTGTGTCCCGGGGAGTCATTCCCGATGGATCCAGGCGGGGCTGTGTCCCAAGTGGGGTCATTCCCGTTGGATCCAGGCGGGGCTGTGTCCCAGGAATCCCGGACCTGCCCCGCGGACGCTCGGCCGCCAGGGGGCGCCGCCCCCGCTGATCTAGCGGGCACTGCGCGCGAAACCGGACAAACCCCGCCCCCTTCTCCCGCCCCTCTCATCGATTGGTGAAGTTTGCCGTCAATCCGAGCGACGCCCCGCCCTCCAGGCGCTTGATTGGCAGCCGCGCGCCGCTGCGCTCGCGCCGCAGCCTCCCTACACCCTAGCTCGCCCCCTGCAGGGCGATTGGCTGGTGTAGCTGTCAATCACGGATTATCTCCGTCCCAGCCAATGATCCCGCCTCCCGAGAAAGAGACGCGCAATGATTGGTGCGTCGGGCTGTCAATCAAGGACGCGCCCCGCCCGTTGGCGCTCAGGTAGCCCGGAAGATGGCGGCGGCGGCGGCCGGCGGGGCTTGGGCTCTGTGAGGGGAGCGGCGGCGGAGCCGATGCCGCGGGGCCGAGGGGCGGCCGCTGCTGCCGCGGGGGCTCCCCGGAGGCGCTGAGAACCTCGAGCCCCCTCGTTCGGCGCCGGACCTCGGGCCGGGAGCGGAGGGCTATGCGGCAGCGCGGGGGGCTCGGCGGGGCCGCCGGGCGGCGGGGGGGCGGCGGCCCGCGGGCCCTGGGACCGCGACACCCGCTCGGGCCCGTCCTGCTGCTGCTGTGGCTGCTGGCGGGGAGCGCCGGGGCGGCTCCGCTGCCGCCGGCAGGTGCAGGTGAGGCGCGGGGGGGGCGGCGCTCGGGGCGGCTCCGCGGCGGGGCCCGGGAGCGGCGGCACTGCGGGTGTACGGCCCCCGGCCCTCCCTCCTTCCTTCCTTCCCTCCCTCCCTCCCTCCCTCGCTCCCCGGGCTGCGGGCACGGCCCCGCCGAAGCGTCGGGAAGGGCACGGCGGGCGGAGGGGGCTCCCCGTGCTGTAGGTGATGGCACGGAGCGGTATCTCCGGGCTGTGGGTCGCTCACACCCCTGGGACTGAGCCGCGGGCTGGTTCTCTGGGTGCTCGCCCCAGCCCTGCTCTCTGTAGCGCTGCCGTTCTTGCCCGTACGGACCTCGGCGGGGCTTTTCTTTTCCTGGTTTTTGCCTGTGAATCACCGGGACTCCCGTTCCTGGGTGGAGGCTCTCCTGGGCAGACGGCGCTTCCCTGTTTTCCGGTCAGATTAGTCGGATTCCCCCCCGGCCCCCCCGGCCCGGGCTCTCTAAATAGTCATGAGTTCATATTTATTTCTCTATTATGTTAGGTAACGCGAACTTCCTTCGGTTGCCTTGCTTATTTTCCTGTTTGCCTTAAAAGCACAAACTAAACAATATGTCCTCTCAGTCGCAGGAGTGACTGCTCAGAGGTTTATTAGGACTCACAGGTACCAACTAAGCATTTGATTCATATTTTTTTGTTGGTATTTCATTGGCACTTTCCAAGATATCATTGTGTTTAGGCTGAATTTTGTTAGGGTTGGTTTGGTTTGAATGTGTGCTGAGATTTCCTTGCAACCATGAGGAGTTGTGCAGCTGGAATACACAAGATGTTCAGGGAGGAGGAGCAGCAGTGGGGAGAGAGAGATATGAAGCACAGGGATTAGGTAATTTGGCTGCTGTTCCATAGAAAGTATCAAAACTGGGAGTGGAACCCATACTTCCTTTATTTTTGGACCTCTGCCTCTTTCTTATATTTTTAATTCCCAGAACATTTCTGAATTGTTCATAGGTCACTCAGCCTTCTTTGAGGTCTGTTTTACTTTCTATGAAAGGAAACTTCTGAAAAAGAGAAAACTGTCCCTGGAATCTGTATTTCCTTTGAGACTGAATTATAGGCTGTTTCATTTATGAAATGCTTGAGGTTTGTCCAAATAATATCAACTTGTCATCGGGCTGTGAGGTAAGACAGCAGAATCAGTTCTGTGTGGAGGACTTTTCTGCCTTTTCCGGGTCTTACTTTTCCTGAAATGCAATTAATTTTTCTATTTAAATATAGATGTCAAAGTGTTCTCTTTATTTTATTTTATTTTTTTTAATACAATTTCCTCTTTACTATGAGGACTGTGTATGCACCTTACAAAGGTGGGAGATCACAGCATAACTTCCATGACACTGGTAAAACACTTAATTCTCAGAATGAAAAGCTGACTGAACAAAATGCAGGACATAGTATTTGAGTGGTTAGTGTTTGTTTTTTTTTTAAATCTGTATTTTTTAAAAGGCTGAAATCAGGTGTGCTAACTGCAGCACTGCCAAGAGTAGTGTTTATGGTGTTGTAATGTTGGACTCATAGAACAAGAATGAATTTTATAAGCTGGTTTTGGTTATATTTAGGCCAAAGTAGGTACATATGGGATGTTATCTGAAGTTTAGCAAACTGTCCAAATCCTGTCATGGAAAACTTGGGGAACTCCAGGAAATGAAACTGTTGCTTTACCCATACATTGTATCTTTGCCTATATAGTGAGAAACAATGTATTTGGATTCCTTTATTGATGGATCTTGAGTATTGAGAGTTTAAGGCCTCACTGGGAACCTTTTCTGGTTTCACTGGCATCATTTTTGCTGGGAAGACTTGCTCCTGAATGAAATAATGTTGCAGGTGATTTGCATGCAGCAGATTCTTAGTCTGCAATGTGTCCTGCATCATTCCCTGTAGCAGCAGCAGGAACCAGCTGGAAAGCTACAAGGACTTTGGTTTTCCCTCCTGCCTTGGAGTAGCTTCCCAGTGGATGACAACGAGACTTTTGTCTTGAACCTTCTCTGTCATTCCAGGCAAATTTTACAGCCTGTCTGAAGACAAACCTGTGACTTTGTTCTGCAGGGTTGAGTCATGAGTTGTGTTTAAAGCCACGTTGTGAATGTCCCTCTTCTGTCCCATGACAGGTTGCTTTGGTTCCCTGTGTTGGGACTGGCTGTGCTGGGCTCCATTCTGGGCCTTGGCCGTTCCTGCAGTTGGCTGTAACACTTGCTCTGATCCATAGGAGTTGTAAACTTGGGAAGAATTTAATGGCCTTTTCATAAAACAACTAGTAACTGGTTTCAGAATTATTTCAGGATCCCACAGCTCTTCACTTAACAAGAATGGTTGCTTCTTTGACAATGGAGAAACATTTTTTGTGTGTGTTGCCCTGAACTTTTATAGGAAAGATGGAATCCACAGAAAAAGGAGGGAGGTGCCTGTAGTTGTACTGAACTTTGCGGAATATTTTGTGGGATATAACTCCTCTTCTGGGGAGGAAGCTGGAATGCCAGAAGTGATTGGATTCCTTGTGCAAAAATGCTCCAATTTGTGGAAGTGCTGTGGAAGTTTGCCAGGCTGGGGAACTGTTGGGTTCCCAGGGCCTTGATCAGGATGAATGATGCTGCTCTGTTCAAGTGTGGCTTTGTGGTGCTTGCAGATGAAGGCATGCACTGATGAAGTGTTCTATATTCCTCTTGCATTTTTGATATTACAGTTCTAAACTAATTAGCATGTTTTTTTATCTAACAACAAGGAGAGGAGGTAAAGGAAATCAGGCTTTAACTTTGTAGCGTTCCTAGCAGTTATTGCAGGAAATACGAACCTGAGATGTCGAAGATGCATCTGGCTGAAAATACTTTGACCAACTTAGATTTAATTTATTCTGTGAGTGGAAAAGGATACTGATACGTACTGTGATAGTTCTGAATTTCAGGTTTCACTTTATACTGGGGGTGAGAGCTGGGGCAGGTGTGCTGGGAAGGTGTTTGTAGACTGAAGTGCCAGAGTTGTCCTGAGCCTGAGGAGCGTTGGTGACTTGACCCGAATGCATCAGGCTCAGGTGACTTCCACTGCTCCTGTTGTGTGGCTGAAGTGAGAGCATTGGGGCACTGCTCTTCTTCAGCAGGATTTAGCAGCATATAGTGCATCACAAACTGCCAGGGCTGCTTTGCTGTGCTAAAGCTTTACATTTACATTCAGGCTCTCAGTTCTTCTGACTTGGATTTCCATACTTGACCTTAATTCAGCTGCCTCTCCAAGAAAGCTGAGCATCAACGGAGTGTGTGTAATATCAGCCAAAGTGTTTTCATCATCTCTGTGCTCTATGAAGCTCTTTGCAAATACAAAGTAGCAAGGACTCAGAAATACTTTTATTATCCTGTAAAACTTGAATAGGTGGCAGCATTTCTGACAGGTGTGTTCAGCTTCAAAGTAGTGATGAATTACAGTTTCTGTTCAGCTGAATTGAGGCAGCTGGACTTGGTGCTGACATGATTTCTTCTGGAGAACCTCAGGTTTGGGATTCAAGGGCCCAGTTGGATGTCATAGCAGGGGGTCCCTGCTGATAGACTTGGTTGTGTCCAGTCCAGGAAAAGATGCTTGGTAAGTGGTGTATAGCATGCAGAGACTTCAAACTGAAGTATCTAGATGTTCATGCAGCTGTATCTAGTGTAGTCAGCTGGTCACTGTTCACACTTTGAGATTAAGCCACTTATTTTTTTATTATTATTTGTTAAGATGAGTTCTGTGGCACATCAATACTCCTGGGAAAATTGTTGCTTTTGATTTGCTTTGGCTTGATGCTTCACTTGGCATTCTGTCAGACTGGGGCCAAATTGCAGTTGTGGCCTGTGGTTTGGGACAGTGTAGAATGTGTGTGACGCTGGCACATAACAAGAAAAGCAATTTTCTGAGTGTATGCAAGTCAGTGACTTGATCACTTGAAGTTAAGAAATATCTTTGCAAGAAAAATGGGGGTTTTAATTGTGGTCTGTGTCTTTCCTGGAAATGGTCTGTCCTTCCTCCCCCTTTCAAGCACTGGACTCGTTTGCTTCTCCCTATATTTCTTTTCCTAGCTAGTGTCCCAGGCACCTCCTAATTGTGGAGCCAGAGCTGGGAAGTTGTCTTTTATCTTTTGTTTCTATCTGTGAGTTTGAGGTAAGAAGCCAACCCTGACTTAGCCCTGCAGGGATGTTCACACAAGGCTTTGTTCACAGGCTTGCTTTGCTCTCTCTGCCTGTGGCTGTAAAGTGTCTGGACTTCGCTACAACTAAAGCAGTGCTCAAAGGAGGAGGTCACTTTCTGAAGTTATTTCTCCTGTCTTGAATGCTTGGGTGTATTTAATAATTCCTCAGATACCATTGCAGCACGTTAAGATAGCGCCGATCAGGGCCAGTCTAAAGGTTTGTTGTCACAGCATCAGGGGCTGGGCATTGGTTTGAAAGGGCCTATTAGCAGGTGCTGGTTGTGCCCTGTATAAAAAAAAAGTTTGTGTTACATAGTGAGATCCAGCATTCTGGACAGGCAAATTTGATTGGGAGTGATTTTCTGGACATTTGCTGTGGTCTGGTTTCAGTCCCCATCCCCATGTGGTTCACCCATGCAGGATAAAGGGACCCTCAGTCAGTGTAATACCAGAGCTGTGAAAATCACAGTCCTATTTCAGTCCCAAGGCAGCAGTTCTGCAGCAGAAGGGCAGCACAGGGAGTACTGAAGTCTTCCTTAGATTTTATTTTGGGTCTGCCGTTCTGTTTGGTCTGTGCATCTCGTACTGGAGTTTGATACAGATCTGGATACAATTTGCAATGTCTTCAATGCTTTTCTTGCTCTCTCTGAGCTCTTTGTTTTCTTTGTAATGCAGTTATGAAAGGTCTTGAGCAACATTTAGATATTGGAAACATTTTGTGGACTTGTATAATCAGAACTGTACCAAGTGTGTCAGGATGGCCTGTCAGCCTGCCCGTGTGCTTTAGGCACAGCCCACAGCAGGGTCTTGTACCACATACAGCTCAGGCAAGGGGATGGTGTGAAGCTCCTTATGTCAGTGAATTGTCTTCTGAGGGATTTTCAGTCTGAAATGCTGGTACAAAGTAACACCTTGTCCAACAGTGCTACATTCACAAAAGCCTCTTTGGTGGTAAGAAAACATCACTGTAGTGACTAAACAGTGACGTGACTCTTTTGGGACTCTTGTTGCATCAAGACTTCTTTGGTATGAAAGAGGTGTAGAAAATGTTAGCAGCAGATTTTTGAGTGACTTTTAAGCTTCCAGCCTATAGACCAGATCCAGTTCTCCAAAATCGCTCATTCACTCTATGGTCTGTTCTTCCAAGGGATCCTTTAGCTATGAATAGGGATGAGAAATGGATTCCAATAAGCTCTTTTAGTAAAATGGTGCTGCTTTATTTCTTTCCTGCATTTCTTAACCCAGCTGTACATTAGAGTTGGAAAGTGATCTACTGTAAAATAAAGATTCCAGAAAATCCCATCACATGAAAGTTGCATGTACGTATTCCTTTCATGTGAACTGAAATTAATCTCTTCAAAAGCAGTGTATCTTAATAGGTTGTATTGATGTCAGATGGTAGGAGAAAGAATTACCTGCAGCATGGAAACCCAAACACCAGTATCTCTTTCTGGTGGTTTGAGATACCACGATGTGTGATCTTCTCATGCTGCCTCAAATTATTGTGGTCTACCCTGTGTGGAAATAAAAAAAATCTACAACTCCTGTGCTTTACTGTTGGAGAAATGGTACAGCAGATGAAAAAATACTGTACTTGAGCAGAAAATAATTGCAAAACCAACATCTAGCAGTGTAGAATAAAGTATGCTCAGCAGAATTTTGTGTGCATATATATATATATATATGTATATACACACACATTCACACACTTACAAATCAGTGATGGGTTTGCAAGATAATAATGCTACCCAGATTGTCCAGAAACACTGCCATGAAGGCATAAGGCACATAATTATTTAACATGGGTATTTTTTAGCTTGTCTTAAGATGCCTTTGTGCAAACATGAGATTCTAACACTAAAACTTCAAACAGATCTCGCTCTGTAAACACTTGAAGTACCAGCCTATATTTAGTCCTTATTAAAATTGAACAGTGCTGTTGTGTGAGTAATTCTCTGACATTTCTGGGAAGATTTGGAGGATAATAGAATAAGGTCAGTAATGTAAAACTTACCCCAGCTCACAGTTTTACTGGTTCCTGACTGTTCAGCCAACCCTCAGGCCAGGCAAGTGTTCAGCAAACCCGAGGATCATAGTGATGTTGTTCTGAGCTGCTGTGCTGCAGGAGGGTCCAGCACTGCCCTGGCTGCTGTTGTCACCCCTGTGTACAGAGTGGATTTAAGCAGCTGTAGAAACTCCTTGAAAGCTCACTGTAAAAGCTTTTAGGGGGAGCATGGGATAAAACAGTTTGAAAAAGTGTTGGCTTAGATTGCAGGATAGACTTCTGTTCTTTCTAAGGGCAAAGGGAGGACTGAGATAATTAGCCAAGAATTGTTGACAGAGTTACATGTCCAATTGTGATATGAAGTAGCTAAGATTTCTCCTTTAAACTACTGTAATTTATTGCACAGGACAGTAGTTATTTCAGGGTCACATATCCACAAAACAAATTTAACTGTGAAGCTGGCTTTTGTCACTGCAGAGCTATATCCAGAACTCAAGGTACGTTGGAGGGATGTGTCAGAGGATTTTTTTTTTATCATTTCATGGGGAAAAACTCTATATGAAATGGCCCCTTTGCTGTCTTCATTAGCTTCACTTGTGATGATGAAATAACTGTTGTAAAGAAGAGCTGTTGGTTTTTTGGAAGAATTGTCTGTGCAGATGCATTGGCCTTTCATCCCACCCACCTGCCCCGTGGGGGACTCAGTGGAGTTCTGGAGTAAGGCAGGGATTGTAACGGAAAAGTTGAGTAGAGGCATGAAATGGTTCAATTTCTGTCTGGAAGAACATGGGAACACACTGACTTGGATGTGACTTTTGATTATTTTTTTCCCACACTGCTGCTGGAAAGTCATCTTACTTACATCTTTTGAAGTGTGGGACTTTGATTTAGGCCATGTGACACAATTCAGATTTAGGCAGGAAATAGTTTTATTGACAAGTTGTTAATTACTACTGCTTGTTTTCAGCAAGGGTAAGTACAATTGTGCACAAGTAACTTGGACAGCTGTAGTTTTAAGTCCTTAAGAGGTTTTTTTCTTGAGACTGTATCTAGGAATTAGGGTATTCCATAGAAGGGAAAATAAAATCAGGTGATAAAGTGCTTTTGCATAAAGATATGTAATACTGAAGGTTACTTCTGTTAGTTGTGCAGACTTTGCATTATCCAATATAAGGGTAGGAATAATGTCACAACAGGATAGACTTTTGAAATAACTTTTCAATTAATAACACTTTCAATTGTTTGTTCCAGGTTATTGCTTTAAAATAGTGAACATTTGTGCTTTATTTGAATGGCACAAGTACTAAAAATCTGAAAGCTGAAAAATTCAGGTGTAAACTGCAAAACCTAAAAGTTCCTTAAGGAGTGTCCTGTGTCTGTTGTTAGGGATTTGCTCAATGAAGGAACATTTCCAGTCTCTGCTTGAAATACTTTGGGCATTTGGAAAAGGCTTTAGATTTCCTTAAGGTGCTGCCATTGCTTTGAGGACATCAAGTCAATGAAAGTCTTCGGAGATCTTGGGAATGTTTCTTCTTGTAGGACTGGTAATGGTCATTCAAAGCAAAGGGCTGATTGGAATTTGGAGTGTCTCTCTCATACTAAAATTCCCTTCATTTTATTTTCAAAAGAATGTCTGAAGTGCAAATAACTCCTTCAAAACTTGTGTTAAATTCTTGTTTGCTTGCGTTGTATCTTAGTTGAAGGTTGATGATTTGAATGCCCTTCTAATGGAGTATTTTAAAGCCTGTTGTAGTACAGCATTTCACAACTAAATGATGGTACTGCACACATTTCTGCTGAAACTTAATTTCAAAAATGATGATTTTTTTTGGCTCAGTTGTTAAATGGAGCATAGCAGGAAAAAATGAGATTGCAGGAATGCAGCAATGAATGGAATGTGCTTTTGAGTTTGGTTTTTTTTTGTGTTGTGAAATGGAGGAGTTGCAATGTCTGTTGTGCTTTACCTTGTCATACAAATCGGGCATTACACAAGTGATGTGTCTAAAATTGTTCTGAACAGGCTGTTGGTTTAGTGTTCTACCTGTTACCTGCAGGCCATTGGAACTTATAGGCCTGCTTGTGTCTGTACTGGTTTTGTGCTTATTAGTAGCAAACATCTGAAGATTTCAGGGAGTAAATAAATGCAGGAGAAACTCTTTATGAGGGAAAGATAATGATCTGAATCTGACTTGTGAAGAACTGGGTAGGAGTTGATAACACTTTCCCACTTAATTGCTGGCATAGAAGAGAATGACAACATTATTCAGGAAAGTTGGGGTAGCTTTTAAAATCATATTTATCAAACCCACTATAAATTAGAGTGATATTACACTTTTAAATCTGGTTATTTTATTATAGAATAAATAAACTGACCATGTTCATGAAAGTTACCGTGGATGTAGCTGTGGAGCAAAATTAGATTTTGTCATTCATTAGTATTTTAAAGACTGCTCTGTTATGACTTGGTGTCATGAAGTAGCATCTTAGTTCATGATCATAAAATTTGAGTGTGTCCAAGAGACAGTTTAAGTGAGTGCTGTCATGCTGGATTTGTGCTGGAAATAGTTGTAGCTATTAGTGCCAGTTATGGAGCTGCTCTCCAAAGGAAAGCGGCTCTTGCTTATGCAGTGGCACTGTTGTTGCCTAGCAACTACTGTGCTGAAAGCTTCAAATCAGATGCTCCCTTGAAGTTCACTCTGCCCTAATAACACTTAATTTATCTGGGCCTTGCACTGCCTTTATCACAGTAGTGAAAATCTTTTATTAGTGCACTCAGTAATGTCTTTTATTATGTACTCGGGGTTGCCTGTCATGTATATTTACTTTTTCCCCAAGCTTAGAGCTGGGTGGTGTCATGCATTTTTTAGCAGAGTTTCCTGAAGGTTGAGACCTTAATAATATGATTAATCAGATTGAACCAAATCTGAGAGAGTGAAGAGTTGAAGCATCGTGGCCTTTTCTAATGTGGTTGTAGAAGGAAGGTGAGCCCGGGGTCCCTCCCGGACAGGCACTTCCACCTCATCCGGTGTTGTCCTGCGTGGGGGCTGTTGGTTGGCAGGTGAACATGGGTGCAACACTTGGCTGGTTGGCCTGCTCCTTGCTCCTCATTAATGACAGCAAAGGGTGCCACAGGTGCATGACATGTGAGGGTATTGTGGGCAGACTGGGAAACTGGATAGAGAAGGAAACCAGTTCTAGCAAGAAAAGAATTTGTGTTGGCTTAGTTGTTGCACTTGGTAGTTGGCGAATTGTCTTACAAAGAAAGGAGGCTTGAGAGAAACTTAGAAAGGTGTAGGGAATCGTGGCCTATAGAAGTTGCTGTGAAATATGCTTTGTATGAAAATAACATTTACCACCCCTTGAAACGTTGTGATCCATCCTGATGTGTGTGTTTCAGGTCTGTACTTGATCCTGGGAATGCCAGCACAGCTCACCATTGTTTTGTCAGTGAGGCTGCTCACTGCCTGTGTGCAGGGTTTGCCTTCACATGTGCTGGGCTTCAATTTAGACCTGAGTGTCGAACTGGTTATGAACTGACAATCTGCTTCAATACTGGTCATTGAATACCTGCCTCAGCCAGGGCTTTGGGTTGGTTATGATCCCGTGCACTTTTAAAAGTGGATAAATAACAGCATAGAATCACTCTTTAATACTGAGAAGCTTTGAAAGAATACCTTGTTTTCTGTGCTGATAATTTAGGACCATGTAGGTGCCATTTTGGGATGGGACATTTGCTAGCCCAGAGCTGTGTAAAGCATTATGTTGTGTTAACCTTGCAGTAACACCCGGAGTGACGCAGGTGCACTTCAGCTCCTGCTTGTTTTAATGGAGTGCTGATATAATCCAGGCCTCTTCCTTGGCTTAAGTGGTTTGGATATCCCAAAGCAAAGGAGTTTGTATTAGCTGACAGGAAACCTTTTACTGTTGGCATTTTACAGAGAGTATTTTTTTAAATCTGTTTGGCAGCTCCTTTCCTAAAGAACAGATTCTGACTTGTGGATAGGTATTAAGATGCTGTAGGTTGTTACTGAATAGGGTTATAGTAAATATGGCTGGGTTTTAAACTGATATGCAGAGTAAACCTATTATCTTCTTTGCTTTCAGAATTTATTATATTGTGTCAAGTTCTGCATTAATTATGAAATTATGAGTGATGTTTATTGGATATTATCTACCTTTGTATTAAAATTAATTAAATTTACAGTGTTTTTTAAGAGTTTTTTTAATTAAAGCAAACTCTTCTGTGATGACTATATAAAATGGTCCTCTGCATTTATTAGATTGAATTTCTTGCTGGTTGCTTTTTTCAGTCAGGATCTTTTAATAAATAGCTGTCATTCCTTCATACTTTCACAATTTACAAATAAAATGTTGTGTTAAACATCTCTTACCTTTTCAATTCCAAGTCATTTTACTAAGCTCCAGTGAATTAATCATTGGATGGAAATAGTTGAAAAATGCAAAAGAGGTTCTACTGCAGCAGATTTTTCAGCACTTTGTCAAACACCAGCTCCAATACTTAATCAGTGGCTTCCATCACTGAATATGTATTCATGTAAGCTATTAAAATAGCTTCACTTATAATAAATTTTAGCCCAGTTACAGGTTGTCATAATTTTATACTTAATTCTCCATTCATTTTTTAAAAACCCTGCAAATCAAAAATATGACTTATTAATTACTATGTAAGAAACTTCAAAGTTTATCCAAACAGAGATGGATTCTGTAATTCTTAGTCAGTAGCTCTTACTTGTGTGAGTCATCTGAAATGTTCTGTTGCTGTTGCAGAAACTTGCCCATGATAATTGGCATTTTTCTTGTATTAAAGCATCTTTTTATAACTTTGTATGTGAAAATTGCCTTGTGCTTTTGGAAGTTGAGATGACTTCCATCTTCTTAACAGACCATTTATGGTTAGCTGCCTTTTCAAAGGTGATCTTTGGGTTTTTTAATAAAATTCATTACTTTCTTCAATTAATTGCTGCTAATTCACAGTTTCTTTTCTTGGGAATTATAAAAGGTTTTTAAGGTTAGGAAGTAACATAATGAACAGCAGCAATATTTTTCTTTTCTGTATTCCTTCCAAGACACTGAAAAAGAGGTGGTTACCCTATGGGGAATGGTGTAACTTGCATAAACACTTAGGTTGTAGGCTTGATAAATGTGCAGTTTCCTTTACAGAAGGAATTCCAACAAAAATGTTGTCTTTTTAACATAAAGTAGCTGAAAACACGTGTAGTGTATCTAACATGTACAATAAATGGTTGTTAGTGCTCATTGTATCTCACTTTGAGTTAAATAAACCACAAAACTGGCATAAGGCCACCAGGAGCTTGAATCCTCCTGCCTGGATTTGCTGTGATAACTTGGAACTGCTGGGGGGGTTCCAAGTGGGATCCCAAGTTGGAATGAGCAGGACAACGTTTGTGAAAATAGAAATATTTATTGTGGTCGTGCTGCTGTAGCTGTGAGGGTGCAAGGGCAGGGTGGGGGCTGTGTGGGAGAAACAACATCCTGTTCCCAGACCAGATGTGCTTACAGAGAGGGACTGGTGGGGGCACAAACCCCTGTCAGGGCTTGAAAAGAAACAGGAAGATTGAAAGCAGTAAAGCAAATTTGGGAGAGCTGCTCCAAGCTCTGGAGAGAGGCTGGTCCAAAAGGCCCCCAGGAGCTCATGTGGTGTTTGGAACAGAAGGTGCTGGTGAGAGGTGATAATGCTCAGCTGCTGTGGGGAACAGGAAGGCACTGTAATTCATGTTAGCCTTGTGGGCATCAAAAAGGAGACCTTGTAGTGCACCAGAAACCCAAAATAAAGTTTAATAGTGTTTTATACACATGACTTGTGGTGCTTTATACCCCCTCTGAAGGACCTGGTGTGAAGTCTTCAAGCAGCACTAATGCTTTCTGGGAATGATGAAACGTGCTCTTGGGAGCTGAGCTCATTGTGTAGGGATTTGCTTGGCAAACTTTCCCAAAAACATTCGAGGGGCTTCGAGTCTTGGCCTTCTACTGGAAAGGGAATGTCTGTTGTGATTGTGGTGATGTGATCTGGGTGTTTGTTAGGGAGAATCTGCATCTGTTCAGTAGATGGTCTGTGGTGAGTTCACTTCTCATTTCAGTGAAGTTAGTGGTGAAGGTGAGGAAGTTGTTTGGAAATTGAGTGGGATGGGCTTGGAAAAAATGACTTTAAAATAATAATTTTAATTTGTAATACCTGGTAACACAAATATTTACCTTTTTTTAGTAGTAAAGCTACCTTTTATTATTTGGTTTCAATTAGAAGTTCAAAGGAATCTCTTAAATTTATCTACAGCTGTGTGTGTGTTCCTTACAGTAATTAGCTAATGACTGCACAAAATGCTTGTATTTGTGGTTCAGGTAATTTTCAGTCTCCTTAGGCAGGTCAACAAACATCTGGAGGGAGTAAACATAAATCAGCTGCTGCCTTCCCCTTTTTTCTTGTTGATGCTCAGGAATGGAAAAATACCTGAGTGTTATGTAGAAGACTTAATTAAAATTAATATAAATTGTTCTATTGAGAGGGATTTTTTTGTTCTCTTCAGAATTATGACTAAAGTGGCTTCACATTGTGGTTGATCTGTGTTTGAACAATGCTCAATATCTGCAAATGGAGCGTTCATGTTCTCTAACGAGGTGTGAATACCAGAGCTGTTGTGGGAACTAGAAACAGAATCGCTTGTTTGAAAACCTTCCTTTTCAGTTGACTTTTATTTGTTGTATAGATAATATTCCTAATTGTTCAGGAAATATGTGATCTGAAAGTAGGCTAACATGCTTTAAAGCAGGGTTTTGGTTATGTCAATTCGCACTTTACATATAATTAAAATAAGTAAATATTCTGGAAGTGTTCTGTGGAACAGATGAAAAGCTGTAGCTTTTTCTGGAAGTCTCTTAATTTTTGTAGTTTTTTGAACGTTTAAGAGGTAGCTGAACAAGTTCGTGTGTCCTTTAACTAATGATCAGCTTCTGGTTTTTTTATTTTCAAGGCTTCATTCACACTGTATTGGCAGACATCCCTATTGATACTCAGATGTTCTCATAAAATCCAGGTAGTCCAATTCACCTGACATTGTTAAAGTTTACCACTGATGTAATGTCTAAATATCAGGTTTGGTCCAACTGCTCTTCCAGTCCCCATAGTTTGAAAAGTAAACAACCTCTCAAGATGTAGTTCCCTAGGAGACCAGAGCACGTCTTTGTTCTCTGCTGAGGATGAAAACAGGGATGGAAATGGGTTTAATTTAAGATTTTTATAAAATGCCATTTGAGGCTTTTGATCCTGTGTGAGTAATAACATGACTTGTCATGGAAAATGTGTTGTAGAATGTTTATGTATAAATTTTGGAAAATTATTTGGAAGTGTGTTTGCAAACTGGTTAGGAGTCTAAAATGCTTGAAATGGAGACAAATCACCTGGTGACTCACAGGAAATAGAACCCGGGGTGGAGCTGATCACATCCATTGCACTTGTGACAGCAGCTTGTGTGTTTGGGAGACTGTCACAAATGCACTTATTGAAAGAGAGAGGACTGCTTTATATATTTGGAATTTGTGCACAGTTGAAATGAGGATTTCCTCTGGCTGCCTGTTCTCTTAGGTCAAGGGTTTTAGCTCATGGGAGGTGTCTTCAAAAAGACCAGATTTCTAATATCTGTGATTGGGTTTCCATATTAATTTATTGATTTTAACAACATCCCAAGGCTTGTGACTATTGCTGTTCCTCACCAGCTTCAGTAAATCATATTGGCTGGGGCCTCTTAGGTGGGATCAGGTAAGTCCAGTGCAGGCAGGTGGGAGGGCACAGATATATTTGTCCTTTCTGTTGAGTCTCCTTACGTTTGATCACATCCACAGAGTGAAATGTTCACACTCCCATCTCTTAAATAAATGCAGGTGGATAATACATTTTGAAGGAACTTCTTAAAATGCTAAACATGTTTCTCTAATCCTGCATCCCTGGTTATTTCTAGGAGAAGGAGCTGCAGCTGAAGTTCCCTCCACCTTTGTGATCGTGTCTCTGTGTACCCTGGTCGTCCTGGTCATCCTGCTGGCAAACTGTGTCTCCTGCTGCAAAGACCCTGAGATAGATTTCAAGGTAAGCACTGAAGGTACCAATGTGTGTACAAGGGGCATTCTTAGCTCTATCCTCATATCCAGGATACTTGGATATTTGTGCTAATACCCTGCAGTTATTGATACTTGAGTGTCTCTGTTCTGAAATAGCCAGTGACTGTTCCTATGGACTGTGAAGTCTTGATGCAACCGTTTATTTTAACTAATTGGTCCCTGCTGCCTAAGGGTCTTTAATACCTTTTTGAAATCATAACTAAACATCAGGATCAGAAGGAAAGGTTATACTCTTGAGACAATTTTGCTGTGAAGAACCTTTTTGTTGTTTTTCTTTTGTTGTGCTTTCTTTTGTTTTTCTTAGTCTGCTGACAGGGTTTAAGACACTCCTGTTGAATAAGAATACTGAAGATGCAGATCCAGTGTAGCAAAACTCTTGAGAAATTGTTATCATTTGAGAATAGTTACTTCTGGAACATCAGTTATCAGTGTTCCTAAAATTGAGTTTTGCTCCCATGTTTAAATGGAGAATATTTGGCCTCAGCAGTTCATGGTAATTCATTCAGAGCCAGGGTTAGCATTTAAAGTAACAACAAAACAAAGCAAAAAACAAACCACCAAACCCACAAAAACCCAACCAAGGAAGAACCCCTTAAACCCCCTTTGTATTAAAAACAGTATGTGATACTTTGATTTCTTTAAATCAGCAATAATTGAAAGATAAGGAATAGAAGACTAAGTCTCTGTCCCTGTCCTTGGAAAACAGTGAAGCCTCCTTAGCATTGCTCATTGGAACTGAAAGCAAGGTATTTGTGCTAATTTTAAGACAAAGATCAGCTTGTTTACTAAGACTTTTTTGTTTAGGAATTTGAAGATAACTTTGATGATGAAATAGATTTTACACCTCCAGCAGAAGATACTCCATCTGTTCAGTCTCCAGCTGAAGTGTTTACTCTTTCAGTGCCCAATATTGCTTTACCAACTCCCTCCCAGTTTCCGTCTCGTACAGGTAAAATACTGGGTTTTGATGCAAAAACAAAAGTAGGCATTTTCGGTGTCAAAAACTGGAGCGTGGCTGATTATGTTTGACTTTACTGTAACAAATAATTTGTTACAGACTTACATAAACTGAGCCAATACATTTTGTAGGGTATAGTTAAATGTTAAATACTGCTTCTAAGATGTTAACCTGGGGCAGGGTGCCATGTAAGCTGCTGTAAGAGAATGAAACTCCCTTTAAAAACCCTCTGCAGATTACTGTCATTATATTTCTATGTACCTGAAGGGTTTAAAGTACCCTGGGACATCAGTGACTTCTGCTCTCTAGTGGTTTTCTTTGGGGCTAAGTTGTGGTTGGATTTTAGTCACTACCCTTAAATGGAAACAAAAGTGAATACCTGAGTTGCCAGCAGTGCTGCTGTTCAGCTGCATCACTTTCTGAATGTCACTGTAGACTATTTGTGCTGTAAATGTGATCTTGGTAAGATAGAGCATTAAGTTTCATTTCCCTGTGTGGAAGGGTTTTTGAAATGTGTTCTTTATAATACAATTTTTGTAGAAGGAAACTTTAACGTATTATAGGCACAGTTGAGCCCAAAATGGTTGTTCTCATATTATGGCATGGCACATAATTTTACATCTTGCTTTTGTTGCTTGATCACTAGATGTTCAGGGAAGCTTCTAGTAAAATTTCTGTACCAGTTTCAAGGAGCTGTCAGTGTGCCTTAATACAAATTACATGGTACTTCTCAGTGTTTTAAAGAGCTGGGAAAAATTATCCGTGAAGAATTTCATGTCAGCTCTTCTATGTTGCCATAATTGTTAAAATGATACTGTCACTACAAGTGTTTTGCCAGAAAGTAAGGCAGTGTGCCTGAATAAGGTTCATGGGTAAAAATGTGCTTGTACTGCTGTGGCCTTCTCTGTGCTTAGAAGCACACTGATGGTGTATAAAATATTCCAGTAAAATAATACTGCTGTAAATGTGGTTTATGGAAATAAAATTGGGGACTAGAATTCTCAGACAAGTAGTGGTGAGTTTTTGTTAACATCTGATGAGTGTTCCTAACCAGTTGGGCAGCAGAGGGGTGAACACTGCTGAAACTCTCCTGTAGTGTGGGGTCTGCCATTGTTGCTGCCCATCCTCTGCCAAATTCTGGGGCTTCTTTTCTGTCCTTTCCTTCTCTGGGCTCCTTACATGAAGTATTTTTAGTTGAAAAATGTCCTCCTTCCAGATGGCAGCTACAAGTAGGGCAGTTGGGCTGAAGAATAAAGCAGTTGAACCTTTCCTCTTAAAATGGTAACTCTATGTAACTGTAAATGTTAAGATGTACAATGAGTTTTATCTTGGGTTTTCTATTTTATTTACATAGGAAACTTGTGTAAGCAGGTTTTTTGCTCTGCCCAGCTACAGGCTATGATACACATTTATACTGGAGGTAGAACTTTAGCCTTTTTGCTTTCTTACTGAACGTGTTAAAAAATTCAAAGTTCACATTTCATGAGGACAATCACTGTTGTTTTCCAGGGTTGTTTTTTTTCTAGTACAGTTTAGAACCTGGGCTCGAGAACAGTTTCACTTGAGTGCTGTTTTCACAGCATTACCACCACTTTATATATGTCTGACATGGGCTTGGTGCTTGGGCTGAATGTGTGCAGCTAATTGGGAATAGATCCTGTAGGGGTTGCATTATTCCCTCAGCAGGTGATCACTTTGGCCATGTGGGTGGTTTGATACGTGTTACGTTTGTTTCGTTGTGTGACAGATGGATCAAAGTCTCAAGTTGCACGTCAGAGTCTAAACTACATCCAGGAAATTGGAAATGGCTGGTTTGGAAAGGTGAGGAGTTATCTTTTAATATTGCACAGATTGAGTCTTACTATTAGCTGACTATTCACTTCAAAATGGTATTCAAGAAAAAAAAAGTAATAGCATAAAAAAACCTGAAGTTGAAATGAGATATTTCCTTGCATTCACTTTTTAGCTGTAATCACAACACTAATCAGTGCTTCTTAAATTTACATGTTGATTCTCACTAGAGCTACTAGGCAGACATTTCACTTCCTTGGATTTGAATTAATACATTCTTGTTATTCCAAGTCTTTCTAGGAAAATATTTTAAGTAAATAAGTGGTCTTCCCTAGAAAACATGTTTTCTGAAAGTTGACATATAGATCAGTTGTCAAGATTTATTAATTATGGGTGTTTAATTATCAGAGCTTTGCTTGCCTTTGCAAAAAGGAAAAAGCCAGGAAATCTTTCTTAAAGCATGTTTTTAGCTCTTGCAGGAAGACTCTGAGTACTTTTTCCCCTCTGATTAAAGACACAATGGTATCTCTTTTTCAGGTTCTCCTTGGAGAGATCTACACAGGCACCAGTGTAGCAAGGGTAATAGTGAAGGAGTTGAAGGCAAGTGCAGGTCTCAAGGAGCAAGAACAGTTTTTAAGAAATGGAGAACCATATTAGTAAGTAATGTTTCACAGCTTCCTACTGCTGCAGATGGATCATGGACATTGCCTTTGTTCAGTGTTGGTGTCCCCACTTGCCCTCCCATAGAACCGAAATGCTTGTCTTTAGAAAGTGATACAGTCAATGCAAAGTGAGCAGAAGTTGTGGTCACTAGATTACCTTGCCTGAATGTGCTGCAAGTGAGTGGTCATGGAGGGCTTCTATTCTTAATGCTTTCTTATATCCTGGTTATATTTGCATTTAGGCTTAGGTTGTTGGCAGTTGTCAGAAGAAATTTCGTGCCTTCTGCTGCACTGGCACAAGTGGTTTGGAAGCAATTTAGAAAAAGTAACTGATCTGGCTGGGAACTAACCTGGCTAAGAAAAGGGTTGGCCTTTAGCCAGGTCTGCACCTTGGTGTAGTTCCTGAACCAGTTGCATGCTTTTAGTTTTGGTACAAGGATGAGTGACTTTCATGTGGCAGTGCTGGCTTCTGTGCTTCTGAGGTGCTCTGAGTTTGGGCTGCTCTCAGTGATGCTGCAGCACAAGGAGATACAAAGGTGCAGGTGGAACCCGTAGCTTTGGGTACTTGCACCCTCTGTTCATGCCACCCCCCCCAATGTTCAAATGTTCTGTGTTGAAACTTGTGGTGGGGATTTCAGTGTGTTGTGTTATACTGTTCCCAAATCTTCGTTCGCAAAGCCTCGCCATGATGATGTTATACTGTGATCTTTCTGGCTTTAACTGTATTTTTTCACTCCAGCATTCTTCAGCATCCAAATGTTCTCCAGTGTATTGGGCAATGTGTGGAAGCCATTCCTTATCTCCTAGTTTTCGAGTTCTGTGATTTGGTAAGTGCACTTATACAAAAGGCTGCAGTTGTTTTTCCACTGATGTAAATGGTGTGTGGTGCATTTACTGCCCTTGCTCATGAAATGCTTGTTTTTCTTAACCAGATTAACCAGAATTTTGATTAACTAGAATTTTGGTTAACCAGGATTTCAGAAGATGTTTTTGTTTAGAGACACCACAGTTATAATTTTTAGTTTGTACCCTTTTCAATTCATCATGTACTTTCTAGGTGCTTTTGGAATGTTCTGAAGAGGAAAACAGTTGTTCTTTCTTTGATAAAGGAATTACTGGTCTCCTTCAGTCTGCCTTCAAGAGGGAGCTGGGAGGGCAGAGGATATCTGCTATCACATGCACGTGCCAACATCACATCTTAAATTATATTTGCTGTCTGGGCAACCTTAATGTACTTTTATTACTACTTAGGTGAAAATGTTAATTGAGGAAAATTGAAGAAAGAATTTTTCTCCTTCTGCCTTCTCCCCCACCTCTAGAGTGCCCAAAATTTACCCATGCTGTGCAGCTTTGGGCTAAAATGCAATGGTGGACTCACTTCTGGAATTAGCCATGTGTATTCCAATACCTAGAATTTTCATTTTGTGTTCATTCTCTTCCTGATCCTTTTTCTTACTGTATTCTTTTTTTTCCTATGGTCTTATTCTTTTGTTTCACTTCCCACCCTCAAGCAACTGCCTTCTGCTTCCTGGGCACCATAAGAAAAGCTGGGGACACACTGCAGGGTGTTCTCACTGCTTTCTGCTCTGTTGTCAGTGCCACAGTGGTCACTGAAATGGGAAGGAGAGCACAAAGCCTTGCTCAGCCACTACATTCCCTTGGAATGGACAGGAACGCTGGGAGGAGGGGGGTGGTGTGCATGTACAGAAGCTTTGAACTGTGCTCAGAGTCATCAGAGACAAATTTGGATCCGTGGTCTGGAAAGACTTGAATTGTTTTATTGTAGCATAACACATCACTGAAAACAAACCCCAAAGTCCAGGTGTCTGACTAAACATTGGCTCGGGAGCTGCTTTAAAGTTTGGTGTGTAGATACCATCTAAAGCAGAGCTCCTTGGGAAATGTCGAGGCAGAATTGAACTCCAAAGTGCACAGATGTTATTAAGAAACAAGTCTTTCAGAAAGAAGATAGTTTGCATTTATAAAATTCAGCAAAATCCTTTTTATCAGCTTTACAACTGCAGAATTTTCCTTTCAATTCAGGTGCACAAATCTGCTTCTAGTTGTGTGTGTTGCCTCAAGCAATTTAAACGAGCTAACATGAACTTGAGTTTTCTTGAGAAACATCAATTAATCTGTGACCTTAAATAACTGTATTTTTTCATTGCTGCTCTTTTGCTCAAACATATTATCTGTGGTAAATTAATGAGACAGAAGTGCTGATAAAATCATTCTTTTTCAAATGGCAGAAATGCCTGAACTTTTCAAGTAACTGATCAAAGTGAAATGTTCCAATTCTGCTAACAATTAAAAACTTGGTGCCTAAGGTTAACAGATAAGAGTTTTTTATAGTCTTTCAATATGTAGAAATAGAATACTTCTTACTGGTTTTTAAACCTGCTATTCAAATTGGAGTTTCTTTAAAAGGACCCTTGAAAGAGAATTGCATTTTATGGAGTCCATCAGCTATACATCCAAATAAAATTTAATTGCTGCCATGTTTTCAAATAGTTACACAATTTAAACCAACTTTAAATTTAAAGATGGAGTAACTTTTAAAGATTGCCCTACTTTAGGTATACAGGAGAAAATAATATCCTTGTTTGATGCCTGATTATTTATGCCAGAAGTTGTCATGATCCTGCAGAGTAATCTGGAAAGGATTTTACTTAAGGGGATAAAATAGATTTTCACTTTAACTGAGGGCAGTAAGCTTGACAGTTAAAGTGGTAGTTTTACAAATTTGAGTGTAGTTAGGTAATTTCTTTGGAATGGAAAATAAATGTCTGTGCTCATTTCTATTCCAAGTGAACTAAACCTTGTTTCTAGAAAATTATATATTATAGTGAGTTAAACATAACATTCATGTTAAAGGCTCACTTAAGGAGTTCTTGGTTGATACAGCTGAGTATCTCCTAGACTTAGTATTTTTTCACTGTGCACAGAAATACAGAGGTGCTGGTAATTTTGGAGTAAGGGGAGAGAAGACACAAGAAGAAGGAAGCAGGACAGCACCATTTGGAATAGAAGGTGTTGACTAAACAGCTTTTTTTAGTACAGGTTTTTTAGGGGAGTGACAGGAGGCTTTTTATCGCTGTGGCTGGAATGGCAGTTATTTGGATTTTTCAGACTTTCAGTAATAAGTGATCTCAAAAGCTGGTAGCTCCTTTTGTACTTTTTTCCCCCCTTAAATTGGATGAATTCTGGTGTATGGAGATGCTTCCAAAACATGCAAGAGTGATTCTGCAGCAGAAAGACCACAGGGGCAGCTGAAGGGGTCACCTAAAGGTTCCAGTGTCTGTGGTGACTGTGTATTCAAGTGGGAACCATCAAACATTGTCCTCTTTGGCTACCACTGGTACAGGGCTGTGCCAAAGCCCTTTGCCTTGTGTTACTGGTGGTGTCTTTGCACATACAACAAAGAGTAAACTTGGTTTCATCCCTTGTGCTTACGTGATTAAGAGTTCAATGGTTCTGAAAAAAGGTGTCAAGTATTTCAACTGTGTTGGATAGGAAATTAAATATCTTCAGGTGACCAGTTCTTTTGAGACCTTTTGGGCAATGTTGACCTCGTTTTGCAAATCTGGCATGTAAAGTAAGGAAAAGTGGCTGTTCTGCTGACCAGCAGGGTCTGGAGGGTGCAGTGGTTGTTTTATTCTCACTCCTTCAAACTCAGAGCCTATCCCAGCATGTACCCCTTTTGCTACTTCTCTCACTTGGATTTGTAGCCTTTTTAGGGCCAGTTGACCTTGCCTTGGCTGCTCAGGCAGCTCTGTTGGATTATCAGTTCCCAGGCTCCTTGGCATTGAAAGGTCTTGGTCAGAGGCACTGGAAACTAGTGCAGAGAAACCAGAGCTGTCAGGGTGGCAGTGCTGGATGTCAGGCAGGCTGGGTGGCAGTGCTGGATGTCAGGCAGGCTGGG
>NW_016690221.1:3768302-3825304 GCF_001604755.1 Lepidothrix coronata | reverse complement strand
TCAAAACAGAACCTTTGCAATGAAAACTTCATCATCAAAGAGTTCAATGAATCTGTTTATAATCATGGTCAATATGGATATGAGGCAAATAGATTTTTCAGTGGTGTGGTTTAAAAAGAAGGGGGAACTCGTCAATTCATGACAACTTCAAAAATTGTCTGAGTTCAAAGACTCTGCTCTCAGCACTGTTTAATATTTCTTAAACATATATCTGCCTAAGCAAGGTTCTGATGAGGAAGGTGCTCTATCCCATACTGCAGTTTCAGCCATTTTAATGGGGTGACTGCAGGGTTACTTACACTGCAAAGCAGTGGAGGGGGAGGCAGGGGGAGTGATTTCAGTTGTCCCAGAACTTCCAAAGGGACAATAAGGTGCTATTGTGTGACTTGGCAGGTAGTTTTCCAGCATGGTAGCAAGTGTTCAGTAAACATAATCTGATAACCTCTTTACATTTTTAAAACCATTATCATCAGTGCCTTCTGGGTTAAAAAGTCATGTCAGAGCCATGTCAGTCGTGTTGGCTGTTCCTGTGAACCCAATATGGAATTTGCACGAACAAAAATCTGCCAAAGGGTACCACATGTAAATGTGCCCCAGCTTCTGGCTGTCACAGAGAAAAAGCATATTAAGACTTAACTAATAAGTAAGTGGCTGAACTGATCCTGACTGAACTGAGAAGGATGGGAGGAAAGGTGAAATCCAGCTCTTTGTGGAGTCCCAGGAGAGGAAGGAAAAGGCAGAGTGGCAGAGGAAGTTGGAAAGAAAGTAGAGCCTTCCTCAAGCATGATTATTGAGCTTTTTATATTTAGATGTCTCTGCAGTGAATTTTGCAGAACTGCATTTATTCAGATATATATAACCTTTGATATTTACTGCATTAAAAAGTCTGTCGATAAAGGGCCATTTTGTGGCTCTCAGTGTGGGGATAGTATTGCTGTGTTGCTGCTGCCTGCTTTTAGGCAGGGAGATATCCTTGGATAATTCAGGATAATTCTCCACTCCAACCTCCTGCTCAAAGCAGTGTCAGTCTGAGGTCAGACTAGATTTCTCAGAGTTTTGTCCATTTAGATCCTGAAAACATCCAAGGATGGAAACTGCACCTTCTCTCTGGGCAACCTGCACTTCTGCTCATGTCCTTGTGTGTAAAAGAGCTTTCCTTATACTGAGTCTGAACTTTCCATGTTTCAGCTCATGCCTGTTGGCTCTCATCCTCCATCCATGGTCCACAGGGAGAACCTGGCTTAGTCTTTAATAACTTCATATGGACCAGGCAGCTGCTACTGGGTGCTCCCAAGGTCTTCCTTTCCCCGAGCTGAGTGAGCCCAGTTCCCTGGGCCTCTCCTCCTGGTGTAATACTCTGAGCCCTGACTGTCTTGGTGGCCCTCTACTGAACTCATTCCAGTTTGTGTTGTTTTGGGGCAGCCAGTACTGAACACAGGATCTGATGAGGTCTGACAAGTGCTGGGCAGGAGAGAACACCTTCCCTGGCTCTCCTGGCCCCAGTCCTGTGTGTGCAACCCTGGAGGCTGTTTCCAGTCTGCTCCCAGGGCACACACAGGGTTGATGTGGAGCTTGCTGCCCACCAGGATCCCCAGGTCCCTTCCTGCACAGCTGCTGCCCAGTGGCTGCTCCTCAAGCAGTGTTGTTGCAAGGGGTTTTTCCTTCCCAGGTGCAGGAGTTTGCATTTGTCTTTCTGGAGTTTCATAAGGTTCCTGTTGGATCCTTTTTTGGCCTTTCCAGTGCCTCTGAAGGGCAATTCGACACTTGAGTATGGCCATTGGTTCCCCCCAGTTTGGTACAAGCAATGTCCTTTTAAAGCAACACTAAAAATACCTGGTTTATATTTTTAAACTTGATTGTAACTTTAATTAGAATAGAATGGGAACACAGAACCAGTATGTTTCAAGGTGCTGGATTTAATAAAAATTGGCTTTCCTACAAAAATAAGTGCCTGCATGAATAATTTACTAAATAAGGGATGTCACACAGCACTGCTGTTACTAATGCATTTAAAATTTAAAAAGTAATTCTTCGGTGTGCTTCAGGCATCCTAGGAACTTAATCCACCTGGGACAAACCCTAAGCAAGCAGTTGCTGTTTTAATGAATGACAATTTGGGAGAGTTTGTGTTTCTCCAGGCTCCTGCTGCCACCTACAGTCAGCTCAGCTGAGTGTTCGGTGCTTGTATTCCTTGGACTTGTATTCCTGCTGGGAACCCGTGTGTGTTACAAATGCTGTTCTTTCTGTAGTTGTTTGGAGCTCTGCTCTGGCAAGATGGAAAGGGGAGGGTGTCTTTGTTTTATATATAAATGTTTATCCATATAAACCTGAGCCCATATGAAGTGGTAATTGTAAGTCACAAAGATCTTTTGGGAAACATTTTTAAAAATGTAATTCTGTAGGATGCAAATACATCAATGTTAACCTAATTACTAGCTAGAAACAGGATAAAGAGAATGTAATGAAGGCTTCTACAATGTCAAACAGTATTAGAGGTTCTACATGCTTTCTCCTAAGGTGGTGTAGCCACTTGCAGCATAGGTAGAATATCCAAAGCAAATGAAGGTAGAATAGCTGCTTCTCTGTACTGTAGAATCTATTCATGTTTTTTAAAAGGATTAGTGTCTACTTTTAAGTAGTTCTTGTTTTATTAAACATAACCCAGGTTTGTGACTGTCCAGCTCAGCTGTCACTGCACTGTTACACTGTAGTGCACCACAGACATTCTCTGCCTGAACTATTAGAATTGTAAATTGTCTGCTTCAGTTAACACATTAAGGACGAATGAGATGCTTCAGTTATAGCTCCATAATTATGTGAGCACCAGAGATCTTCAGTCTTATCTGGACATCAGAGTGGCTTTTAGCCAGTGCAAAGACTGTCTTGTCTGCTCAACCTCAGAATCTCCCTTCAGTCTCCTTTTTGTCCCAAGATTTAGGCAGACAATGGACAGTTAGACCCAGTGAAACAAGCTGTGATATAATATGTTGTGCAGTCTCAATACAGAAATGCCCTCTGAAATAATTTGCTAAACATGCAGAAAGTCTATATTTTAAATAACAAAAGCATGGGAGTGCTGGGTTTAAAGACCCAACTGTGAGAAAAGGAACAACAATGCCATGGGAAACTTGTTCTTTTCCCCCGCTTGGACTCATTTACTGTAAGTCTTCCTTTTCCTGAATGTTTGGACAGCATTCAGGTATTTTCCCTCTATTTCAAAGCTGTTCTTTTTTTAGTAGTTTATGAAGTGCTTCTCTGGGCTCATTAATTATGTGTCTGTTGCTCAGTGTTGCCTGGGTTCAGGAAAACTGCTGCCATCATTGGAATTCTTGACTAGAGTGGGTGTATTACCATGCTTTTTATATTGAAAGTTCTGTGAGCTGAAATGTCTGAAACCCTCTCCTCTGGTCTCTCCCTTCCTTCCCTTACAAATTCCAGACAGTCAGCCTTGCTGATTTGGAGCACTTGAAAACTCATTTAAAAACAGAGGCTCATCAAACTTTGGGTTTTTTAATGGAAAGTATTAAAGTATGACAGGTTTTATGTGGCAGTCTGATCTCGGTTGTTAATTACTAATGATTTGATTAAAACCCCTTGAAATGAAAATACTATATGCCTTAGATGGCTTCTGTAAGAATCCTTATGGAGAATGGAATCTTGAGATTATTTTATTAAGCACAAGGGTAGTTAATAAGTACTGTGGTCAGTTGGATCTTCATTAAAAGATTTTCAAATTCAACCAGCATACAAGGCTGATGAATCTTTTCAACTTCTTTTACAGGGTGACCTGAAAACTTATCTGTGCAATGAGCAGGAGCACATGAAAGGAGACTCCCAGATAATGCTGCTGCAGAGGATGGCGTGTGAGATCGCTGCTGGCCTGGCTGTGATGCACAAACACAACTTTGTGCACAGGTATGACTCCCAGAGAAATCCCATCCAGCTGGGATGCACTCTGAAATTCCTGGGGGTGTGTTCATTAAAATCCATGCATCGAAGATTGTTCTGTCTGTGCCATACCCTGAGCCAGGCAGGTGTGATGCTAATGAAGCTCATTGAGCTGCAGTGCTGTGGTGTTGCAGCTCCACCTGCCTGAAAGCTGAGCACCTGCAGCCCAGAGAACACAACCTGCTGCCAAGCCAGCCCAGAAGATGTAGTTTGGTTAATTCTTGGCCAAGTTTAATTTGTTTATTGTGGAGGGAGGGATGTTAGAACTTTGTTACAATGAACCTTACCTGCTGTGAATCATAAAAATTTAGGACTTCTGTTTGGTGGTCTGTTACCTCTGTTACTAAAATTGGAAAAAAATGCCTTTCTAATGCAGTAAGGGGGAAGCTGACTTGAGATAGAAAATATGACTAAAATGGGTGTTGTCTCCCGGAATTATTGTTCCTGTAACCTTTTCATAGTGAATTATTGTTCCTGTAACCTTTTCATAGTTAGTAGTTGAGATAGTCAGATTTTGAAGTAATCATACTGGGAGAACAATTTTGTTCGAACTGGGGGGAAATGCTAGACTTCTTTTTAATTAATGTAATTATTTTAAATTTAATGTAATTGATATTGAAAGAATGGCAGTAGTTGCAAAAGGCTGGGAAAACGTATTCATGAAACTAGTTGCTCAGAAAAATGCAAAAATTAATCTTCTGGCTTTAAGTGAAAAGGTTCTAAGGAACTGGAAGACATCAACCTTTAGGATGATTAACATATGAAAGTGTACTTGTTCCCCAAACATGACTGACTTGGTGAAGCCGTGGGTATCACAAGAGTTTACTTTGCTGGTCTCTCCTTTGCTATAGAAGCAGGGCTTGCATCATCCTGACGAGCAAGTCAGGAGCTTGTCCTGGAGCTTATCAATGCACATCTTGCTGCTTAGAGAAAGCAGAGGCCTTGTGTTCAGAGAGAAATGAGCTCAAGTGTCAAAAGGTGCAGGTGTAAAACAACAGCAAAACCCTGAAAAAACCCTAAAGCCTGGACTCAGCTGGTGGCTGATGAGCAGAGCTCCTCTTTTCACCCATTTAACAATCTCAAATGACTTGAAGGTAATACCAATTGTACCTGTCTAACTGAGGAGGCAGTTTCTTGTCTTCAGCAGCATGGCTCTGTAGGTGTTAAATTTAACAGCACATTTTCAGTGAAATACAGATAAACTGGGTAAATAATTATTCTGTGGATCTGCAAGATTCTCACTGTAAATGTTTACTTCTAGCAACACTATCCTGATGCTGTCAGAGTAAGTGGTAAATCTCCAGCATCAGTGATTTTGTTGTTAGTGGTAAATTCAAGCAGCCAAAAATTTTTCTCTTCCAGGATATTTATTTAAATAGTATAAAACAAGTTGGCAAGCTCTGGGGAATAATTGAAGGTTGCAAATGTGTTTCTAACCTGTGTAGTTCAATGATTCTAGAAAGGAAAACATCATCTTTCTTTGAAACAGGAAAACTGTGTGGTTTTAAGGCTGTTTGTACTTCAGAGACTTTTTTAATCCACACAGAAGCAAAGGTAGAGCTGTTCCAGGGCACTTAATTGCCTGGTCCCCTTCTGTGAAACTGAGAAGTGAAATATTTGAGCAATTAGTCTGCTGAGGTCTTTGCTGTCACAGCCACAGTTCCAGCTTCATTAAACTTGCATAAATTTGAGTTTGCACGATGGGTTTCCTAAAACAGCTTCTTGGTATTATTGCAGCAGCACTGCTGGCTCATGAATACTTGTGGTCTGGTTTATGGTGGAAACTGGAAGCAACTTCTGTGTCTGTTCAAGAGCTTTTTGATTTGTTTATTAAAGGACTTCTATGAAATATGTTACTTTTTCTGTTGATCTTTTTCAAAGACTGTCTGTAGTTCTGGCTCATGTGTAAGGTATGGGTTTGTTACTTAGAGGAACTTAACTGTAGGTGTAAGATATTACTAGTTGCTTGGTATCATATTGTAAAGTATTTAAACCCAGTCTGAATTGTTGATAGACTTTCCTTAAGGTAATTAAATTCAAGACATGCAAGGATAGGTGTGAAGAGGGACAACACCTCTGTGGTGTGTGAACAGCCTCAGTAATCTCCAGGATAGGATTATTAGTAGAATGAAATAACTGCACATAAATTCTGTGTGTGGTTTGAATGCTTAAAAATAAATGCCACTGCTCTAAGGAAATGACTACAGTTTGAACTTTTTTATACAGGACAGCATAATAGTCTGAGCTTTTTGTATAAAATCTTTAAATGTGATTACCTTGTCACTGTGTTTAATTTTCTTTGGGTTCCA
The DNA here is from genome assembly GCF_001604755.1 of Lepidothrix coronata. Lineage (NCBI taxonomy): Eukaryota > Metazoa > Chordata > Aves > Passeriformes > Pipridae > Lepidothrix > Lepidothrix coronata. Next base: position 3,819,047 of record NW_016690221.1, on the reverse strand, counting down.
GAACACAGATTCTGCTTGACTGTGTGTCTATAAACTGATTTTCTTTTGAAACAGTGGGAGTGCCCAAGGGAAATCATATCCTTTTGGGCACAAACAAATGTCCCATAAGTCCAATGTCAGGAGAAACCCCAGCAGTGTTTGTTTTTTCTGGAAGTGATCAGTGCTTGTACACACTGCAGTGTCTGCAGTGTTCCAGGGAGATATGGGATCAGTTTTTAGCTTGTACAAAATTGATAAAACTGTAAGCAACAAGAAGGCTGTCTTGAGGTTTAGTTTGGATCAAAATGGTGCTTTTGAAATTGCTCTCCCCAGTTACTGTGCCTGTGTTTGCATTGTGTGTGAGCTGGTCTTTGGGAGAGCATGGGCTGGTTTAGTGTCCTCCAAAGACGATGAGGAGGGCAGTTCCAGGAGCACACCCTTCTGCACCCAGCTTGCTTCAGCCTTCAGTAGGATTTGTGGGATTGCCCTGCAGCTCATGCACATGGGATTGTTGAAGTGCATCCAGAGTGGATGCTGAATCCTTGGCACTGTTTGTGTTACCGATTAGTTCCTGCTACCAATGACTGACCTATAACTGTGAATAAGTCCTTGATTTCTTAATTATTTTTTTAAATAACTTTGTTGGCTTTTCATTTGATGCTTTAAGCTCTGGCCTGACTCTTCCAGGAGGTGTCACTTCTGTTAAACCATTGTCTCAATTTGCATGGAACACTTCTAGGTTTGTCTCACTGTAATTTGTTTGCATTTTCAGTGACTTGGCCTTACGGAATTGCTTCCTGACATCCGATTTAAATGTCAAAGTAGGAGATTATGGGATAGGATTCAGTAGGTATAAGGTAAGTTAGTGTAGTTGTGCACCACTGTTTTTAAGGAACTGGGGCCTAAAGTTAAAACAAACATCCTTTAAAGTTATTAAATGATACTAGATTGTCCTTTATTTGAATGATGAACTTTCAAAGTACAACTGACAAATAACTGTAGCAAGTTGATGTACCAGAATAAATGAACTTTCTAGGGATGAGTAGAATTTGTGCTTGTAGGAAGAAGCTTCTGGTAAATCTACCTTTTTAGGTCCTATTTATAGTAGTCCTAAAATACGAACAAATTAATTTTAATGAATTTTAAGGAAAAAAATTGAAAGAAAAATTCAAATTTCTAATGAAAATTTTAACAATATTTAAATATATCAAGAAAGTGAAAAATCCAAGACATTAATTAAAACGTTCTGTGAGTACTAATCCTTAAATAAGAAATTGGCAGTCACGTTTTCTGCTATGCAATGACCAGTAAATGCCTTTCCTCCATTGCTTTATTCTCTGCTAGTTGGGGAAAATAGGATTTTTTTTAATTCTGATTATTTTACATAGGCATCGCATAAGACCATATTAAGGAAAGAACTGTCAGTGTTTGGAATTCGATCCAATGTTTGTTCAGTCTCTTTTTTTGTTTTGTTTTCTTTTTTAATCAATAATTTAGGAAGATTATATTGAGACAGATGAGAAGAAACTTGTTCCTCTCCGATGGACTGCACCTGAGTTAGTAACAAGTTTTCAAGACAGACTGTTATCAGCAGAGCAAAATAAATACAGTAACATATGGTATGTAGAAGACCTTAAAATTATTTCAATGAGAGATTTGTGAACAGATTTTCAAATATCAAATGAAGGAGTAAATAATATTTAAATTGTCCTGTCTTATTTCATCAGATGTACAGTAGGGTAATCTCTGTAAACCTGAAACTGTGTCTTGCTTTGGAAAAATGCTTAGAAATCTGTTGAGAGAACAGTTGGAGTAAGCAAAAATGTTTAGCAGAAAAATAGGTGTTTCTGCTAATAAAAATCATTACTGTGTGTTTGCCAAGTGCCTTCAAATGTTTTTAAAGGAAAGAAATGGTAAGTGGTGTTTCCAATAATGAGCAGCTGGGGATGACATGAAAAGTTGATCCCACTAGACCCTGATTTAAGTTCCATTGGTAGAACAGTGGCATCTTAATTAAAATGCTGTGTTCTTGCTGCAGCATTTGAGGGCAGCAATTAACTGTTTGTCTCTGCTCCAAAGAGCTGATAGACAATGGCTGGGGAAGCTCTTGAAGAGGAACGTTTTTGAAATTGCCAAGTTCTACTTCAGTTCTCAAGCCCCAAGAAATTTGGATGATGGGAATCGTGGATTAGGCTAACATTTCTGAAAACACTAATTCAGAACTAGGATTTATTTGCTGATTTAAAGGTAGGGTTGCAGAGTGCAAGTGGGATAGATAGAAATTATGTAAATACTGATTTGCTTCCATCCTCCAAGCGAGCAAACAGTTCTTCTGTTCATCTTGGGTTAGTTCATCTGGACTGTGAGCAGCTGGGTCTTAAGGTTTCCAAGTGGAATTTTAGTGCCTTTCATACAGAACAGGTTTGGACTAGATAATTCCAGACACCACTTCCAATCTAAATTATTGTACTGTAACACATGCAGAGCGAGTTACTTTGCATTTTGAGCACAGAAAGATTGCTCGTGTATTAACTGTAGTCACTGAAAATGTGATTAGTGTTGTGTACAGTGCATGTACAGCACTGAGCAGAGAGGCAGCTTTTGACCACTGCAGCTTAAAAATAAGGAATTTTTTGAAAACTGAAACAGAGATGAGTTTTTTAGCAGTTTAACCTATAACTGCAGTTTCTGATGAAAGCTTTTTCTTCTGTTCAACTTACCATAAGGCTTTTTCATCTTGCTTCTACACATAACAACTTGCTTCAATACATAATAAAAAAATATAATTTTTTTTTTATTATATGTGGATTTTTTCCCATGGTTGAGTCGTTTAAGGCCTCTTATCTTTTGTTGCCTTCATTGTCATTGCCTTCAAGCAACTTTATTCTTCAGGCTTCTGACATTCTGTCAAATAAAACAAGGTAACAGGTTCTGAAGTTTAGAATTGTCTAGGGACAATGGGCAGTCGTGTTTATTTCTTCTTGCCAGTTATGCTTTGCATGTCCTTACTTTCTTAGAAAAGCAACTCTAAATTAGTTCTCAAACAGAATGCACAGTGACTTGCTGCTCTGTCCCAGGTCCCTGGGGGTGACGCTGTGGGAGCTGTTCGAGAACGCTGCTCGGCCTTACTCGGACTTCTCCGACAGGGAAGTCCTGACCCATGTCATCAAGGAGAAGCAGGTCAAACCCTTCAAGCCACGTCTGGAGCAGCCCTACTCTGATAGATGGTAAACTTCAACTGTTTTTATTTATTCTTAAAGCTGTTGAAGAAGTGTCTCAAATTACTCAGTTCTCTTAAGTATATTGAAATTGCTACATGGAGTCATTCTCCTGGCAAACCCTGGATAAAGGGGTAAAAGGACTTGCTATAGGTGGAAGTTCTTGCCAGTGGTATTGGTACTCTGAGGCTTGTTAGATATCTGACTTTTATGAATTCCTTTTCGGTGTGAAACCTATTGAAACATGTTTCCATTTGTGTAGGTATGAAGTTCTGCAGTTCTGTTGGCTGCCTCCAGAGAAGAGACCGACGGCAGAAGAAGTGCACAGGCTCCTGACTTACCTCCGCATGCAGAGCCAAAGGGACTCGGAGATCGATTTTGAACAGCAGTGGAATGCTCTGAAACCAAACACCTCAAACAGAGAAGCAAGTAATTCTGCATTTCCAATCTTGGATCACTTCACAGGAGATAGACTTGGCCATGAGCTGGAGGAGGTCCTGACTGTAACTGAAACAAGCCATGGGCTCAGCTTTGAGTATATCTGGGAGGCAGCTAAACACGATCACTTTGATGAATGTGGTCCCGTGAATCCTGAGGAAGCAATGACCTACACAAGTATTTTCTATCCAGTGGAGGTGTTTGAGAGGTCACTGTCGGAGCAAGGATCGGGAGCACAGGATGGAAGTGGCCAAGAGGCATCACTTGCTGTCCCTGGGGTGTTACCTGTGTTTGATGCACACAAGCTTTCTGTGGGAAATGACTACTATATCCAATTAGAAGAAAAAGGAAGTGGCTGCAGCATGAATTTTGATAACCAGTCAGTTGTGTTAACAACAGAAGTTGATCATCAAGAAGCTGTACAAGAAAAAAGTTCTCATTTCACGGTTCTCAGGGATCTTGATGTTGAAGAATCTAGTACTGATGGGGACTTCTTCCACTACAATACAGATCCTAAAGAGGAATTTTTGCCTGCTACTGGTAGCCCAGAAAGTCCTTTCCAGAGTATATTTAATGACATTGACAGATCAGAAGAACTGACAAACAGAAAAATACTTGGGTTTGCTGAAACAAATGATATTCCTAAAGACTTTAAACCGGCTGTTTTGAACTCAAACACAGATGATAGAAAGGCAATAGGATGCTCTGAGGAGGAGCATTCTAGTCATACTTCTGAAAAAGAAACAGTTTCCTTATGTGAAAATATCTCTAACCAGTCTGATGTGATATCTTTAGAAGAACTTTCTGATAACTTCTTATTTCTTCAAGAGAAGAACTTATTAACAGGGTTATTCTCTAAGAAAACCAGCAGTGATCTGGGGCAAAAATCAGATGATGTTCTAAAAAGTATATTAGAAACTTCAAATAAAAACTCTGTAGAGCCTGATCCTGTGTTGGCTGAAAATGCACAGGTCTTTTCTTTAATACATGAAAGTCTTAAAGCAGTGAAAGATGAAAATTTTAACCCAGTGACACTGAATAAAGATCTGAATTCTCAGACTCCTGTAGAGGTGCAGGCATCTTCTAGTCCACCTGCAGCACATAAATCGTGTGATAAACATGGAAATCTTCCTATTTTGAAGGATGAGGGAAAACTTTCAAATGTAGAAGTGAATGAAGTTGTGTCCTGTAACACTGATACTCTCTGTCAAGAAGAGCTATCCTATAATGCCAAAAATAATAATGTTGGAAATGGTCCTTATTATGGTGTTGCTGTTGAAACAGATGAGTGTGATGCACAGATTAAGCAGGCACTGCTTTTCAAGTCTGATGAAATAACTTTTAATGGAGAAAAATGTAGTGATCAGGAAGACAGGAAAAGAGACTTGCAAGATAGTTCTCCCATGTTAAAAAAAGATGAATGTTTATTGGAGGAAATACAAGAAATATCAAATCACTTTGAGAACTGTAAGGATGTTCCAGAAGAGGTGACCTTAATTTCTGTTGCTGCTTCAGACTGTACAAGTCAGGATAGTCTTTTGGAAGACAGCCCTTCTCCTATACAAACTGTAGAACAAGCCTTAGAGACACCTGATTCTTTGGATTCTTTAGATGTAAATGAGGTTTTAGAATCTTTACAGACTCAAAGTCCTCAGAAACTTTTGCCACCTGATAAACCTGCTGACAGTGGCTATGAAACAGAAAACCTGGAATCTCCAGAATGGACTTCCCATATCCCTGTTGAGGATGCTTCCAGTGTGGATACAGCTCTGTGTGGCGTCAGCGAGAACAGTGTCAGTGCTTTACCCTCTAACCCAGTCATCATTGTTTCAGAAGCAGCAGCTTGTTTAGATGCAGTGAACAGCAATTTTGAAATAACCCCAGTGGTTTTTCTGGGTGGAAATCAAAATTCCTATAGAGACTCTGCCTATTTCTCTGATAATGATTCTGAGCCAGATAAAAAACAAGAGGAGTCTGTGAATCTGTCAAGAGAGCCTGTGTGTGTTGTTTCTTCCAACAGAGGGGAGAATCATACAGGAGAGACTTATGGGTTTGAGGAGAGCCAGCAAATCTGTGATGTGAGGAATTACCAGGAGGATGATAATCAAAACACAACACTAGAACTAAACCACGATTTAGAGATCCAGGAGATGGATGTAGGGATGCAGGGGTGTCCTGATGAGTGGGCTGAGGCAACTCTGACTTCCCTGGGAATAGAGATGGAAGGCAACCTAAGGGATGAAATAAAACTATCGGAGACTTCCCATAAGAGTGTCTCTTGTGTTGGCACTAACACTTCAGAACTTCTTTCACACAGAGACTTAAAGTCTGTGCACAACATGCACGGTCCTTTGGATCTGAGTAACAGTGAGAAGTCCTTCTATCACATGGAAGGACAAAAACTGAAAGAGCCAGATATTGAAGGAAAATACCTTGGGAAACTCAGTGTTTCTGGAATGCTTGATTTAGAAGACGGTGATGATGCAGATGAGGAAGATGAAAACAGTGATTCTGAGGATGACATGAGGACTTTTCATATGCACAGTCTGAGTTCTGACAGTGAAGATGAAACTGTTCATCAAGTACCTGAGATAGTTACAGACAAGGATGATGGAAAGCATTTGAGAAGCTTGTTGAAACTTCCAAAACCTCTGAATGAAAGGCAACATGAGCTTTGGAAAGATGAGAAAAAGGCTGTAACGTTCTTTGATGATGTGACAGTCTATTTGTTTGATCAGGTAATTTTTTAATTACTGACTGAAGTTTTTGTTGGTTTGCTTTTTTGTGTGTTAAACAAGTAGAATAAATAGCTTAATATTGGGGAAAACCTTTTTACAACATTACCTTTCTTGTTTTGGCAGGGTTAGAGCTTGTTTGAGATGTGGGTTATTTCTATGTATAAAGAATATATAAGAAAGAAAAAAGAACTTTTTTGCTTGGCTAGGTACAGTTTTATGTTGCTGATAGAATAGCAGCACTAATTTAAAGTGAAGGAGGGTTTTGCTTTGGGCAGGGTTGATTGCCAAGTCCTGAATCTCCATTGCTGTTGGACCCTTAACTGCATGTGCTGATGAAACATGTTTTTTAGTGATGTTTTTAAGCTGTATTTAATTGGAATATGTGAGACAACATCACTATGGACCAGATCTGATCAATTTATTTTGACAGAATATTGTTGTAACTTTATAGAAGCAGCTTATCTGTTTAATGTGTTTGAGGACTTTAAGTTCAGATGCCTTTAAAAAGAAAGGAAGAAAGGGAAAAAAGCCAACAACTAACGAAACAAAAAAACCCCAAGCTGAAACCCGACTCTGACTGTTGTGTTACTTAGCATTAAGGCAAATTTACCTCGAATCATGAGCGAAGATGAGAACAGCATGTAGATGGTAATGCTAATTTTTATTAATCCAATGTGATTCATGTTTAGTGAAATACTAATCTGCTTATAAAATTCAAGGTTACCTTTGTTTCCCTGTCTGCTTTATCAATTTTTAACTTCTGTAACTGGATACAGAGGGGATTGTATTTTAACATTAGGGCGACTAAACTAGTCCAGTGAGTTTAAAAGAACAGTCACATTGTCAAGCTTTGGAAATGTTGCTTATGATGACGTACATAAATATTGGAGTTAACTGTGTTTTGGAATAGAAAACATAGGTGATAGATTTGTGTTCAGGTAGCCTGTGGAATAGTAATCCTTTTGTCAGAGGGGAAGGAAAAAAATTAACTGTATTGAAACTGCTCTTAGTTGTTGAACTCTTTAGTTGTTATTCCAGTAACTGATAAAATGTTGGCTGCTTCCAACACCAGCTGTACAAAGTCTGTCTCTTTATCCTAAAGCTTGATTAAGGGATTAAAAAGAAAAATAAAATGTTGGGAAATGGGATAAGGCTTTATTAAAGAGGAAAAAAGCCCCTACCTATGTTAGGCTGATAAGGGAACTGTTTTCAATTGGAAGATATTTTAGCTTTGTTCCTAGAAATATGAAACCTTTTTATATAATAAATAATATTTAAATAGTGATTTCCTGCATGTATTTCAGCACAGACGTGATACAGCTTTCATTGGAACTAGAAGTACTTACATGTGCTTAATCTATAGCTCGAAGTTTTGTTGTGTAGTAGGAACAGTTCACAGACCTTTTAATTCCACATTTGACCTGATGGCAGTGTGGGGCAGTGTATTTGTGGTGCAGGGACACGTTGTGTGGAAAAAGAGTTACAGCAGTGCCTTTGTTTGCCTCAGGAAACCCCCACCAAGGAGCTGGGAAGCCGTGGGGTGGACGTGAACGGGGAAGGCGCTGGCAGCTCTCCTGTCTCATCCTCCAGTCTTGGCTACTTAAACAGATTTGCAAATTCAGAAAGCTCAACAGATGAAGAAGGTACTTGAATATATTTATACACAGCAGGGACTGAGACTGTTTTATGCACAGTCTTTTATGAAATGTCATTTAAATTAAATGTGATTTGTAAATTCACTGTACCACGTTGGCTTCAGTTTTACATCCTAAGCACACACTGCAGTTGGGATCAGATTCCCATGTTCCTGAGGAGCAAAATGTGATACTGGTTGTTTATATATTGATGTGTCCAGGGTATCCTGAGAGGAAACTAAACTGTGGGTGACAAATCTCTAGCCCAGGGTACAGGTTTTGTTTGGGGTTCATGCAGTGTTCCAGGGGCATACTTGTAAAGCCGTGTGTGACCTTCCATTACAGAAGTATAATGATGCTTTTTGCTTTTTTTTCCCCTCAAGGTGGGGGTTTTGAGTGGGATGATGACTTCTCCTCTCCAGAGCCATCCTTTATATCCAAGGCAGCTAATAGTCTTATTGGTTCTAAATCACCCCTTCAGCCATCAAAGTACTTCTCTCCACCTCCACCTTCCAGGACTCTTGATCAGAACTGGTCACATTCATCCCCTTATTCCAGATTCTCTATCTCTCCTGCAAACATGGCAAGCTTTTCTCTTACCCATCTTACAGATTCAGATATAGAGCAAGGAGGTAAGTGATTTAGTTGTAATAATTATTTTAAAGATACAAGGTAAAAATGTTATGCAAAGATGCAAGTCACAGGTACAACAAATCTTGTTCTATTTTAAATGGTTAATGTATAAATGCATTTTTAGCACTATAAAGGTAATGTCTGGTCTTATGTTTCAGTTAAGACGTAGCTTTCCATAGAGATTATTTGCATCCAAGTTGCTATAAACTTGTGGTTGAACAGTCTATGGAACACTTACAGGACAAGCTCTGAATTTTTCTGGTAAAAACTTTAGTGCTGTATTTATATAAATGAAACCTCTGCAGTCCTTAAGCGCTGCTGTTACACCTGCCACACTGTAGCACTTAATAATTCTCATTATTGCACTGTCCTAAGTCACAATTTTGTTTTCATTGCACAGGTGAGAATGCCAGGAACGTAATGTTTCTGCCATTATTGTGTGAGCTTATTTTACAGTTTAGTTTCTTTTCATATTGCTTTTTAGACAGTGCATTCTTGACATTCTCTCAAGAATTGCAGCATTTTTTCAGGAGCTATGAGTAGGATAGTTTCTGTTAGGAGAGCCAAACAATCTGTTCAGAGCAATATTGAGTACCAGCAGTATATTTATTAACAAGCCTTGTCTGTAACAAAAAGCTTATTTAAGCTTTGCTATGTTTTTGAGGACTAAGAGAAGCAAAAATAAGGAGACTTGAATCAGTTTGGCATATTATTAATTTCGGTAACATGTTGCATTATTAAAAATAAATGTTACTGATTGCAGAGCCTTGCTAATGGGCAATGTCTATAAATGTGTAATCAGTGTTAAAGAGAGTTGTATTGTTCCTGTATTGTGCTTATTGATTAGATAATGTTTGCTGCTTAGTAACTTACAGATAAGAGAGATTGTTTTGGACATCCTGCATTGCCTTATGTGTCCTGGGAAGTGACATTGAACTGTGTGATTGAAGCAGATGTCTATGAATAAATGTACCAAATGTTTACAGTAGTTGAAAGCTGTAGGGAAAGATTAACCAAACCAATGCCAAGTTCTAGGAAGAGCCTTACAAAGAACTGAGGGTTGTGCAGAAGAATCTCACTGTACCTTATGACCTTTCCTCTATTAATAGGAAGCAGTGAAGATGGAGAAAAAGATTAAATTAATTTAAACTTCCTCGGACTACTTACATAAAACACACAGACTTTGTGTCTGAGACTTCTTTGTGTAAACTCTGGATCCTCCTGGAGTAACACAGGTAATCAAGAAGTACTGAGAAACGAAAGTAAACACTGAAAGCAATGTTAAATCAGGACATTAATTTGAATGTGTATTTAACTTTGTAATGTATTTTTAAATCAGTGCAATTTTGCTTTTCATTGACAGACGATTCTGCCGCTGTTTTCAAGTACTTGAAGTATTTTTCAGATAACTTAAACAAGTAAAGCAATTACACTACAGTCTGGTTTATGTATGAGATTGTATAATATTCTTTTTATATTTTTCCATGTAGTTCATTATCTATTTGAACCTACACCTGTTGTAGAATTGTGTATAACTGTCCTGTGCAACAGGTGGCTGTGTTGATGGAACTGTATGAATGATAGTTGATCAGTAGTGAGCCATATTTATTCAAAAAGATATCACTACATATTACTTTGCTTATTACAATTGCACTATGGATTATTCTTCCTTTATTTCCTGATGATGTACAGAATCAAAATCTTAAATCTTTCAAGGAAAATAAGACAAGTTGAATTGGCCCAGTTATCCAGTTTAATTTGTCCTTTTTGTAGCCTTTGCTATGCACGGTACTTGTAAAACGTACATAACTTCTGAGTATTATGTTAGACTTGCTGAAATCTTATATTCAGTACCATTTCTAAATGATAATGATTATAGAATGGTTGTTAGTGTTCATGTTTTATAGGAACTGGAAAAGAATATATGATATACTCTGGAATTTTTAGATGAAAGAGAGAATGTCTCTTAATTCCTACATATGATCCTACTGACTGCTCAAACTGTAATAGCATCTGACTATATCACAATTAAGGGCCTTCCAGTTTTTACTGCAATTTCTGCCTTGGAGAAGGAAGAGCAAAAATTGGCTGTACAAAACTGTGGAATTTATGAATCTTATAAAAAGACTAATTTCAGTAGCCTGGCTTTGGGTACACTTGGCCCTTCAGTTGTACATTCTGTGAATTTTGAAGCTCTCCTGCCGACGGCAGACGGGGCTCTGTTCAGAGGCCTGTGGTAAATCTACCTCTTGGTGATGTGATGACAGTGAAGGTTTGGATTAACAGTTAATGCCCAGTTTTGCACCCTTGGTAAGGCCAGACCCACTTTAAAATGTCTGCAAGGCTGCATGGTACACCTCGAAATGCATCCTGAGCAAAGGGTGCCATCCTGTAAGTTTGCTCTGAAGTCTGTAGGGAAGGGAAGACACTGGGGGGGTTTAACCTTCCCGCTCTCCCATGCATCTGGCTGCTTCAGCCCTTCCAACTGCTCGGAAAAAAGTTATCCTTAATTATTACTCCAAAGTGAGTTCAGTTGAGAAACAAATCCCTGACCTCTTGGAATGCCTTATGCAGCTGTGGATCTGTAGGAAACACTGATAGGAACAGTTTACCTGGGTTTGTGTTTTAGGACACTACAATACAAATGTGCTGAAATATGAAGTACTTTGTATTTTAGTGGCTGTTTTGGCAGGGCTTGAGCTAATGATGGTCCAAGTGCTCTGTGTCCAGATCCTGTCACCAGAGAATTTTCATCAGATGAAGATGGGAAAACTAGATATTTTCAGATGTGTAATTTTTTTTGTATACCTCTATGTTCATTTTGATTTTTAAGTATGTTTTAAAATGACAGGAATATGTCAATTGTTTTTTTTTTTCCAGCATTGTTTAGCCCTTAACCAGAATGGCTTCCATACTGATCAAAAGGGAATGATGTAGTTATTATGTTATTTGAAGTTGCCAATGAATTGTTGAGATATCTTTTTCTGATGAGGCACTCAGGTTTGGAGTTAGTCAGAACTGTTCTTCAGTATGAAGTGAGGAACTGAATTTTCCCATGGACTTTTCCCAAAACATGATTTAAAAGGCAAAGTCAAGTAGTTCTTAATACAGGCTTACAGTATATACTGTAGAGGGTTTAAGGAAGCTGTGCACTACTCCAAATATTTAAAAATATTGGTAATAGACTTTGTGCACAAATTATTGCTTAGAAATTCTGTGATTCCAACATTAAACTCCTTGATACAGCTAGATCTAGGGCATTTCATCTGTCTTCTGCAATTCTCACCATAGTAAGAATGAAACTCCACAATGGTCTGCAAAGAACTTGTGGGCTTGTCTGCCTTGTGTGGTGAGAAGCCTGTCAGACCTGGAGTTCAGCCTTAATTTTGAATCATTTGCTTTACAAAATTAATCCAGAGTTAAGTAAAAGTATATACTGCAGAATGTTGTCATTTGGTGGTTCATTTTGGTTCTTATAAGTCTGGAGAATCAGATGTTTATCTTGCACATTGAGAATTTTCTTTGCTTGATGGGAATCCAAGATTTTTGTTCTCTACCTGAATTTGAAGAAAATCTTAGACAGGAAGTGAAAGTTTACTCCTTTGTCCACATGGACTCATTGCTAATGAATTGCCAAAGGAGCATTTTTTCCAAAATTAGATGTGTATTATATTAAGCAAGGTAATGTCCTTTTTAGCTGTACAATGAAGAGAAAGAAATATTTAAAGTTGACTCACCTCACTTAAGCAAGGATTTTAATTTCAGTAATCCAGTAGGCTGGATTGCAATAAGATAGATGGTCTTTTGGGGGAAAAATATACTTAAAGATCTGATCAACTACTAGCAATACTTCAATATCTGCCTGGCAGTCAAGTGGCACAATGAAGATGAATCAGTAATTCCAATGTGTTACATTATAATGAGGGGATTTGTTACAAACCATTCACTACAGGTAATTTCTTGCACTAGCTACTTAAGCCTGGTCTCTCTTTGAGAAGTACATGTATCTATTTTCAATGGTTTATTATGAGGACTGGTTACAGTTTAATTCCTTCTCTAGTAGAATACCTGGATTGTTTGAATAATGAAGGCATTGTCTCAATTTGGCTACTAAAGGTATTTAAAAGATCTGATTTTTCCCACCTAAAGAAGTTTGTTTAAAACTTGGGATCTGTAGTAAGAAGCCAAGAGAGCGAGAAGAGTGTCCAGTTTCAATGGGAACACCTGTACTCTCCCAAATCCCCCAGCTGCAGATACACTGTGTATAACTGCATTTATGGAAATTGCCATTTTCATGAAATGAGCGGATTTAACTTTTTTTTTCTCATATCCTTGTTGATGCACTAATGAAAGCCATTTAAGCCTCATTCTTTTTATCAGTATTTTTAGCAGATTTTTATGTAGTACTCAATCTCTTTCATAAGGAGGCTGGTTAGTAGAGAGACCTTTTTTTTTACAGTTAAGCACTATCCTAAAATGTCAGCATTGTCAGGTGTCAGTGACATGGCTATTTGTGTTGGAGTTGCTGAAAGGTGGAATCCAAGTATTTTAGCCTTATAAGAAATAGCCTTAAATATGAATGGAGTGTACAAAATTACTTCAGCTTTAAGTCATACAGAAATATCCTTGTATGTTAAAAGTTTTGGTACAAAACAGGAAGAAATCTAGAGGAGAGTCAAGCATCATATAAACTTATTGAAAATAAGTATTTGTAATACCAGCAGCCTGTTTTTCAGAAACTTGAATATGACTTACAGTTAATTTTGTTTATGAAATTGTTTGAACTTGCACAGATGTAGGTGTAACTTAAATGATAAATGGTACTGATGTGTGTGTATATATAATGTTTAATTCTATTTGTAAATGAGAAACTATGTAACAAAATCATAGGTATGAGGTTTTCCTATTGTAATTTAATACAGGTATGAGGTTTATGGCAATATATCATAGTTAATGAAATTTCAGGTCAAAATGTCTTTAAATTGTGTACATTTTTAAATTGTAATTTCTACTGTATATTGATTATCATGCATAGTGTGATTCAAGAAACTGCTTGTAATTTAAAAATATTTAATATTAAAAATAAAATACAGTTATATATTTATAATCTCTTTGTCTGTTTGTTCATTTTTAAACAGATGGCAGCAATGGATCAGGTCTACAGTGTAGTTCCAGTGTAAGATATATTTATTAGAGTCCGGAGGTTGAGAAAGTACCAAAAGTTCAAAGCCACAGTCCCAGCAGATGAGTCTACACTAAATAGTGTAGTTACCATTAATTTCTTCCAATATCATCCTTGTGAGAACTTCAGGTAATGTGCGTACAGTCAGTAGAGCAGCAATAACTGAAATACAAACTGTAGTTCTGAACACTGAATATTGGTTTTAATCATAGAATTAAGTATCAGTAAGAAGAATGCAGACTTCAAAATTTATAAGTACTCTTCAGAAAACAGGTTAATGATGTTTTCTCAGTATTCATTTAATTTCTTTCTAGAAGATTTTCTTGGTTTCTTTCAATCCAAGTGCATGTGCTGAATGGACCAAAGAGGTAAATGTAGTCCTTGTGTGTATTGGGAGCTTCTTTCACATGAGATTGAGACTGTTTCAGCCTGAGCACGTGGTGAGGCAGGAGGAGAGTGCTGGTTTTCCCTGTTATTCCTTCAGTTTGGGATGGGACTGGCAGCAGTCAGGGGTTAGTGGAGGCTGTGGGTGAAGCCCCCACATCACATCGCAGCCGTTGAGTCCTGGCAGCTGCTGAGGGCTGGGAATGAGAAACTGATAGCAAGATAACAACTTTGTTAGGTAAAATATAACTACTGCGCTGAAACTTGACCAAGGCAGCCATCATTAATGAGAGCAGATGTAAAAGATCCCATGACACTAAATTGGTCATCCTATATCGAACCTATTACCGAAGAATTTGAGAACTTGCAATCTTTAGCAGCAGCAGCTCCCTGCAGGGGATGGCAGTGCTGTGTCTGTGGGCCGGTGTCACACGGGGGCTGAGAACTTGCTCAGCCCTTGGCAGAACAGAGCTGACACAGCCTTTGGCCTCCTCCACCCGCTGAAGGAGGCACTGGAGTGCCCTGTCCTGTGGTGGCAGTGCCCGGCTCAGTGCCCGGCTCAGTGCCCGGCTCAGTGCCCGGCTCAGTGCCCGGCTCAGTGCCCGGCTCAGTGCCCGTCAGCGACACCCGCGCTGCTGCAGTGCTGCTCCCCCTGCCATGTGTCCCCGGGAGCCTTGTGACCATCCCGAAAACGGCAGGGAGCCTTGTGCCGGCCGCTGTGTCCATGCACGGCCCCGGCTGTGGTGAGGGGGTGTCGGCGTGCCGGGTGTCCCTGCCCGGTGCCTCCCCGCGGTGGGACCGCAGCTCCCGCCCGCCCGCGCCGGGCCCGCCCCCGCTGCTAAAGCGACGTGTCGGGCGGCCCGGCCGGCACCTGCGGCGGCCTCAGCCTGCGGGGCTCGGGCCTCCGGGGCTGTGCCAGCGCTGCCCCGCCGCCCCTGCGGCCCCCTCAGCGACAGGCAGGTCCTGCTGACAGACCCTGGCTTGGCTAGAGGACCTGCAGCCTTCCGTCCCTGTTGCCCCCTCAGAGCCTCCTGCTGCTCCTGGCTCCCCGTGGGTCTCTGCTATGGTGCCCCGTGGGCCTTAAGCACGTTCTCTGCAGCTGGTGCAGTGGTAAGTCACAGTGGAGGGACACCAGCCCTGATAGATGGCTGCAGAGGGTGGAAAATGTGTTGGTATTTGGCTGCTCTCTCTCCTTGGTTTCTCTTGACCACCCCAGTGTGTTGCTTCTGAACTCCTCCTCAATCTGTTTCCTCCTTGCACACTCGTACCACCTCCCTGGGGGGTCCCACCAGCTCCTGTGGCTGCATAGGATGTCTTCTCAGGGTTGCAACAGCATGCAGCAGTCTGAAAGCAGACCTCAGCCAGCTAGGCACCTTCTTATCCCATCATATCCCAACTGCTTTTGCCAGTCTGCAGTTTTAAAGATTACTTTGCTCCCACAGTTTGCTGAAGCTTCCTTTCTCTTGGATTTTCTTCCAGCTTTCTTTGCTGGCTGCCTCCATGAATCTCTTCTTCACCAAGTCCTGTTGGAAGGCTGTTTTCCTTCCAAGCAGCAGCTCTCCCCAGTGGTGCTTTGTGCTGTCCTGCAGTTGGGCCTTTTCTGCTGATTACACAAACAGTCCAGAACAAACCCTGTGCTTGCCTTTTATGCTGTTTTCCTGCTGAAGATACCCCTGTGTCTCCAGCATTTCTTCTGGGCTCCTACAGCTGAGCTGCTTGGTGCTGTCTTTCTCTCAGCATTCATCACCTGGGTGCCACCCTCACCCAGCTGCTTTGTGAGTTCCTGTAACGTTTGCTAAAACTGCCTCCCTGGTAGTACAGAACCTGGGGATGGCCAGGGTGCCCTCCCAGGCAGAGAACTGAGTCCCTGCCTGCCCAGCAGCTGAACTTGGCTCTAGAGAAATGAGAAACAAGAGGGGAAGTGGTGTTTACCACAGCACACCCGGGAACTGCCACCACCTGCTCCAGCTGAGGATGATGTCCTGTGCTGGGGCAGTCACACACCTGGGGCAAGGTTTTACTTCTTCTTTTATTTATTTTTTTATTGGCTCACCAACTCTCAAGCTGCTCCTATGTAATAGAACTGGTATAAAAATATATTTTGTTTAGACCAAACCTTTCTCTGACTACATCAAGTGTAAGAGCACAGAAGGAGCATTCTGAGAATGTCTCTCAGTAACTCAGATGGTTGGTGTTAGAGGCAGGGTTGCTGTAAGGCTGTTGTCTTCAGATGTAGCGTGGGCACAGAATCTGGGCTGAGATAGAGTAAAATATCAATGCTGTCATCTGCCCTGCTAATATGGGGGAAGGAGCGTTGCTGTGTCTTTTTGGATAACCTGGGAAATAACCTGCCCTGCTGCTGTCGATCTGGGGCAGCAACTGCAATTAAGCCCTGGCAGTTAATGGATTATTGTTGGAAGAGGGAAGTGCTTGGTTTTTTTGGAGGGGGGGGGGACGAGGACTAGCCCAGAATGCAGAAATACTGCAGCTGAAAACACGTGGCTGACTCTGAGCTTCTCCAGGAAGTGAGTGCGCCTGTGTCCCTCTAGTGGACTGCTCGAAAACATAGTGGGAACCTGTTCCTATACAAAGCAATTGCCAGGAGTTCAAGGAGAATTACTCTGAGTAAGAACCTGAGGGTTCTGTCTAATACCCCCCCACACAGGTAGAGTGAAGCCGTGTATGGTTTTATTATAGTGTGGGGTAATGAGCTGTGACACAACAGGAATGTATGAGATCAAAAAATTGAAGCAACATGTTATCAAATCTAATTGACCATTGTACTCTACATGAGTTTTGAGTTGTAGTTCACTTTTCTGCAGGAAAACTGGATTAGCTTGGGGACCATTTTCTCTTATGTACAGAGAAATCTCTCTAGTTTGAGACCTACTTCTAAAAAAGCAGAAGCATCTCTTTTTCACCAGTGGGTGATTCACTGCATCTTCGTTTCTGTGGTTCCATTCACTTGTCCTCTGCTCCCTCTGTAACTTCTTCCTGCCAGCTGAAGGAGGATCTGTTCTCTACAAAAGGATTTTCTCCTCTGTTCATCTGCACAGGTCATCTTGAGTAACAACATTCACAGCTTCTAAAACAAACGTCACTTAAATTGAGAGCCAGTGAGGGTTTTTCAGTAAGTGAACCAAGTAAACAAACACATCAAACCAACCTGCACCAGATCATTGGTCCAGGAGGGAACTGTACAACAGCCAACAATATCGGTGTCATGTTTTTACAGCACAGTGGTGCTTAATACCAGCACATCCAGCAAATCATGAAGACTAAAACCAAAGGAAAGAAGCAAAGGCAAACTGTTGACAAAGAAGCATTTTCTGAGGAGTCAGCCATGAGAAAAAAAGAACTGGCAAAATGTTTGCGACGCAGAGAAAGGAGGAATGGGGGAAACAAGGAGAGCAGTAAGATCACTGCAGCCAGAGCCAAGCGCCCTTGGAGCACCAAGGACAGGCACCTGAGGAGGCTGGAAAGCAACGAGAGGGAGAGACAGAGAATGCACAAGCTCAACAACGCGTTCCAGGCCCTGCGGGAGGTGATCCCTCACGTGAGGGCTGAGAACAAACTGTCCAAAATAGAGACTCTCACACTGGCCAAAAACTACATTAAGTCCTTGACCTCCATTATACTCAATATGTCCAATGGACACTTTCCAGCAGCAGAAGGGATGGGGGGAACCTGGGGGTCCAAATTGTACCAACATTATCAACAGCAGCATGGGGAGGGTGACCATGAGGAACATCTACAGAAATGTGCCACGTAGATTCATAGCTTCAGCCAGAGCACCCACAGTTAGCTGCTGCCATCATTATTTTTCCTTCTTACATCATAATACATGTCAGTAATTGGAGCTTTTAAGAGACTGTTTTTGCCTCCAGCTCTCCCCTCTTTTTTTTTTTTTTTAAAGACAAACAGGCAACACTCATGGCTCTAGTTTATATGGCACATTAAAAAGCTACCTTAAACTATAAGAATTTTTCAGAGCATAATGAATGTATTGTGGGTTTGCCAGAGCTTGGAAACCTATCCTGTAACACTGGAGTTGACTTGAATATAAGGATTTAGTAACTTTTGAAAGTCACCCTCCTTGGGAAGGTTGTGAGTTGAGCTT
Source organism: Lepidothrix coronata (assembly GCF_001604755.1). Taxonomy (NCBI): domain Eukaryota; kingdom Metazoa; phylum Chordata; class Aves; order Passeriformes; family Pipridae; genus Lepidothrix; species Lepidothrix coronata. Next base: position 3,800,721 of record NW_016690221.1, on the reverse strand, counting down.
TTAAGGTCTGTGTCACCTGAGTTCTTTGGAGCTTGGGGAATTGTGGCTGTAGCTCTGTTCCCCAGCCTTGCAGTGCCTGTTGTGATCTCCCAGGCCACAGAGGAAAATAAAATTGATGACTGAAGTGACGGGATGGGAAATCAGTCACTAAATCTGAATATTTATCTTAATATTTATCTTTTATGGATCTGCTCTGATAATTTTGAACCTTGCAAGGGATAAGAACTTCTAAAATACTTGTTGATGCAAACATCTGCAAAGCTTTCTTAGGCTGTAAGCTCTCTAGAGTAAGGGCAGTTCTGGTCTGTGTTTCCAGACCATCCTTTAGTTGGTGTCTGGGTATCATTGCAATACAAATAATAAATAAGGGACAAATGACTTATTTTTGCCAAAACAATGATAAAAATGCTTTAGTATAGTCTTAAGTTAGACATGATTTAGCCAATTTAAATTATTTGCTAATGAAGCCTGTGATGTGATCATGTTCTTTATGGGTTAATATTAGATTCTGGTACTATAAAACAATAAATGCAGAAACTCTTCAAAAAGGAAAATGAGGGTTTTTTTCACCTCTCCTCCCCCCATTTCCCCTCTTACACTAAAATGTTTTATGTCCCTGAGGAACCCTCATTTTCTCTTGTATTCTCACACCTGAAGCTGGAAGGGCCTCAGTTGGTGCCTGTGGGGTCCCCTTGGTACAGCTCGTCCTCCCCACCCCCCCCAGGCCTGTGCTGGGATAGCAGAGGGGACATTTGGCAACTCATGCACCACTGGGATTGACAGACTTTGTGGTGTGGCCCTTCTTCCCACAAAGTAGGGCTGTCCAAGGAGAAACAGTGGCTGAGGAAGGATTTATTGGATCCATGAAGGTTTTGCTGCAGTGTGCAGTTTGTGTGTTATTTATTTTGCTCCAGCACAGCACAATGATTTCATTTGGACTTGAAGGTGAGGGTTCCTGGACTGGCTGGTCAGGGATATGAATTGTTTTCCCCCCCATAACAATCCACAGCTGTGATGTAGAACAACACAATGGTTTGTGTGTGTGGTTGCCTTACTGGAGAGATTATTTGGATCCTGCCTCAACCTGACATTTCCTTAGCTTTTGAACTGTTTTCACACTAAAATAGATGTGATGAAGGCCTTCTCAAACTGCAGTGTTAATTGAAGTATTGCTGAGTTACACATTTCAGTTGCCATTACAGTGCTGGATCTTATTCCATTCAACAGCTGCCCTGTGTTGATAAATTAGTCCTTATTGTATTTATAAGTTGTCTGATTGTAATGGGAGAAATAAGTAATTCCAAGGCGTTTTCTTTCTGTTGTTCCACTCAGCGTCTCTCCAAGTTAGAGCTGTGGGATGCTCTTTGGTCATTTCTGAAGTGCTGTGCTCTCGGAGATGCCAAAAGGGATTTTTTTAAGAAGCGGGTTTTTTTTCTGATAAATTACTTTTATTTTTCAAAATTGCTTTAATTTAAAGACACTTTTCCTTATTTTAACTAGCCACAACAATGACATTATATTTTAAATTAAATAATTTTTCTAAATAATCATTTTAGAAGGCAAATACTTAGTACTCAAACACAACCAACTTATAATTTATCTTTTTTTTTTTTTCACTTAAACCCAACTATTTACAGTAAAGTAAGTAAAACTTGGCAATGTAGGGAAAAATGCAAAGGTACATTATCAAGCTTATTGTGTGCAATCAGGTTGATTGTTGGATATGTAAACACTGACTATTAAAAGGAAAAATCTTTTGGATACAATGCAGAGAAAATACAATCCTAATAATTCTCTAAAAATACATGTAATAAAGTTATTTATTTGGACAAGATACTGTGCAAGTTATGCAAAACCTATAATGGTAATTAATGCAAACATGTTATTTATGATTCTCCCACAAGGTAGGTATAAATCCGAAATCTCTACTCACATACTGGAAAGATCAACAGGTTCTTTTGAAACAGTTAAGCATCTTCAGTCTTCATTCACATTTGGACTTGGAAACAGTGCTTTCCTTGGCATTAAATACCAAATATATTCCTTAAATACGTGCAAACATAAGTTTTACTTCTACAAATACAGTACTGAGACCACACCAAACTGCTCATCATATAAAAATAACTCCATATAGTCACACACACAGAGGAAAAATGAATGTAAACTGTCCAATTATAATAAGTAACTGGGGAAGAAAAGCTTTTTTTTGAGAATAGAAGGTGGTTTCTTGTTGGAAAAAGGGATGAGTAAATCACTTACTAAAACCAAAGAGCAGAGCTTCATTCTGAACCCCCATCAGTATTACACTGGCAAACTCCACTGATAGCAGTGAAGTCCCTTTGCACTGTAAAGTCAGAATTTAAGCTTTTCTCTTGAGTTTTACACTATGAAAGCATAATTTGCAATGATCTGGAACACAGCCTAACTCCTCAAGTGTCTGGTGCCTTCCAGCCCCTTTAGGGAGGCATCTGTACACCCCAGTTATCACAGTTCCAGTTAAGATAAAGACAAAACATAATTTACCCCCCCTTTGGAGTGACAGTTCAGAACAGATGTCACTGCTGGACTCTGCTCCCTACCCAGTCTGGCTGAAAGCAGTGGTTCTACTTCTCGAGTGAGATATTGCTCACTGTGAGCAAAAACAGCCCAAATTGGCCCTTCCTGGTAACTGCCCCCCACGCTGAGTTGTTCAGGATTTGATTTTACTGATGGGAGCAGGAACCCAAGCTCAGTTCTTACCCAGGGAGCACCCACAGGAGCAGAGCTCTGTGCAGGTACAAAACAGGACCAGGTATGTTTGCCTTCATTTAAATCAATCCAACATCATCTAGGCTCAAACATGAATCTGAAGAACAGTGTGTGAATATGAGAGAAATGAAGGGAACTGTAATATTTAAAAAAAAAAAGAAGTTAATGTGATCATCTGCAGATATTCACATTTGTATGGGGTGTAGCAGCTATGGTAAAGGGTCAGAAATACATTATGGTTAAAAAAACCTTGCCTGCTTTGACAAAACTATGAGCTCTATCAAGTCATGTTTTACACATGATATAGTAGAAGAATTCAGTACTTAAAATACCCCATTGCAAAGTCCAGTTCAGTCAAACACATTAGTAGCACAAAAAGGTCATGTGTTTCTCTCCAAGCAATAGACATTTAGCTTCTTTTCAACTTATACTGACTGTGCCTGTTTGCAACATGTAGATGGCGACCTCTTAACAATTAACAGCATTCCTGTCCAATTCTTGACTTTCACTGACCATCAGAGGGGTTTTAGAGTGTTCTGTTTTCCCTTTACTCTCCTCATCTTCTAAATCCTTTGACACTGCAAGGTTTTCCTCAGAGGTGTCATGACCAGTGGCCCGAGATGCTTCTGTTGCATTTCCTCTGACTGTGATGTGCTCCCACCCACCCTGGAAAAGATTGATACAGAAATTCAAAAGGAGAAACATCACCCTGCAAGTGCAATATCTGATGTGATGCTTTATGGGCACTATTCAGTTTGTTCTATTTATTCATGAGGAATCAGTAAAAAGGCTCCTTGTAAAATGAAACAAAACACATCAGACCTCTCTGGCAGGAAGCTATAGAAGTACTAAACCTGAGGATTATTTTTATTACAGGGAGCTGAGATTACTAGGGTCAGGTGTTTATAGCAGAACCACTGCAGGTTTTCCACCAACTTAAAAGGGGGCAAAACCTTGAAATAGCCTTTCTCAAAACCTTGAGAATAATTCAGGATACAACGAGGAATAATCGTGTGCAGACCAGGAAGGAACCCACTTTTTCTTTTTAAATGGCCCTTACTCCACTAGTTTTTCCATTATAATTTTTAAATTCCCTATTTAAAATGAATACTTATCAAATGCAAATAAACAACTTCCCAGCTGTAACTGCACAGCCCATTATATTGACTTAAAAAAGGAGCCTAAGACTGAAGAACAAAGGTCAGTCTCCTGCAGATACATGTGAGCTTTCCAACATTCACCAGCTGGGCAGGATGGCACTTTCCTTCCTCTGGGTGCCCGAGGACATCTGGATGTACAATTTTTAGGCAGGATCCTGCCCCCAGCACTTACCCCAATGCCATAATCCCAGGAGAGGCCTTTAGGTTCCAGGGGCTGGACACCAATCCGATGGCAGACTGTCCCACAGCTCAGACTGTGACTTCCCTGCACTTTGTCAGCAATCACCCAGACCTCAAGAAAGCAAAGAGAGGCAATAAAATGTGCTGCTCTTCCCAGATGTGAAAGCTCTGTTTGACTACTTTCAGAAATCAGTCTTGATCTTCAATAGGCCCAAACTGCTCTAATTTAGGCAGAGAGACACCCGAGCTATAGAGCAGTGTTCTAATTAAAACATTGCCAGATAAGACTTGGCAGGAAAGAGATTAAATATATAGAAAGCCTTGTTAAAAAAAAAATAATTGATGAGGCTTTTTACAACAAAGGGCTGGAGCACCATTCCAGCCACACCATTCCACCACAACTTTTTGTCTTGCTGTCAGGATTTCAGCATTTAGACCAACACTTTGTGGAACAAAGCTAAACAAAAATAATTCTGAAGAACACTTAATTACTAAAGTATGTTATGCATAATTTTTAATGAACTAATGAGATCCAGGGAAGCTCCATACACACCTGGTCCAGGGGCCCTACGGACATTTTCCGGATGTTATTTGACACGTGATCCCAAGCAGATCCCTGGGGGTAGCTCGGTGTGATTCCCTGCCGGTACCAAAGATTCCCTGGAAAACACACAGTGCTGGTTACAGCTCAGGGGGCTGTTTGTCTGAAGTGCTGCAAACAACACAACGAATCAGCTGTAATTCTTCCTGTGTCCTGGGGAAATGCATCATGGTTTTGGCTAACGTGTGACAGTGATGGACAATGAGGTTCCTACTTTGGAATTTGTATTTCTATAGTTATTCTTTATAACCTTTCTGAAAAACAGCAAATACTGTTTTGTAAAATTTCTTGGGGAAAAATGTTCATATAAGGACCACTGGAAAACAAAAGCAAGTGAGATGACGGTCTCTAAATCTGGTGTTAAAGGCTTGTTTCTTTTACAAAAGGTACTTCACATTTTATCTTGCAATGATGGGGTTATTTCCAGGTCTTGCAGCAGGTAAATATTCCTCTTCAGTTTTGTACATTTGGGGTTCCAGGCAAAATCCTGCCATGCAATTTTCATCTGTGTCTTCCCTCCCCCAAAGAGCACAGATGCTGGATTACCCAGGGCACTCTCAGTTATAACAAACACCAAGTACTTCAGTGCACTGCTACTCCAAATCTTTCAGCACAAAATATTCCTCCTCTTGGAGCACCAGTCATCATCTGTCCAGCTCTAACTTAGCCTCTCCTTTTTAAATCAGTCCAGTGTATAGTGATGTATTTTTTTAACTAATAATTTTTTTAAATCCTTACCATTTGTATCCAAGACAAACACAGATGTTCGTCCTACTGAGACTTGCTTTAACTTTTGTTTTTGAGGTGAAGGAATATGGTACCAACAGTCACCTAAAGGTCAGAAATACTTGAGTTAAACACTGAGAAAACAGAATTATGCATGAGAAGCCTTGAAAATGCTGCAGTTGAAATACATTGCTGTGCAAGAAAGCTGGGAATGACATTACACTTCATATATTTTTGCGAGCTTGTTTTTACAAATAAGCACTTTAAATCATGCAAGTGAAGAGCAAATCAACTGCTACAGTTATCATATTATTTGTATGCAGTGTTTTGCACAGCTGTGGGAAAGGCCTCTGTGAAACAGGTTGGTCTTTTGCAGCCATGGCAGTGTNACCTCTGGCCCCTCAGAAGGAACCAGGGCTTTGTGTCCCAGCAGGTCACTCCTGGCTTTGGTCTTCATTCACTGCCATGGGAACTGGTACAAGGACTCACCTGCAGGTTTATTGGGAGACACTGAACCCCGGTAGAAGGCAGAACCATCTCTAGCAATTGCCCACACTTGGTAAAATGCCCCAATTGAGATGGAAATGAAGGGCTGGTCTGTTCCCACGTGCAGCCAGGACATTCCCTGAAAAATAGTGGAAAATGAATTGTCAAGGAAAGGTTAAAAACTCCATGACAGAATATCACTGACTATTGCCAAATGGGAAAATACCCCATACAGTGAAGAATATTATGGGGAATAATTCTTAGTAACTTCACAACTGAACTGAAACAAGGTTGCTGATCCCCAAAGATATTTGGATATACAACTCTTTGAAAATAGCTAAATTGGTCTACAGTAGGGCCTTTTATGTTTAAATTACTGGATTTTAAGCACCTACATGTGTCTGAACAGATGGACTAAAGCCTTCTTTTTTTTTTTTTTAATAATCCCTTGGCTTTGATTACCCAGAACAATAGTCTCACAAAACTCAAATGATATGATTTGAGGGGCTTCAGATTCCACACTATTCCAGTTCTCACTGCTGCACTGCCTTACAGATCAGTGCTATTGTAACTGATTGGACAGGAAGGAAAAATATCATTCTTATAAAACTTTCAATTTCCTGCAGTTTTTCTCCAAATTCCAGTAAAGTATATTGTTAGATTCCCCCCCCCCATTGTAAATAGGGCTTAAAATCAGTGCATATCCACCCTAATTTGGTGTTTCAGCATGTGTCTATTAGTAAGAAATAAATATTCCTTTTGAAGTTATTGGGACTATTTGTTCCTTTCTGCACACTTCACTGGATGTTTGCTTATTATTTCTGTCCCAGTCCATTAAAAAAAAAGTCAAATCTGCAGGTTTGTCCAGACCCATCTCTCTTAGAGTCAGTTCCAGGCCCAGAAAAATCAAAGGATAAACTCTGACTGATATCACCAGACTGGGACCATACTTTAGAGAAATTCTGATCCTCACCAATCATTTAAATGGGATGTACATTATCAACAATTTAAAAAAGCAATGACAAAAAAAGAGGAACTAAGCTATCAGTGCAGGAAGTGGAAGTAAAACACTTCATGAGAGGATGGGCAGGGGCTGAGAGAGGCCCCAGCAAGTGCTGTGGCACAAGCTAAGGTAGATTATGCAGGAACAGCACTATAAGAGAAGTGGGCAGCAAACTGCTATAGCTGATGGACAGGGACTTTCAAATCTGGGACATAAAAGGGTAAAAAATACCAAGGTGCTCTGAGAGAGGGCACTGTGTGACTGTGTGTATGGACTTGCATAAGGACATGAAATACATCAATAGGGCAGGGAAAACAAACAGGGAGCCTTACAGCTGGATTTTGCTGTGTCACTCCAAGCCTGCAGAGCACGTCTCCTTTGTCACTGATTGCCCACAGTGCTACTGCTTCTTCATCATCTGCATCTGAACTGGGAATTACGGAGATGTCCCACAGGGTAACAGGAGGCACTTCCAGCCATGGCCCGTTGGTGACTATCTTACATTTTCTGAAGCAGAGAAAACCCAAACCTGTCAGTAGTATGTACTTTCTATAACTGACTTTGTCTCCCAGACCATTGTTGACTTCCAGTCCTGAAGTCTTTTCATTAAGCAGTACTTTTCATTAAGTATCAGTAATTTTAATTTGAAAGAGGTTTTTAACAACCAATCATGCTTTGCATCAGGTTTTGCATTTTGAACTATTACTGATTTTGCAAGATTTCTGTGTTTTGTTTTGTTTTTGTTTTTTTTTAATTACTTTATAAAACCAAGACCACCTAAAAAGTCTGCAGTTTGTGCTCCTCTCCTCCCCAGTTCTCTCAGACTCACTGGGCAACAGCAAGATAATGAATCCAATTGCAGAGAGAAATCCACACCCAGTTCTAGTCTTCCTCTCTCTTGGTTAAGGGAATAACTTTACAATTCCTTCTTTGGTGGGGCCTGTTAAAAAGTTATGTAGCATCTTGAGGTAAGCAGAGGTAAGGCAGCTCTAAATTAAAGACTTGGTTGGTCATGTTGAGAATTTGTGTATTTTTTCTGTGGAAACTGCAACAAACTAGTGCTGTCTATTAGGGAAATCTTGTTAGACTCTATTATCACAGATTCTTCCCCTCCTAACTAAAGGAGACCTGTAGTGAGCAGTTAACATTCAAGCTCATACCTTTTATTTAAATCTTAGTTCCTCACCTTGCCCAGCGCCTCCGTCGGACAAAGTCTTTCATTGTCTTGTGACCATGGTAGGACCTACCAAAACAGATTTAAATAGATGTTTGTGAGGATGTCAGAGCATCTCCAATGTCAGTGCCAGCCTGAGAGCATCTATATCTGCCCACCAGACACACCTCCATCCTTTAAAACCCTTAAAACAATAGTTTGCTAAGTTCACCTTGCTGCCCAACCTCCCTGGCACATATCAGTGTCCCCAGAAAAAGGCAGAAATCAAGGCAGTGTTGTGTCCCTGTCAAAGCACAGTTAATGTACAAGCCAGCAAACAACATGAAATGAGGACTTAAGTGTGGATTGGGTAGAAGGAGGTGTTTCCTTACGCTGGGAAGTCTGCTGCATACTGCCAGCCCTCCCGGTCCGTCCCGCCCGACACGTTGAAGTCAATGTACCAATCTGATACCTGTTGTCAGAAGGAGACAATAACAAGCACAATCAACACCTGATGGATAATAAAAATAATCTCTTCTGCTGTTTCCCTACACCTTTTGAGTGCAATGACTTGCTAGAAATTTTCCAATACTAGAAATTGAAATTTATACACAGGTTCCCACGTCCCTTTAATTCAGCTGGAATGGATCAGTCTAAGTCCTGCTAAACAAAAAACCCCACTTGATGCTTAACATTCTTTTGCCTATGGATTATTGCCAGTGAAATGGGAAAAACAAGGTTAAATGTTGCAACAAATCCAGGAAGAAAATCTGGGTCACTTGAACTCAAGTCTTGTATCCCACTTGCTAAAGCCTTGCCTTCCTCATAAAAAAAAACTTCCAAGACAAAATTTACCCAAGACCACTGTGGAGAAGGAGGCTTGGTGTTGATCTTTGTACACTCCTGCAGGCCAGATGCATCACTCCACATGTATCTGTCTGTGGGCAGCCCTCTGTGGTGGAACAGCAGACAAGGAATGCAGGGTCATTTACAACAGAGAATTCAAAAAGCGAGGGAATAAAAGCCTTTTTGTAGCACTTCCTACTTTCATACACAAAAGACTCAGCTGACATTAATCTCTGTTTTTAGAAATATCATGTGATTGATGAGGATAGTGGGAAAGAATCTGTACAATTGCTTCCAGTTACACCAAACTTGAGGACTGTGTGAACTCTGTAGAGTGATATTCCTCACCACTATTTAAAATTGGAAGGTGAATCCTGAGTTTCTCTGGTATAGACCCTCATATATGTGAATATATATTTTCAATACTTTTGTTCAAATATACTATTCAAGGACCCAGTGTATTTAGCAGAGTATGTATGAATATAAATGCTAATAACTTTACTGCGTGGCCTTAATAATGAAAGATATTGCAAGTAGGCACACTTTGTGCAATCACAAAGCACAAATCTGCAGTGTTTTGCCACAAATGCTTTTTGAATGGATAATTACAAATTAGAAAATTGAGAAACACTGCTTCTTCTCTCTCAGGTTAATTATAAGTGCTGAAGGAGGCTGAAAATAGAATAACTGTAATAACTATGCCAAAAAGCTGGAACAAACCCTTTGTTTCATTTGACAGTAATAATATTACAGTAAATAAATACAGTAAATTGACTAAATAACCTGCTGCTGTATCCAGTGACTGGGTTCCACCGTTGGTTCTCATAGATGTAAACACATTTCACATCTGACTGTGTATAAATGTTATCAGCACTACTGGCCAGTCCTGTGAGAAATAAATAATTTGGATTAGAGTAAAGCTAAAACCACTACATTTTAAACTGCAAGATGCTAAATTTTAAATTCAATATCTCACTCTTAAGCTGAAAATATGAAACTGCAATACCAATTCATTTCTAAGGTGTGGCCTGTTCCTGTACAACCCGACACGTCAGGCTACAGGGAGGGCAGCACAAACAGCTTGACCAGCTGACCCAGTCAGGAAGGTCAGTCAGGAATGTGCACCCAGAGCCCCCCTGTGCATACCTTGGATGAAGCCCCCTCCGTAGCCCCCCGTGTGCACCCAGGCCGTGTGGTCGTGGCCGATGCCCCACACGACGCCGCGGTTGTTGCACTCGATCAGCCGCAGGTGACCCCCGACCTGGCGCCAAAACCTGCCAGAGAAAGGCCAATGTTTTACCCTACACCACATCCATCAGGAATGTCTGCTTTCCCCGCCTGCAACTCAACAATCTTCAGGACAGGCAACCTAATATGCTCACTTGTTCAACCCCTGAGCAACCTGTAAGTGAAGGCAGTTGCCAGCTGAAAGCATTTCACTCTGAACAACTACTAAAAAGCAGATGGTGTTGTTTGTCTTGAGGAGTTTGCAAGTACCATATTGTCACAGTTGTAATAGAAACTGTAAAGAAGCTGCTCCTGGACTGCAGGGTCTACAGAGGACTGAAAAGTTCAGATTTTCTGACTCAGTTAAAACTGAATGCTCCAATTACAGTGATTAGGTTTACTTTTAGTCTAGGCTGTCTCTTAAGTAATTATGACATTAAAGATGCAATCACAAAAAATGAGATCTCAATGAGAAAAGCTTTTGAAATCACAAGAATTTGAGAAAGGCTTTTGAAATCACAAGAACAGTTCCAGCATCTAAGAATTAAAATATGATTTCTTCACGTGCAGTGGTGAATATGAAGGCTGCCATTAACCCTGCCATTGACAGACATCTGCAGTGCACTGTACAATCCAACAGCCCATCAAAGCCATTGAATTGACAGGAAGGACATTCTTTGCTGGATGGCATCCCCTGCAGAAAGAACAGCTTCTGAAAGCTCTTACATTTGATCACAGGGCATCAGCTGTGGTCCGGCCTCCAGCTCAGGACTTGGCTCACTAACAAAGATGTCTCCTTTACAGGTAACAGACCAAATGGCATGGTGAGAAGGAGGGCCCTGAATCCGTCTGCTTTCACAGCAGGACATGGTCAGCAAAGACAGCTACAAAACAAGAAGCAAAGAACCAACAGCTTCCATTTACAGTGAGAACAAAAATATAGATGTTCAGTACTGTAAAACAAAGCTTTACCTTTGCATGTTCTTCCAAATCAGCAAAGTGAATCTGCAGCCTTTTCTCTAAGGCACTAGAATTCAGGGGTTTAGAACTTATCACACAATCACTGGAGGCACTGTGGTTTGCAGGGACTGATCACTATGAAGCATGTTTTAGGTTTCCCTTGCTCCAGTGTGTATCTGACTGCCTGCACGTAAGGCTTTCTACAACAGTGACAACAGAGAATGGTTCTTCTGCCAACGTAGAAGAACAGATTGAATTCAACTCCTAAACTCATTTGTACCCTAATCTATATCCAGAAATTGGAAGGAAATGAAGAACAATATTGGTTTTGCTGTGGATAACTGCAGCACCAACACATGTGCAAACTCCAGAGGAGACAAGAAGCCTCAGGTGCCTGTAAATAAGTTTGATCAGATGTTTCAAATACCTAAACTCTGAAAATAGATGAGTAGCCCGGATAGTGCAAATGTAATGCTGAGATTTCAGAGAGTAGCTTTTATGTTTTATTGCAGATATTGCCAGCTTGAAATGGAAGATTCCCAGAATTACCCAGTCATGCATTTCTTGCTCTGTTGTGGCTGCCAGGCGGATTGGCCATCGCTGCTTTGTCCTCTCAGGTGTGTACAGTGCAAAGGAGTGTTTGGCTTCATTCAGCACTTCAACTATAATAGTCACTTCATTCAGGAACACGTGGATGTACTAAGACAAGAGAAAAAAAATTGTGACTAAGGCGAAGTCAGATAAACCTTCCTCAGAGCCAGCATTTTTGCACTTTGGGACTCCAAACAAGGCACTCCTGCCAAGGATAGCAAAGAATCAATTCTTGGCGCAGAAGGAATGGGGCTCAGTTTCCAGCCCTGCACTTCCTCTGATTCCTATTGCCTGTAGGCATTAACCCTATTTGTGAAGACTCTGGCCAGCCAAACCTGGCTCTTTCTTCACAATCGAGAACATTTTGAACTTCCAACAGAACTCCTAATTAGTGCAGAACTGATGGTTTAAGCAGTGTGGGTGGTTGCTGACTGGGTATTTCTGATGTAGCATTGACAGAGCTGCAACTCAGAAAAGTCTGTGGTTTGCTGGTACCCGGGGCTACCTTTGAATTGGCTCCCAAAACTCAGAACATCAGAGTGCCTTAATTTGCCTCCTTTATGAAAGCTGATTTCCCTGCAGAGGTTTCCCTTTGCCAAATGCTCTCTCTCCAGGGTGTCAGGCTGGACACACCTTTTTCTCCTCGTGGTACATGTAGTAGATGAACAGGATGCTGTCGCGCATTCCATCGCTCCCCGTGAACTGCTCAAGGGCCACTCGAACATCCATCCATTTATGAGGCTTCCAATTCCTCCACCATTGCAAGGCTCCAGTTTTAACCCAAACTGACTACAAGGCAAACACATATTTACAGGATTAAGGAAACTGTGTAAACTCTTTTTCTGTCTCTCAAACACTGTTTTTTGTTGCCACAAGTTCTCTCTGCTGAAGGTTAGTCTGCATCATATCAGTTAATTCTGACACAGAGTATTCCAAAGCTGAAGGCAAAATGAAAACTCACAAAAATGGACTGAAGGGCACTGTAATAGCACGTGTGCAACAGTATTTTACTTTTAACCTCTGCAAGCACACAGGTACTAATTGACTCTACTGTGCTCCTATTATAACACAATCTCTGTTTGGAGTTTAAAGGCTTTTGACATAATCTTTTTAAACTTGATTAAACCCCTGGGTTCCAAGTGTTTTTAATCAAATGAATTCCAGATGTCATTTGGCAATTAGCAACCAAGGGACCAAAAACATGAATGAATCTGAAAAAAGCCAAGGAGCCATAACAAAGGGAACATCAAACAGAAGTGCTGCTATTTAACAGCTGCCATTGACGTTTGCATCATTGTTTTATTTATGCAAGTTAAATTAATCTTTGAATGGCCACAGAGAGGAAAATTCACCTACTTGAGTCACTGTTTCAATTAAGAAGCCTCATCTTGTGGTAAAATAATCCATACAGTGTGTGCTGTTGCTAACATTTCTCTGAGAATTTGAGGTTTCAGAGTACTCAGATAATGCAGACCAATTTGTTTGTTCCTATACAAAACTATCTGATAATGTTTTTGGAGGAAGATTGCTGTTCCTTGTTTGACAAGCTGTTAATTTCCCACAGGGAGCTCAGACAGTAATAATCCAGGAAAGCTGTCATAGACAGGAATAAAGGCAAGAATATGAAGCTGACAGTAAGTTCAAATCATGTGTCAGAAGACAAGAGATGTGTCCCCACTGCTCACCTGCTCAATAGCCTGCTCGTAGTGCCTGAAATTCTCCAGTTCCCGCTTTGTCCTTTCACTGAGCTGCTGGAAAATCTGCTTCCTCCAGGCTGCTGTCTGAGCTGGAGTGATGGACAGGGACAGGGACTGCACAGAGGATGACAGACCTAGAGCAGAAGCAAACTCAGTAAACTCCAGGGAGCTTTGAACACAGTTCTGTGAAAGGTAAAATCTTTCCAAGCCATAACCTGTCAAAATGGGAATTTTGTTGCTGAACTGCAAGATAATGAGGTGATACAATGCATTTAGAGTTACATTGTTACATACTGGGATGCCATAGTTCACAGTTTATTTTGAAAATGTGGTTATATTTCACTGTCTGTCAAGAATCTAAATTCTAATGCCACCCAATTATCAGCTGGGCTGACATTCACAATGCCTCTGTATAACTTCTGTCTCATAGTCCTGTCTCAGTAGGAATGGCAGGAATGACTTATTGGCATCTGCATCTCTCAAGAGAGCCCTTTTCACTGCTTCCTGTTACTATTCAGGGATATGAGTTTTTCCACAAGTTGCAATTTCAGTACAATTAAAAATGAGATGTAGATCAGCACAGATTATTTCACAAAATTCTTAGGAAACTCAGAATAAATATAATTTTAATTTATATATCTCAAGCCCAAAGTGCTTTACAGCTAAATACTGCAGCACTGTGCTCAGACATGGAGCCTATTACCAAACTGCAATAAGAGTAAGTGGGTTATCAGAAGTCTTTCACCATGGCTTCATTTCAAAACACCAAAACAGTATTTGTCTTAAAGAGCTTATTGAGCTGTGATTGGGAACTAGGCTCTGCTGTGGTGACTGGGTAGTACCTGATGGAGCAGTGAACCACTTCAGTGGGCTGTGCAGATCCACCAGGCAGCCTCCCCCAGACACCCAGGCCCACAGTGGGTGCTCATCAGCCCCGTACTGCTCCTCAGCTCCCGCCGGGAACACGCCCAGGGAGGACAGGCTGGATGTGTCCCCAAAGCTGCTGACGGAGATCACTGGGTGCTTCTGGGCCTCCTTCAAGTCAATGTTTGTCCACTGCAGCTCTGCAGAAGGATTTGGGCTCGCAGCAGATTTATTCATTTCAAGATCAGCTTTCTCATGGCTTGTTGAAGCAGCAGTGGCTTCTCCTTGCTCAGAGTCCAGAGGATCCACAGGGAGGTTTGCAGGTATTTCTGCCTGGCTGCCTGTGCCGTTCCCACTGCTGCTGGATGCAGCTCCCATGGGGACAGCGCTGGTGGGGTTCATGGGCACGCTGGGAAGCTCTGTGTCAGAGGAAGTGTCTGCATCACCCTGAATGATGGCATTTGTTTGGGTCTGAATATCATCAGTAAAGAAACAGCCAGCACTGAAGGACAAATAGACAATTAATTAACTATCATCCAAAGCATTAATTACCACAGGCCTTAGACCATAGACACACAGAGAAACAGCAGACTTCTTTTTTTCTATCAGGGGAAAGAGTCCACCACAAATCTGGCAGAGCAGTCTAGTAAATCTGAACCACAGGAAGGAATCTCATTGATCTTTTCAAACAGTCGGTGGTGTTGGCTGCCCACAACTCTGAGGAAAACATTGAAGCAACATCACGTTTTCCAAATATGAAATAACAAATAGGATTTTTCAAAGCTCACTATTAACTTTATGATTTGTCTTAGCTAGAGAGGTCTTAGCACACACTCTGACTCAAACAAGTAGCTTCTGCAGCACTCCCAGATCCATTGGCATGTCTGGCACAGCCCATAGGCCAGCATGGAGTAGCTGATTTAATCTCTCAAGGAAAAGGAATGTACAGTGACACTCAGGAAGGGTAATTCCTGAGTAAAGTTGACACTCCTTCATGATATTTCACAGACAACATTTCCTCTTATTAGAGACTGGTTCCAGATAGTGGTAGTAAAGCCCAGAGGAACATGCTTTACTGCAAACATGCACTGAATTCCAGTGTGGGAGCTTCAGTTTCTACTCTGAATCCAACAACTGCTGCTTATTGGTAATTTTAGTGGGAAAAAATGCAAATGCCTTTTGGCATACATAATGATTGGAGATGCCTTCCCCACTCCTCCCTGTCCGTATGTATGTAAAGAAGTGTAAAGAAATATCTCTTGATGTAAAGAATGTAAAGAAATATCTCCTAGCATTGAAACTCTGGGTGTACAAAGTCTTGGGCAGGCATTTCACGTGGTACCTGAGCAGACTTGTTGAGCTCCCGGTCTGAGATCTGTCGCTCTCTCGGCCAGACACAATTGCCTTCCATGTCTTCCCACTGAGCTCACTTGGTGTGACACCTTGACGAAAATAAATGGCTCTGTCATCACAGCCAATTCCCCAGACCTAGGGAAGGAAAGGGCTTGGTGAGGGAAATGGCTTGGAATGCAGTTACCAGTTACAAAAAAGGTGCAGTGGTGCAGAATTCAGCCCAAAAAAGCTAGTGGACGCAGCATTTTCCTTCTGTGTTCTTCCTTAATGCTGATACTGTAGATGCAGTACAAAATTCTGTACCATCAAGAGAGAACCGTGTGCACCTCCCTGTGCCATTCAAGACACACGCTGACTGTTATCTCCTGGTGCAGAATTCAGCCACACTTTCCTCTCTAGCAGTTCAAGCCCCTGGACCTCTTGTTCAGCCAGCCCTACTGGCACTGCTGACAGTCCTTGCCACTTGTGAACAGTGCTTGTACAAAGGGGAAAGTAAATATCCCCACAGCTGGTATGCAGCTCTCTTACCTGGTTATTTAAGCCTACAGTTACCATCATCATTTCTCCAACCATTTCAATCCAGCTTGTCCCACAAGGATTATGTGAGTTCACTCCTCTTCTAAACCACACCTACAACAAAAACAGCAGTAAAGCCTAAATTTTGTTCCTTCTGCATTAGCAGGCAGACAGCTGGAATTTAGTTTCTTTAGTGGATTAATCTCTAATACTGACTTGCTGCATTGTCTTTAAAATTCAATTACTTCCTTGATTCTTTTTCTTTATCAGATAAAGCAATTCTCTTAATAGTACCCACACTGTGTGTCCAACTACAGCCAGAAGAGCCCACTGGAAGATTTTTTGGTATGACTTTCTGTGACAGAGTTGGTTTCTCTGCTTTCTATTACATATCAACTGTAGGCTATTTTTGATCATTCTGAATGGCCTTCAGTGCTCTTGTGTTAAACTCTAGAAGCAGAGCTGACAGAGGGAACTGTCAGAGGGATCTTCTTAGTGGTACAGCTCTTTAAATTATCTTCCCTTAGATCAGGTTTTACCAATCTGAGAGTATCTGTGGGTTGGGTACCTGAAAAAATTTCCCTCTATATGACAGAGTCATATAGTGACAATCAACTCCTTTAGAAGTTGTTGGTTGAATACAATAACATCAGTATACTTGATTGTCCTTTGGCAGATCTGGAGGAAAACACACCAGCTTATCTCCATTTATTACAGTGGATTTCTGTGGCAGATGGAGCAGGCTGGGCACAGTCTGTTGCCATGGCTCAGCTGACAAGTAGTGACTCATTAAACCAGAGAAACTCAACACAACTGTGACACATGCACAGAGTTCATGCATGGTTTTGAATTCAGGAAGAAAGGATTTGATTGCAACCAGCACAAGAGCACTCTAATACTAGAGTGTTCCAGTATTCTTCACAACTTTCAGGATTCCCTGCAAGGGGCAGGGAGTTGGATTTGATGATACCTACAGGTCCTTTCCAAGCTGAGACTTTCTAAGATTCTAAGTTAAAAGCCCAAGAGGAAAGTAGTCACACATCCACATAAAAGATCTCTCACCTAACAAATACAAAACCCCCCTATGTTAAAAGGCTGATCAAGAGAGAACAGTTGCAGTAGGAAGATAAAAAAAATAGCATCATGCAGGAAAGAGTAAATAACAATATTCCCCATGCTGCTTTTGATGTAATCTTCAACCCATGTGGAAACAAGATTTAGCAGCAGGAGTCCCTTCCATTTCAGTGCTTAAAATCCCCTAAAAGTAGACTCCTTATTACATCCCCACCAACATCCCTGCCCACCTGCCACATCTGTCTGACCTGGGTCTAGAAAATTCCTTCTAGGAGAAAACAGAAATTCTTCCTTAAATTACACTCAACTACATCCATCATAAACCACAGAGCATTCCCATAACATAGCAAGGGGAACTAGAATTCCCCAAACCATGAGGATAGAGAGTTCAAATCCCCAACACTTCCTGTGCAAGGACTCCTGTTTGAGAAAAGCAGACAGGAAAAGGGGGAAAAAAAGCAGAAGCAGATCATGATCCCTCTTACTTTTCTATCCTTTGTAACACACCACACCACATCAACACCCACAGAGACGTGCATAATCCCATTTTCAGAGCTTGGGGACTCCACAATACTCCAGGACATTCCTGCGTGAAACAAAACCCAGAAGGCATTGTAGGTTAGTTTCTTATTCACCACTATAAAAATCAAAGGGCTTTCCAGCTAAATTTAACAAACTTTACCTTGAGGGTTATTCCTATCAATTCCTTCTCTCACAATAGCTTGCCCTTCCCAAAGAGTTGCCCAAAGGAGGTCATAGGGTCCACAGCTGATCTGTACAACTTCACCAGGAGTGGTGATTAAGGACCACGTGGAACCTTCTGGATTGTGGTGGCAGACATTTTCTCTGTACCATACCTAGACAAGTTTTAAAAAAAACAGAGATGAATAAACCCAGGAAAAATATCACTTTAACAATGAAACCATTGAGAGAAGCATAAAGACAAACTGGAAAGAACAGTCCTCCTTTAACAACGGGATGTTTTTACGTAGTGTATGGCACTCTGACCTTTAAAGGTACTTTCTTATGTTGATTATGCAGTTGAAGCTATTTCCTTATGTACTAAGGGAGGTGGCTGTTCTACAGAGCTGCTTTTATCATAGAATCGAATCTGGATTGGTTACAGAAACCTATTGCTACAAGTCCTGTGTATATTTTATCATTTAAACCACTTCAGTGTATTGCAGGGCATGTTATATAAACCAAGAATGAACAAACACAAAAATGTTTCTGTTGGCTGACAGCATGACCTCACTTTCACTGAACAGAACTTGCCACAATATGGGGAAAAACTTTCATTCTCTGTGCAGCCTTCAGTGACATCCAGCCTTTTGCTAGTCTTGGACTGTGCACTTCTCTATGGATCACAGTCAAAATAGAGGGTCAAGCATAGAAAGCATCCTGTGGTAGTCACATGAGCACTCCACTACATGACTGCTGAGTATTAAATCCTCATTTTTAGAAATACTTTATTTCTCTGGTGACTGTTACTTGGGAAATGAAAGAATTTTACAATGGCAGTCAAGTGAGCTGTAGACTGGGATGCTTGTCACGTACTGCTGGAAAGTATGAGGCACAGGGAATTTTATTTTAAACAATTTAACCAAGATTGCTTGCCTCTCCAGGCAGTGCCAAGTGTGACTGAAAGCTCAGGCTATCTGTTATAAATATTACAAACTGCCCTGTGAAACCACAAGTTAGAAAATGTCTAGAGACAAAGCAATGTTGGATACATGCTCTAAGGATGAAGGAAGGAAAGCAAGAGTCAAATCTTTACAGCACTGAGCAAAAGAGGAGAGACATCTTATGGTAGGCCTAAAAACAACAACAACAACAACAAATATGTATAGTTTTCAATAGAAAACAAACTGAAAACATTTCAGAGTTGGGTACCACATTGCCAAGCCAGGAGGCAACCACTTTCTGATTAATAAGTCTCAGAAAACAATGTTGTAAACTCCTGAATCATTTCTGTCTCTCCACCACAGAGGCACAGCACAGTGCTTTGCAAGAATCTCTATCAGGTTTTGAGGCTCCTTTTCTTGGTTACCAGTGTCACAGTCAGCAAAATTGCAACTCTGGGCAATTTTTCAGGATATAAGACAGTACTCACTCCAAGTTTTAAGATTCACCTGTTCATAGAGGTTTAAGGCTTCCATAAAACAGCAACTCTATGAGATACTTAAGCCTTTCCATTTACAACACAAGTTGTTACATAATGTAGCCCCAAAGCAGCTTTTCATCCTCTGCCAGATGCACGAACGGCGTATTTCATTACCAACATAAGACAATAACAAACCTGCCTTCCTTTAAAAGTATTTAACTCCTTTCCATTAGTAATTAGTGTCAGAAAACACAGGGAACACACACATACCCTTCCTTGTAAAGAAACTGCCCACACTGACAAGCGGCCGAGAGGCTCGTCGGTGATTTCCCACCCTCCGATGGAGATGTCATTGAAAGGGTCTGGCAGCTGCTCTGGATCATCATGTGACACGATCTGAAGCAAAGGGAAAGAAGATTGAGAAGAGGAGACACTGCACTGGTGGCCTAACTTGTGTCTTGCAGATTGGTTTATGTATTACTTCCTAAAGTGGCTGAGCATGGAGATTCTCCCTCTCGTTCAAGGCTGTTATAAGCAGAGAGAGGGGAAACGCTGCTGGAGCAGCACGAAGAAGGCTGTGTTTTGTACCCTACCTAAAGGAAATTTTTGCAGTGCATACAGAATTGGAAAGCTGAAACATCACAAATTACAATTTTTGGATGTTCTTAGAACGGAACAAAAATTATTAATGAACAGTTATTCATACAGACAAAGGACAGAGCTGGTGAAAGATGCCAGGCAGATGGCACCTCAGATGAGAGTGATTTGTCAAACAACCAAAGGAAGTTAAAAAGCTGGTCTGAAATTTGCAGTGGAGCTGAGCATCCATCTCCATTTGCATCACCATGAGATTTGGCACCTTATTACCACAGGTAATAATCCCAGCCTTCCATTTATGCTTACAAGAACAGCAAGCTGGAAGTCAAGGAATCCAGGTCCAGCCTACAGACAAGTAATAAAAAATTAATTTCCCTGCACTTATAATTGATTATTTCAGAAAAACGGTTTATTTAGTATTTAAAAGGCATCCAGAACCTTTGCCCAAACGTCCCGTGATTTGTATCTCCTGTATCTGATCCACCGCCTGCGCCGGACACAGGAATTCCATTTCTTATCCTTTGTGTAGGTGCTGGGGAAGTCTATGGCGTAAGTCCAGCCCTGCAAACAGAGGTTTTCTTGTATGAAATATGGGATCAAGGGAAAGCTTGAAATCATAACTCAGAGCAATTCTGCACGAGGGTCACAGTACAAGTGACTGTGTGTGTCTCAAGAGCCCTGATTAACAGATCAGCTAATTCCATGGATGATTTATGAATCATCCCAAATTCCTCTGCATGATACACACAGAACAAACAAGACACAGTAAAACATTTTGCTTGTTTTGTAGTAAAGATCTTAAATAACAATGGCATTCAGTTGCCAGCATTTCGTGGCCTGATCAAAAGAGAAAAGCTTCTAGGGAAGTTCCTATGGACTTCAAAAGCCTTCAAACAAGACCCTTCCTTGTGTTGTATTAGAGTTGAGCTATTTCCCAGGAAGATGTATCTCTGGGAAGTTTTACTTTTACAGACCTTTTACACTTCTATAAAAGTGCCTTTTATTTTACAGACTAAGGATTCCCAGAATAGATCTCTTTTTGGTATTGTTCACCTACCCCTTTCTCTGTTGGTTCCCCTCCAATATTTTCATCCACATACCAGTCAGACTCCCACTCCCAGTGTGGAGAAGGCAGTGTGAAACTATCGAGCTGCTGATGTTTTAGCCCGCTCACATCACTCCACTGCCAGCGGTCACTGGGCAGTAATTTCTCACAAAAGCCACCAACCGGATTCCAGCGCTGCCAGAAATAATAAATAAAGGATTTTATTGGAGATCACATCATCTCATACTGGACATCTACAGGGAGCCATAAAAGACACATTTCTCATTTTCTGCAGTAGAAGAAGAATAAATTCCTGGGGTCAATGAGAAAGTGTTCCCCCTGTGAGCCCCTCCCAGACAGCGTTTTTAGGAAGAGACTTTGAGACTTTGTTTAAGTCTCAAAGCAGGGCTGACTACAGAGCTGGTCCCAACCAAGTCCTCTTTGGCTACACAAATAGGAGCATCTCATGATATATATAACTCCTAACAGTGCTTTTTTCTTTGGTGATGTATGGCACCATGACACTCCTGCATTAGATGGCCTTAGGATTTCTAATCTACACTCCGGACAAAGATGATTAATATCTTGTCTGCACTAGAAAAATAGCACTGCCTCTGTGCCAGAAACTGTGTCAAGAAAACTATATGAGCAAATCTCCCCTGTATCTTATGTTAAACTAGAGGGTTCTTTCCCCCTAATCTGGCTTGAATCAATAGCAGTACAAACAACACAAGGATTTTCACCAATACAGCTGTCATTTTTATTTTTCTCCCCACACTCCTACATACTATAGAAATACTGGCAAAATCTGTCATGTAATATTGTCTTACATTTTAGAGCACATGGAAAATGAGTGGCTCAAAATCCTTCTATAATTTTTACACAAAATATTATTTAATTTTACTAGGAATATGGCTAAGTTGCTTTGCACGTTATCTGTAAACTACTTTGTCCTTGTTAGCTCTTGTAGAATGTTTCCTTTTGTGCTTTTTAGTATTTTGTTTTCCATTTTTCATAGCCTAGAACAAACAAAACAAAAGTTTTAAAATAACAAATAAAATTTTAAGTTTTGCTTTTTTAAAGAATGTGTTTACACAACAAAAGTAACCGTCTTAAATGGCTGAAAAGTTGTATCAATATTAAATAATGTATAAAATTAATTTGCTGTATTTTTACCCATGCAGATAAGTTAGTGTCTTTTCTCAATTTCTATTTATCCCATTGTCCATTAGAAATCAGAGAAATGTGCTCAAGGGAGAAAATGTGCTCAAGAAATATGCTTGGTTTCTCTCTCAACCTTTAGTTAACTTAAAAGAAATTGATAAATTTCCTTTAAATACTGTTTTAAAGACATTACTTTGAAGTACACCATACAGGGAGGTTCATCTTAACACTTCTATGCAAAAAAGCTGGAAATGTACTTCAGTGGAAAGTCATGCCTTTATTAGAGAAGTGTTTGAAACACTAAAACCCATCATTTTCTTAAGACTGATATAAGATATTGTATCTTTGATAAATAAAAAGACAATGTATCTTTGTTACCTGGAAGTTCCAGTTACACTGGGCATTTTCTTCAAGGAATTGTGTATTTGTCACTAAGGAAAGGAAACCACCCAGTGAAAAGGCTGAATGTTCCAGTCTGAAATGGCTCACACAGAACAAGCCATGGCTCACACTGGCACTGCTTTTGCTAAGAGCAGGGAGGTAAAACCCCTTTGGGAATTTAAATATTAAAAGAATAGCCTGCTATTTGGCACATATATACTCCTTGGAAACTTCAGGTAAAAAGTGAAAACAAATAAAACTGATCAATCTTCCTGTGACAAAAGCGTACCAAGACAGCTGAGACAGGGGTTTGCCCTTTCTGCCAAGTGTGTGGTGGTACCATAACTTGTCATACCTGGTTCTCATAGGTTTCCTCCTGGTACCTAATAGGAACATCCCCTGAGAACACGTAGGTGTACACCTGGTGATCACAGGCTATTCCCCAGCAGCACTGTTTGACAGCAGACACTCGTTTGAATTCCAGCTGTGTGTCCTTACAGAGCTCCCAGTACTGGCCAACAGTAGACAGGGTGTAAACCCTCCCAAAAATGTCAACAGCCCACAAAAGGGAACTGGGCATGGCCATATCTGAAAGGCAAAAAGAAGGTATTAGTGGAAATGATATGTTTAAAAATGGATCTTGAACCTACTGCAGATCAGTCCTGCTTTGAGCCATCATCAGTCAAATTAAATAAAGATGCTGGGGATGATTTTTCAGAAGAGCCTGTGCAAAGCTGGCAGCCAGATCTCTTTGGCAGAGCTGTGCAGTCACACCTCTTAGATGGCTCTGCAAAGCCACATGAAAGACCTTGCTACCAGCCCACTACTGTCCATCCTACAGGAGATCACAACATGACTGGGACAGCTTTGGCAGGCTGGGGACAGAACTCAGCTCTAAACTGAGGTAAGTAGCACAGACCATTTCACAGCAGGCAGCTCCACTCCCAAGATCTGGTGATGCTGATGGTGCTACACACCCTGTTCACCTCAGCTCCACAAAGCCCTGATATCCCACAGTACCTCCTTCTCAGCCTCCTTCGGTGTAAGCAACACACCCACACAGGTCCAAAGGCAGAGATGTGAAAGGGAGCTTCTCTGTAAACACACATCTAGTTTTAATCCATGGACATCTTGCCTACTGCTGCCAGGAAACCTCTTTCCAAGGCATTTTGTACCAGATCCAACCACTTTGGGATCTGATCTTTAATACTCATAGATGTGATATTTATGAATACTTATGGCTCCACAGCAGACACCTGGCTGAGTTCCATTCCATAATAACCTGCCATTTTCTGGGCACTGCAGCCCTGCCCTTCAGGGAGGGGTCAGCCTTTTATGTGAGGCCAGTCCTTTCAGAAGTCAAGACAGACCAGGGTATTTCTGTCACTTGGCCTTCTGAGTGCCATCAAAACAGACAAATCCTGGTTGTTCTGTGTGTCTGACAGTCAGAACTACTGATGAGTATTTTGAACTTTGCCTTCAGTTCCTTTAACTATACAGTGGGGGACCAGGAGGGGAAAGGTATGAAAAATGACTCAGATCCAACACAATGAAAGTAAAGAGGAATTCTTACTTGGAGTCAGAGTGGAACACTACTGCTTTGTTGTCAAATAGCAATTGTGCTTTCAACACAAGAGCCTAAAGAGGGTTGCCTGCCTGCTTTCTGACTGATAGAAGTGCTGGTACAGAGGGACTGACTTGTTCTGTGGATGTGAATGGCAGAGGTGAAACTGCAGAGAATCTGAACCAGCTGGGTCAGTGTCAAACAACAGCACAGTAAATTCCCTTGGCATCCCAGGGGGAATGTTCCAGAATTCTTTGATTCCTAGGACTGCTCCTGCTAAGTACCTAAAAACCTGGATCCAACAGGTGAATAACAGGTAACAGTGAGAAGAAAATGTATAGTGGGAGAGAACCATTGATGCCAGGGGAAGGTCATGAGCAAAATTCTCCTATTATTTGTAGCATAACTAAGAGAAATCCTCTAGTTTTGACCTTTTTTCCCCTCATTGTTGCTGGGACTGTGAAGGCATGCATCTTTGTCTGCTTTGGACTAGCCATTTACCTTCTTCATATCCTCCTGTAGGATAGTACAGGACATAATATGGAAAAATGGAATGGAACAAAGTGAAGATAAGGTGAAAATGATAGTGTATGCACCACTGGGAAAATAAAGGCCATGAAAATAAACCTTTCAGTATTAGCACTTAAAATTCTGCAAAACAGTGTTTATAACAGAAGAAAATATTATGCATTTAATCTCAGGCAACCAGAATGCCAGCAAGTCTGGAGTAAAAGAAGCACTATGGATTATGCAACAATCATAATTATAGAGCCAGGTAACAAGGAATAGTCTCTTAAAGGTGTGCAAATATATAAATGAAGGTCTGTACCTGGAATGACAGTCCAGGCAGGCCGAAAAGTACCTGGAATAGTTCAGAAAAAGGTTCAGAAAGTTCCAAAGATTATGGAGTTGGGAAACTACAGATGGGACAGAATTAAAATAATGCAGGCGGGTGCAACTGGATTAAAATAATCAAGGCAGCCAAAACAAGTGAGAGTTTCTGCATATTCTTACATGGGAACTTTTGAAACAAAGTGTTTGGAGAATTATGGGAAAATCCCAAATGCATTTGGGATTGTAAACTTCTAAGACTTCACTCTAGGCCCCTTTGCACTGGCTGTGCTGCAGAAGATGAAGACAGATGCTGCTCGATTTTGAAAGATGCTCAGTGCTTGTGGCTTATCTGCATTTCAATGAAGGCAGAAGTTGTCAAGTACTCTCAGGGGACTGGGAAAAAAAAATCAGAACTGCTAAATTATTCCTCATCCTACAACTCAGCCAGGTATTTCTGAGAGAACCGAAACTACTTAAGCGAACATGATACATTGTTAATTAAAATTTCCGGTTGCCTGGCGTAACACTGATTGCTACAGAATTCAAGGAAAACATCCCAACTCCTTCCATATTACAAAAGCAATGAGAGGAGAAAGCAGGCGAGAGGGGCCGTGCCCCCGAGCTCAGGCCGTGGCAGGATGTGAACCACCAGCACAGGCTCCACCCTGTTCCAGGGCACAGCGGGCTCAGATTTCTCCCCGGTACCGCTCGAACCCCGCGGGCTCTGCCCCGGTACCCCCGCACAGCCGCGGCCGCCGCTCCGCACCCGCGGGGCTCCCACCGCGCCCCTCAAACCCGACAAGGCGCAGACACCGCCCGGCAGCCCCGCACGGGCCCTCCCGGCCGGGCATTAAGGCCAGATCGGCTTAGGAGCCGTGCGGGGCTGCGGCGCCGCCTCCGCGGGGCAGGGGCGGGCGGGACCGGCCCCGGAGCGGCCCCGGGCCGGGCACAGCCCAGGCACAGCCCCCGCTCGCTGCGGCAGGTAGGCGGGCGCGGGGCTCTGGTGGCGACCCGAGAACGCCCCGCACGCCTCCCCCGGGGGGCTACGCGGAGACACCGACACCTCCCCAGGGCTCCGCCAGCGCTGGAGCCGCCGGGAAGGGCGGCGGGAGCTGCGCAGGGCGCGGCGGCGACGGCCCGACCTCCGCCCTGCCCTGCCCTGCCCGCCCCACCGCAGCACCGCCCGCCCCCCGGGCTCGCCCCTCACCTGCCTCTCCCGCCGCCGCTCCCGGCGGAAGGAGCCGCCGTGCCCCGGCCCCGTCAGGGCGGCCCCGCGGAGCCGCGGCCGGGCAGCGCCGCGCCCACAGCGGCCCCGAGCGCCGCCGCCATTGGCGCGGGCCCCGCGCGTCACGGCGGGAGCGGCGGGGGCGGCCCCGGGAGGCGGCTCCGGGTCCGCCGGGCCCTGGGGAAGCACCGCGGCGGCTCCGGCTGAGAACTGCGGGGACGGCAACGCGGATGGGCAAGGGAGCGGAGCGTCTCTGACGAGGAAAGGCTGAGGGAGCTGGGCCTGGGCAGCCTCGAGAAGAGGCGACTGAGGGGGGACCTTGTCCGTGTGTATAAATGTGTCCAGGGAAGGGCAGCGAGGCTGCTGAAGGGTCTGGGGCACAAGTCCTGTGAGGGACGGCTGAGGGAGCTGGGCCTGGGCAGCCTGGAGGAGGCTCAGGGGAGACCTTATGAAGTCTCCCTGACAGGAGGTTGTAGCCAGGTGGGAGTCAGTCTCTTCTCCCAGGCAACCATCAGCAAGACAAGAGTAACTGGAAGTTAATTCCAGTGAACCAGGCCTCACTCATTTGCCCTTGTTGGCTGGGGAGATTTCCCTCAGTTTTGCCCATAATTGTTGCTGTCTAAACACAACCTGCAGTTTCTCATGGCAAAGGCAGGGTTTGCCTTGAAAATGCAGTTAGGGGAGGTTTACCCCATGACTGGGACACATCCTTGATCTAGGCAAGGCTAGAGCACTCAAAAATTAACTTAAATCTCTTGTTATTAGGAAAGACTTTACTCTGTTCAAAGCATAGTCAGGATATTTTCAATCCTATTTCACTGCTTTGCAGCCCTTATCCCAGCACATTTGGAGGGGGTTTGTACAGACAGCTTCCTTACTGTCGGCTCTTCCACGCTCTTCCAAACCTCACTTCTTTGAAAGGGGGATTTTTCCTTGTCACTTGACATTTATTTTAGGGAAGTATCTTTCCCCTGATGAGGAAGTACTGCATTGCATTTGTATTTAAGATTTTTCTTTGAACAACCTCATGTAATAGTTAAACCACCACAGTTACAGTAAGCAAGAGAGTCCTCAGATTAGGCACCCTTTCCAGATGGGTCACCTGCAAACTGGAAGGAGGAGGCAGAAAGCAAGAGGGCAGGGACCCCCTCATCATCCTGTGATGCTGGCACTGGTTTGGATTTGGGGTGATGTGACCTGTGTTCCCATCTGTTTCAAGCATTTGTTTCATTTTGAAGCAAATTTTTTAATCACTTCTGGTTTTTACGGTTTTTTTATCCCCTTCCTATGAAATGGGGCTAAGCCTTCCCTACTGGACAGGACACTATCTGGGGAAGGGAGTCACCAGTGTTTGCTGCAGTGATAAGGGCTGTTTGTACCTTGAAGGACAAACCCGTGATTTCCAAACCAAAAGATTTGGTGAGTCAGAGAGCCCAAGGGATGAAGGTGTGGAGGGAAGAAGCCAAAGTTTTAACTGGAGTAAAAGACACTTAAGATCTTTACAGCATCTGGCCTGGGCTGTCCAACCACGGAGATCCTGGGTTTCAGAAGCAGCTGAGTGTGGTGAAAGTGCCATTGAACTCATTCCTCTAGTTTGCTGTACAGGAGAAAGCAACATCCCCCTTGCTTTCCTCTTCCTCCCTGTAGTGTTTTTTCCTAACTTTGGTGTTTCTTTGAACCATGTGACTTTTCTCCTGTTTCTTCCTCAATCTCTTTTCAAAATCTTTCCCTCTTTGTACAACATTCCTACTCTGTGCCACCACCCCCAGGGCTCTCCATTAACACCCAAGTGTAGCTCTTCCTGATGCAGGTGGAAGAGTTTACAGAAGTCACCACAGATCACAGCACTATTCCTGCAAAATTTTGCTTTTTTCCTCAAATTGTGTGTTCCATGTAAGTGTAAACACACAGAGAATCTATCTATATTGTGAGTATATATGCACACACATGGACACACTGACACTCCCTCCAGCTTTGCAGCTTTGCAGCTTTCCCTCAACCCTTCCCAGAGCTCAGCTGAAGTCCCTTGGCTGCAGTTGGACTCAAAGTGGCTCTTGGGGTTATCATAGGTGCAGAATTGATGCCTTTTTTTGGTGACGGTCTCAGGGTCTCCCCAGGTTGTGCCACCCCTCCAGCTGCTGCCAACTGAACTGTTCGTGGGGAGTGAGCAGGTAATGAGCCTCATCCTCACCCTCTTTAGGCCGCGGCTTCCAGCAGAGATTGCATTTCACAGCACCATGGAACGGGTCAGGTTGGAAGGGCCACAGTGAGTCGTCTGGTCCAACCACCCTGCTCCAGCAGGGTCATCCCCGAACACATGGCACAGGATTGCAATTCGGGGAAAGGGCACGTGAAAGAACGCAGGGGCTGAGTGAGTGTGTTAAAAACCCGTCATCTTCATGAAAGAACAGCGGGCTGGCCTCGGGGGCTCGAGCACCAACCTGTCCACAGCCTGCGGGAGCCTCGCAGCGAGGGCAGCTCGTTCACGGCCCTGCTGAGCGGAGCAGAGCGTGCGGGGCTGTCAGTGCGGGGCCGGGGATTGCCGGTGACGCTTAAAATCGGCTCTTAAAAGAAAACCCCTAGGACTCAATTTGTGAGTTTCAGAAGGCAGCATTCCTCTTATTACGACGTCGGACGCTTTCTTCAAAAGCGCGCGTTCCCTTATAGATTTTACGGCCGCGTCGGTGCGGGGCTGGGGGCTGTCGGTGCGGAGCTCGGGCCGTCGGTGCGGGGCGCTGCGGGGCGCGGCCCCTTTAAGGCCGCGGGTTCCCTGCGCCGCCCGCCCGGCGGAGTCACCGCCCGGGGAGCGGCGGCGTCACGTGGGGCCGCGGCGGCCTCGTGACCGGGCGCGAGCGCAGCACCGGGGCCGCCGCTCCCGCCCCGCGCTCCCCGCGCGCTCCCGCCCCCCCTCCGCGCGGGCCCCTCACGCCGCCGCCGCCGCCCCCCCCACCCCCGAGCTCCGGCGCCCCCGGGCGGGGCGGGGCGGGCGGCGCCGCTTCCTCTGCCGGGCACCCCCCCCTCCCGTCCGCGGGGAACGAGGCAGCGCCGCCGGCCCAGCATGGACAGCAAGCCGCTGCTGCAGGAGCGGCCGCCCGCCTACAGCCCCGCCGCGCCGCCGGGCGCGCCGGGATACGACTACGGGCACGGCAACTACGGCGCCATCCCCGCCCCGCAGCCCGGCTTCCAGCCGCCCCCGCCGTACCCCTACCCGGGCGCCGCGCCCGCCGCAGGTGGGTCAGAGGAGGAGGAGGGGGAGGGCGGACTCAGGGGGGTTGAGGGGTCCCCGGGGTGCTCGCCCTTCGCTGGGCCGGGGGCCTGCTCTGCAGAGCCCTCCGTGCCCCCGGGGGTGCCCGGGTTGAGGGGTCCCCGGGGTGCTCGCCCTTCGCTGGGCCGGGGGCCTGCTCTGCAGAGCCCTCCGTGCCCCCGGGGGTGCCCCGCGGGCTCTGGAGCAACGCCGGGGAACTCCCGAGCGGCTCCCCCGGCACAGCGGGGCGCGGGGGGTGTCTCGGCTCTGCCACTGGAAGCCGGCGCACAGGGAGGCGGGTGCGCAGCGATCCAGGTGTTTCCCAGCGCCATCTCCCTCTTCCCTCCTTCCCTCGGTGCCCCCGAGGTTTGTGTTTGTGTTCTCTCCCCAAAATACCGGTGGGGTTTGGGAGCATCGCTCACATTGCGCGGGTTTTCTGCCTCGGAACAATGGCAGGGGCACAGCCGCCCTAAGACTAAAACAGACCCCAAACTTGGAGTTTTCTTTGCGTGCACTTCGCTGTACTCTGGTTAATGTTTGTTTTTTCCTGGTACACTTCAGTAGTCTTGGAGGGACTTCAGCAGGTGAATAGATGCAGTACTTCTGTTAGCTGAACTAACACCTCTCAAAGAAAAAAGTAGCCTCTCAGGAAAGAGGAATGCTTCAAAAGTTATAAAAATTACATAGCAGACACAGACCCCAGTCATCAAGCATGGGTTGGAGCTTGAGGCTGTAGATTGATTTTCCTCCGAATAAGTTGGAGCTTATTTTCCTACAATACAGGTCTTACTGATTATTTTCAGTTTTAGTAGTGAGGTTGCAGGACTTTACAGATGTGTAACTTGATTCAAGAAAATCAGAACTGTGCCCTGCGAAAGAAGCTCAGAATGGTTCATACTTGGGCAAAGTGTACTTTGGCTGTGTTGATTACAACGCATACATCTAACCATCCCTTTAAAAAGCTTTCTTTTTTTTTAATTTAAAGTTTTTAATGTTAATGCAGTAGTTGAAGGCCTGTGTCTTCTAACTGCAGCTGTTAACATGACTCATTCTCTACCTAACTACATGGGCTTTCTGAAAGTTGGGGGGGATTTTATTGTGCTATGCATCCTGCTTCCCCTCTGCTTGCACCCTATCACTCCTACCTCTCCTGTTACAAACTGAGCATTGGAATTTAAGCTCGAAACTAGAGGAAGATACATTGTTTCGACTCCTTGTCCGCTGGAGTGGACCATACTTGATACATAATATTCAGAAGTGAAAGCTGTGGTCATTGTTTAAACTGCTTTTTCCTGGCACTCAACAGCATTGAAACAAATTCTTGAAGTTAATGATTAGCTGGGTGTCCCTTTGAGATGGTTAAATTGTGCTGGATACTTGGGTTTATGAAGTGGTTTTACTATTAAATGTGCCAGGTGTTCCAGCTCTAATTTTGATAGAGCTTAAAGTGCTCAAGCAAAACTACATTTCTGTTTATTGTTTTCCACATTTTGTTGTCGTACTTTTAAATTATCGTTGTTCTTTGTGCCTTACCTGTGGTGATTGAGTTTTTTTTTCTTATTTTAGGGTATGCTGTTCCTCCACCGACATCACAGCCCAACTACTCGAGCACGTACACCATTATTCAACAGCCTGCTACCACCACTTCTGTGGTAGTAGTTGGTGGCTGTCCTGCCTGCAGGTAAAATGGCTCTTGAGTTGAGACATAAACTCAGTCTTGGGTTTTTATTTTTTAAGTTAGAGGTATCCACATGGTTCCTTGGTTTTCAATAGTTTTTCTTTCTGTGTGTGTGTGTACTACAACAGAGTTTATTGAAAAGCCACCAAGATTTAGCAGTGGAGTGCTTTGGTTTATGTAGTATGAACTTGTCCTGATGGGCTTGTGACAACTGCTATAAATAATACAAGACACTTTATATAAAACCGTGAGTCTGTTTTTTATGATGGAAGATCTGTAAGCAGTACTTTTAATGAAAAGGCACTTCAGGAGCAGATGTAAAGGGTCAGTTCATGGGGGAGAGGATGACAGGAAGTCCCTTCTGATGTGTTTATGCCTGGTGATGGTGAGTAACATGACTTTATTGTGCAACTTTCTGTAATCTTTGACCATAGTCAGTTCTGGTTTTCTGGCAGTCTTGTGGAAGAACTTGTGGTGTGCGGCCCCATTCCCAACCTCCAGACTATGCAGAACCAGGCAGGGTAATTGTCAGTATATGCTGAGAACATCAGTGTCTTAAGGCTTTGAAAGATCTCTAAGAGTCCTTTGATTGAAAAAGAACAGGGAGCTTCATAGACCTGACTAAAAGTGTTAGTCTGATGCAGTGCTAAAAACCAGAAGTAGTGGTCAGCTGTTGTTTAGAGTTGCAGCAAGAGAACAACTTCCCTCTGGGAGATCACAACCATAAAAAAAGGAAGAAGACACCCAGTTTCCACGCTAGTGCTGTAAGTCAGCTGTAGTCCCTTTCACTTCTCAGTTCTCTTCCCAGGATATTAGGTCATGGGTGAGGGCAGAGGGATTTCTGCTGGTGCAGCTCAGGCACTGCTGTGCCAGCTCTGACTCAAATGCAGACTCACTCCCTCTGTTAAAGTGTATGGGAGTTACCCTTGGGGCGTCTGGCAAAGAGGCATTTGGTGTTCTGCAGGTCTGAGCCTTTGCTTTCCTTTCCAAACGTGTAGGAAACAGAGCTGC
The DNA here is from genome assembly GCF_001604755.1 of Lepidothrix coronata. Taxonomy (NCBI): domain Eukaryota; kingdom Metazoa; phylum Chordata; class Aves; order Passeriformes; family Pipridae; genus Lepidothrix; species Lepidothrix coronata. The sequence continues at coordinate 3,768,689 of NW_016690221.1, read as the reverse complement.
CTGAATAGCTGAAGTGATCCCGGGCTGCAGTGTGACAAGTGTGGTCATATGGCACAGGCTGTCCCCCAGGTGTCTTTTGCTTCTGTTGGAGTTGGTGTTTGAGAGTCAGTCCTTCCCTTCAAAGGTGGATTCGAATTGGAAGTATCTTGGGGTGCTGTGTAAGAACAGGTGCCTGCTGAAATGCCACTAGTTCAGGCTGAAAAACCTGCACCAGCCAGAGCTATTGATCTAGAAGGTGTGTGTTTTAAACAGTGAGGGAAAGTAAGTGCTGAGCTGTTCAGAGGATGTGGTAGATCCTGCCACCTGAGTGATAACATTAACATGCTGATGCTGTAGCTCAGCCAGAAGACAGGACAGATGTTGTGTGCTGCTTGGTAAGAGGCAGGC
>NW_016690221.1:3750431-3768147 GCF_001604755.1 Lepidothrix coronata | reverse complement strand
TTTTTTTTTTTTTTTTTTTTTACCCCTGGAAGTTATCCTGGGATAGTCTAGGAGAGACTTTTGAAACAATCATTTGCAAATATAATATATAACTTCAGACAAATTTGGGAAAATGAGCTATCTGAATTGTTTTCTTAAGTCATTAGACCTGCTCTGCTGGAAGTACCCATTGTGCACTCTGTCCTACAGCAAAATATGCTCTACAAAACCTAGTTTACTCTTGGATCCTCAGTTTTTGTTTTAGACTGTGAAAAAAAAAAAGTTGTGAGGAGAACTCTGACATACTGATTACTGTGAGGCACAATACTGCACTGCTTAAACTGCAGTACCTGGGAAATACTCTGGATCAGGGAATCCTGAGGACGAGTAGCTGTATCTCATAGTGGTGTGTCATAGTCTCCTTTGCAGTATTACAGTGTTTGTTCCTACTTGCCTTTAGAGCAAGATTCAAGCGTCAAGGTAGGAGGGAAAAATCTCAAATTGCTTATCTTTTGAGTCATTATGGAACTGGTAGTCTGGTACTTCAAGAGAAAGGACAGGGAGGTTGGGTGGGAAACAATATTGGAAATATTCATGGGAACCCGAAGGGTCAGGATTCACGTTCTGGAAGGTTACCCTGGCTGCTTCTCGTAGAAAAAGAACTCTTAATCCTCTTTGACTTCTCAAGACCTTAAACACAGTTCTAGTTCATTTCCTTGCCCTGGAAACCTATTTTATGAAGAAAGAGTGTAGCTGCACATTGCATTGAAAAAGATAAAAAGCTGTTAATGGTACATAGAAAACATAATTAATAAACTGCCAGGTCAGTTGTCATGTTACTTTTAAGGCCATCAAGAGGATTTCTGCCATCAGAAATATAAAGCAGTCTTTTGCACTACAGCATGTATTAATGTTGCTAGTTGAAATAAGAACCATTTACCACTTAAAATATATGATATTGAGGAGAAATACACAGTTATTTGGGTTGGTGTCTGCTTTATTGCAATCACAAGTGATCTTGGGATTAGTAAGATGGCTAGAGCACTGTTGATCTTTAGGCTTTATTTATGGTATTCAGTAATAAAAGGTACATAAAAAGGACAAAGTTTCTCCAGAAGTAACTCCCAAGTCAGTAGTGTGCCTGTGGTAATTGCATTCTTTCCCTTCTCTCTCAAGCTTTCTTGCCATCTAAGGGGTGACTCTCTTGTCTTGCAAGCTGTACCTCTTGCTTAGAGCTATTTTTTAGTCAGATCATGCTCATTCCTAATTGGTCAGTGTTGCTTTCTAATTACAGACCTCAGTATTAATGTGTGTTCCATTCTTCCTGACATTATTAGAATGTTTTGGGTGGTTGTAGTCCTGTTGTCTCAGCATTCTACTCCCAACCCTGATGTACAGAGAATTAAACTGAGTTGCAGAATCTTGTCAGCTTTGTTCTTCTAGTTGATGTCTAAGTATTAGCCAGGTCCTGCTTTTAAACTATTTCATGTTCCCAAGTACAGATTGAGTCATTGCAGACACACTGACTTTAGAGGTCCAGCTGTGTAATTGTCTTTTTAGCTTGGAGAATGCAGCCTGGCTGCTTCTCTTGGGCTCACTTTCATTTTCTCTTTCTCCATCTTCTGTTGTTGGGTAGAACTAACTGCACAGGAATGTTTGCTTTCCTGTTACTTAACAGAAGAAAGATCCCTTTAAAAATTGTGAAAACATTCTCTTGATCTGATGGTTGCAAAAGCCAGTTTCTTCAAAATCTAGGAGAGATCTTATGATGGGCTCCACTGGATTTTTATTTCCCTATTTAATAATATTCTGTTGCTTGGGAGAAAGGGTGAGGGAAAGGACATCACACTGCTGCATTGTGGCAGCTTTCACTTCTGACAAACACAGAACATCTGCTGGAGAAGCACTGTAGTGGGTCCCAAGTTCTAACACTGAAGCTTCCTCTAGGTCTGGAAGATGAGACAAGTTTGATTAAAACTGTATTTATTCTCACATCTCTTAAAGCATTCTCCCTGCTACAGTTTTTGTGGGTTTGTGTGTTTTTTTGTTTTTTTTTTTTTAATTTGGGCTTTTTTTGCTTGACTTGACAAAGCAGTAAGTTGTTAGGTTTTGGTTGAAATTTTGTTTTCTTCAATTAAATGCATGTCTCCTGAGGGAATAGACTCTGGGGAAAATTGCACTTAGCTGATCAGGTTCTTCAAAATTTAATTTTTTTGCTTTTACTTCCATTATTTCAGTCACAAATGCTGTATGGGGTTTGATAAGAGGTTGCTCAGGATACAGGTTTTCTGTAGTTATTCACAACTACAATATTTAAACTTTATGTAAATATTCTTAATATAATTTCATAATCTGTACTGGTTAAATATGAAAAGAATTAAAAAAAGAAAAGGTCCCACAGGTAGGTGTGTGCTGTGCCAGGTTGTCCATCCCTGCTCTGCTGTGGTTTGGAGGCTGGAGCAGTTGGGAAATCCAGCACTGGCTCACACACGTGATTGTGAAGGACAGAGCCTTGATCCCGCAGAGCTGTTTGGAATTTCTGACTAGGAGAGCTCTCACTTCCCCCCCTCAGCCTGACAGCAGCTGCTTAGCAGGAGGTTTCTCCCTAAGCCCTGTGGAGAGGAGGGGTGAGCCTGTACCAGGGTCCCAGATGAGGACACCATAGCTCTGGCTGCTTCTGAGGAATTTTGTTCTACTGGCGTGACCCAATTTGTGGACAATAATCAAAACACGTTTTTTTTGTGAGACTTTGTGATTAATAAGACACAGCAGGAATATATTCCCTAATGGGACTGTATAAAAATGATAGTGTGGTCCCTATTGCCCAGCCTGTCTGTGGGCCTGAGTTACAGCACGTATTTTTTTTATTAACGTCACCATTTGTGTTGGAGAATACTTGCCTGTATTGTGATAATTAGGATTTCTTTGTAGCAATGAGTTGTTCTGGGAGGGAGTAGGAAACTGGCCCTGTTTGTTGGTGACCAGAGGTGGTAGTGATGTGGCTGTGCATGCAGACCAGGGAGGAAAAGCCACACCAGGGCTCAGTCGAGCTCATCCTGAGAGACCTCCACCATGAGGGAACTCTAACTGCTGTGCTGAGCCTTGTTTGTGAGGCTGGACATTGGTGTGAAGCCATGAGGCTTTTCTCCTAATTAGTGTGTTCTCAGAACTGGAATTAAAGCAGTGGTGCTCCTGCATTAGAGAAGGCTGGTGATTTGGAGGCATTTCAAGAAAGACAACAGCTAGACACAGGCTGTTCCCAGTGCCAGAACTGCTCTGGCTCTGCAGCCAGCCCTCTGTATGGGAAATGGGCCTAAAACTTAAGGAAATTCAGATAAATCTGCAAATGCTGTTGTGTCTCTTACTTGAAGTTGACTTTTAAGGATAATAGCATTTACATGTATGTACAGCTTGTGTTGAGGAGGGCAAACCATGTCTGTGTAGAGATTTGGGGTCCTTTCTGTGAATATGGATCAACAACCATTCAAGATGCCATCAGACTGAGGCTGGAGGAGCTGACACCTCTCTTGTTTTAATGGAAATTAAAACTGTGAAGTATTGCTTACTCAGTAGTTGCACATATAATTGTCAATTATTTTTCTTCTGCTGCTTGCAGGTGAGATTTAAACATATTTAACTGTTGCATTGGCCAGGAGATGATAAAGAAAAGCTGTCTGGTTTTGTTTGCATGTTCACAATTAAAGGTTTAGTGTGTAGCTTCCAAAGTCTCTGGTCTGATGTTCCTATTGAAATCTAAAGTTTGAAACTCAACCAACCTTAGTGGAAGGAGATGGGATACTGATTTGAAAATTCCAAGTGTAATCCACTGTGATGTAGTGATAAGTCTACAAATGCTTATGTTAAATCATACCAATGCTGTGTTCACAGATTTCATTATTGACCCTCCGATCCTGAGTATTTGACTTAAGATTTTAATGTTTTAAGACTTAATTTGAAAAAGAGAGTTGTCTGAAAACCAATTTGGTTTTAAATACTTGTCAGTGGGAATAATTGACCTTACTATATGGAGTTGGCTGCTGCAGTTATAGCTTAAATGCAAGATACTGCTTGCAGTATAAATAAACCTTTCCACTTTATTTTTAGAGAGGGAGTGGTGCAGTTATAATCAGCTTTTATGTGGTTTATGCTGTAGAAGAAAATTTATATTTGGTTACATTAGTGAATCTACAGTTTGAATATGGAGTCTCTAATCACTCTGTAGCTCAGGTAAAAACTAAAATATTCATAGTTTCCCTGATAAAAAGTATTTTTTTCTGCTTTTAAATTTAGTAACTGGCTAAGCAGTGATTGGGTAAGTGTTCATCTAAAATTAGGTGGTGACACAAATCAACAGAAGCCAAGAAGAGTTTGTGTAGCTAATGCTGCAGTAGTAATGTCTCTGTTGTAGATGTGACAGGAACTGGCTGTGAAACAACAAGTATGTTGTGGGGGTCATGCAAGTACAGCTCTGATCAGCTTCCCAGTGAGTGTCCCTTGGAGCTGCCTTGGTCTGATCCTGGGCTGGGCTACCCCTGCTCTCGCTCCAGTGCTGACCCAGCAGTGCTCCCTGTGCTTTGCTTTGTCCCTCCCCGGGCCTTTTCCCTGGATCTGTTGAATTTTTTTTTATTTTTACTTGGCATTTTGCTTGACCACAAAACACTTCTGAATAACTCTGTTTAGGGGGAAGGGAGTTTAAAATAAATTCTATTTTAAGTGTCAGGGGCATGTGCTGACCAATGGACTTGGGCCTTGCAAGCTGATTAAGAGGGTTCATTGGAATGGGTTAGGCCATGGTCATGGCTGCTCAGGGCTGACCAGAAGTACCCTGATTGATCCCCCTCTAGTGTTTAATTAGTGTGCTTATTCTGTAGGGTCACATCAATTGGCTGCTTATACCCTTAACTAGACACACTGGCTTACTTGTAACAAGTGTAGGCTTCAGGGCAGGAACTGAATATGGAATTAAGAGACAAGGAAAAGATTTCAAAACAGTAGCAAACAATGCCTGCAGGAGGGGAATGCTCAATGTGTGTGAGAGGAAAAAATGGCATTGGTGTGACAGCAAAGCAAGGCAGGAAATAACGTGCTGTGTCCTGCACTTAGTGAGCATTTCCAAAGTAGTGTTATTTGTGATGGCACTGAAATGCCTGGAAAAGGGGCTTTGCCTTTCTTGGATGGAGCTGTGTAGTAGGGAAAACTGCTGAATCTTGAATTACTCAGAAGCATCCAGAGTGTGTCTGAGCCTCTGTACATATGTTGTGCTACTGGGTTAACCTGTGGGCATTGGAAAAGGAGAGGCCTCTGGTTTTTATTTGGTCTGAGGGTGCTCAGCATTTCGTGCATTTCCACAAGGACAAATGGCCAAATTCAGCTGCTGCATCCAGGCTGGACAGTTCTGGCTGAACGCTACAGGATCTTTTTTGCCCTGGCTCTCTCAACAGTCCTGAATCCCTTTGCATTCCAGCCCTAGCACCAGAGCCTTCCCAGGAGATGGCACTTCCAGTATCATGTCTTTTCCCCAGTGAATGAAGGCGATGGTATGAGAGCCTTGTTTGCTGACTCCATTCTTTAATTGCAGTCTAATTTTGAGGGTCACTTGCAATGTAATTTTACAATTTAACTGTCCAGGTACAACCTAGGTAAAGAGGTTGTACAGCAAAGGAATTTTGCTAAAGCTTTCCTGTGAGCCTTAAGCCATGCTACATAATCCCCATCATACCTAGTGATGTGCTCAGGTAGGCAGCTAGTGGGAAATCTCTGGGAGGTTTAATGTGAGGCTCTTCAGCTCTGCTTTAAAAGTCAGTCTAATAAAAGCGTCTCCCCTTGGGTTAGTGTGCTCTGAACTTGACCTAGCAAGCAGATTTTGATGTGTCCTGGCACTGGCTAATGATATAACGACTGATTTGGGATTAGGAGTTGAGAGTTGGGTAGCAAGGTTAAGTTGATGGGAGCTACATTTTTTTTCATGTTTTTCTTTCCTTTTGACTCTTATTAATCCACATTCTTTTTTTTTTTTTTTTTTTTTTTTTTTTAATTAGGACCAAAGCTGTATACAGTGATTTGGATGAAGCATTAATATTCCATATTATGTGGGAAAAGTTTACTATGATGTTTGCCTGTTTTCTAGTAGTGACAGTGCCTGCTGTTCTGTTCCTAATTTTTCAGTAACTCCTTCCATGTTTCTTTCCCCAGCAGTTCTGTCCCTTCTGACTGTTTTCCCCACTGATATTTCACTTTGGGGAATGCTCTGTGGTGAGAGAGGCAGGGAAGCAGGCACTGCTCCGATGGGCTGATGGGAATCCTGGGCTGAAGTTCTTTGTAGCAGAAGACCAGCCCCAGCCTAAAAAAGAAATATGGACCAAGCTGTGCAAATCCAGTGCCTGTGTTTTGTGAGTGCTGTTTGCTGAGGTGATGCAGGGCAAGTGCTGTGAGTCACTGACTCACGCTGAGCCAAGGGGGAGTTTTGGCTTCCCAGCAAACTGGCCTGGGCTCCTCCATGTCCTCTGGGCAGCACTTTGTGCAGAGGCAGAGATGTGTTGTGTGCTGGGGGGACGTGGTGCCTTTCTCTCTGACCCTCACAGGCCCACTGCTCAGGGAGCCAGCAGAGGTGTAAGGGCTGGTTGGTGACAAAGGGCCTGCCCCATAGCTGGAGCTCTGGGACTGCCTGACTTGCAGGGAACAGAAGTGATGTTTTGCTGAGTTTGTGGGAATAGCCACAATGACCAGCACAAACTGCACCACTGAGCTGTGGGACACCTGTGCACCAAGACTGGAGTCCATGTGGTGATTTGAGCATTAGTCTACATTTTTTAACTTGTTGTCTTAAAGGAGTGTTGTCTGAGGACATGAAAAGATAAAGCTACTGCTGGGATCAATGGTACCTGACAGTTCCTTTATACCAGATGCAGAGTTGACTCTTATCACAAGAATTCTGCGAACAGAAATAAAGTGCATTAAAATGAGGGAAAGCTTAAGCTGAACATGAAGTTGCGTAAGCAGCAGAACATCAAGAGCACTTTGAGAAGCCTTTGGCTTCTGCTGATGGTTGAGGGGAAGGTGAATGTTTCTGAAGTTTAATCAAGTTGCAGTGTTTCAGCCAGTTGCTGTAAGGAAATGGTCTCTGAGCCCGTGTCTTCCTTCCTTCGCTCTATTTACACTTACAATGGGTTGTCCGTGACTTCTCAGAGGGAAACAGCAGCTTGTTGGCCTTGGCACTTTGCTCGTGGCCTGTACTTCAGAGTCACTCAGCTCTGTTTGTGTTGACTTTTCACTGTACCAGGGAATCTAAGAGGATACATCTTGTTGGAGTGTTTTGCTAAACTGCAAATTTTTTCTGTTTAGCAAAACTGCACAAATTTCTAAAGTCTGAATACTCTGGTTTTACTGTTTGTCTTCATTCTGGGGGATGCTCAGATACAGCACTTCAGTTTCAGTCCCTGACTCCTTTCTAAATTTCTGCTGTTGCTGCAACGGAATTTCTCATGTAGGGTGGTCATGGAGCTGGGACTCAGCTGAAGGCAGGTGACATCAGTAGTTGGTTTTCCTACAGTTCTAAAGGGACATCAGTTTTTGAGAGTAGAAACAAGGAACAAACCCCAAACCTTGTACTTTATCTTGCTCTGTAAAATGGTGTGGTTCTCAGTGACTGCCAAATCACAAAGTGGTAACTGCGGGCCAAACTTGGTGTTTGTCCTTGACTGAGTCTGTTTTCCCTTTTTGCAGGGTTGGCGTGTTGGAGGACACCTTCACCTGTCTTGGTGTTTTGTGTGCCATTGTATTCTTTCCAATTGGGATTCTGTTCTGCCTTGCACTGAGGCAGAGAAGATGCCCTAATTGTGGGGCAGCTTTTGGCTGAGGGGATGAACGTGGCCGTGCTTACAGAAGCTACAACTGTTAGCGTACTCTTTCTAATGTAAATGTCATGTACAATCATGTTATTTGCTTCAGACCTGTTTTGTAAAGTGTGAAGAAATTTAGTCTCTTGCATGTAATTTAAACTTAATCTTTTATGAGCATGTGCATTGCAAAACATGAAAACCTGACTTGTTTTCCATGTTTAGTGGCACCTGTTGAAAACTAAATAAAACTGCTTTTCCTTTTGCAATCCTCAACTTGTGGCTGGATTATTAAGTATGTGACTGATGTGTCTGATAACACATAGTCTGCAAGCAGAGTTAGTAATCCTAGCTACAATGAAGGACAAATATTTGCCAGAATCTTTATGCTGATGATAAACCATGGTTTAAGGCTGTACTTGTTTAGGACATCAGATATTTGAAGGAAGTTTTGCAACTGTACTACCACTAGACTAACAGGTCCTCTCTGAAGGCACAGGTAATAACACACAGTCAGAGCCCTGCTTTAATTAGTGAAGGTTTTGCTTCATGCAGATGTGTTGGTTCACAGGCAGCAGAACCTTCTGTGTGCAGCAGGGCCCTCCTCTCTAGAAAGAGGCCGGGGCACTGCCAACCATGAGCTGCCCTCAGTAAAAGTTTTTACATGTTAGATATTTAGTTCTGATACTGAATTATTGAAAGCTCATACAGTCTAGATTGACTTGCCTCTAATATGCTTTAGAAAATGGGCTCAGGTGTAAGTTACTCTTCTGAAAAGCTGGTGTTTCAAACTGGGATGGTGGATATTTATGCAGGGCTCTAGCGGTGTCCTCGGCCTTGAACTTGAAAGGCAGCGTGAGAGGAGCCAGCACAAGCTCATATACTATTTTTTGATATTAAGTAACTGAAAGGCATTTCACATGACTTGAATTGACTGTTTATAGTAGTAGAAGTAGGCACCACAAAACGAATGATCCAGGGGATGCTGCAGGAAGCACGTACATATGTAAAATAGAGTGATTTGGAGTAAGGATTAATCACTGGCAGCAGTCACAATACAGACTTCATAGCAGTGGGAAGTATCCCCTGAGTTGTGCAGGGATGAAGCACCTGCTGCTGGTGCAGTTAGTTTCTAGCATTCTAGGCTAATTTCTGAGGTGATTGTTACTGTAGGAAAAGGCTTTTGGACAAGCTGGCTCTGCTGGAGTTACCACACCTGAGTCTGAGGTAACAAACTGCTCAGCTCTGCTTGTGGCTGAAGTTAAAAGCTCGATTCCACTTAGCTACTGCACTGTGCCAGCATTCAGGCCTTTCTTTGCTCGGCTCCCTAATCAAAACTTTTCCAACTTAAGCTGTTTCTCTTTTGGGAAGGCTGCAATAATGGAGGAACTTCAAAGGCAGCTTTTTATATTGGCACTTGAGAAAAAATTGTGGCACTGCTTTATTATGACTTTTTATCAGACTAAAGTTTGACAACACGTTTTAAAGACAAAACTATCATTGAAGAATGTGTTAACAGTACAACACTAGACTGAAAATGGAGTTCTGTTAACACTTGAAAATTTGTATGTGAACATCAAGCAAAGCTTTACAAGTCGTCTATTCTTAAAGGATAAATATTTATTTATAACCTAAGGTATCTTTCTTACACAAAATAATGTATAATCATTTATACAGGTGATTCTCTATTCTGGAATAAGGCAGTTGTTACATTGTTCTGTTTGAAAAAAAAAATAAAATCACTGTTATCTTCTTTAGTAGGTGGCATATGCAGGCTTATATTCTAGAACTTACCATTGCAGCTTCCAAATAATGAATGCCAAAGATTCAGATCTGTGAGCTATTACTTACACTGATTCACTAGAGCATCCAAACTATCTCCAGCATTTTCACAAATCCTACTACAAAACAAGGCATACTGTAAAATCAGCCCAGGTGCTCAAACACTAGCCCAAAGCAATTACCTCATTAGAAAGCAAAGGTTTTAACAAAACATCAGAGCTCCATTCCAGTATGCCAATATTGTACAGTAATTACATTTAAATAATTTTTTTAGAAGTTGAGATAGTAATTGTCACTACTGAACTGGTGTGTTGGTAGGGAAGAAGGATGTGTCTGGACCGTGTGTTCATCGGATAATCGGTGCTGATCTGTCGTTTGTTACTGTTGGTCTGAGCTTCACCGTTGCAAAGGGATTTTCTCCACTGAAAAGAAATGCATAAAGTCACTCATAGGCTTGCTGCAATCCAACCCCAAATTTAAATAATTCACCTTCTTCATAGAAGTTGTCTTCAAACAGTAAGTGATGGTTTGAGACTAAAGGATTCTGTACAACTCTTAGTTTAACTTGAATGAGTAAAACAAGGTTACCTGTGTGGATTCACTTTGCAGTGATTCAAAATTTGGGAAGTTAACGCCCAGTTAGATCTGGACTTTTTTAAACAACTCCCACTCTTCAAAGATTTTTGCTTTTAAACCTTAAAAGACAGTTAAGGAAGGTTGAGCCCTGCTCCCTGTCAAACTACTGGAGACCCACATTTTTCTGAGAAGGTCCTGTTCATCATGCTTCACTTGAGGCCATCTCTTGGGGAAAGTGCAACCAATTTTATCCTTAATGTGTTACCAGTGCCTGGGAAAGGTCCCAGAGAAATTAATGATAAACATCATTACTTTCCCTTACAAGAGATAAAATAATATAAGCTAATATAAAAATCAACACAAATAAATCAGTTTAAAAGTGTGAAAAATATACCTTAGAAAAGGTGGTTTTGTAATGCCATTCATGTTGGGTTTCTGTAAAAGAAAAAGATATTCACATAAGTTTATAAAGATATGCTACAGGTGCCCTCACTATCCTGCTAAGGAAAAGAGACCCTGTCATTCAAGTGGGCTAAAATATTTAGCCATTTAGAACAATTATTATGTGGTTCAGCTGAACTGAACAGGTTTCTCTCAGAACATCAAAGCTAGAAGGTTACAATGGTGCTGTGAAGTAAAGGTAACCCAAGAGGTGGCAGTGTGGCTCTGTCCCAGGCTGCTCCAGGATGCAGCATTTCGGGTGGGACAAAATGGAAAACTGTTGCCTTTGGCAAACCAGTTGTGCTATGGAGGAGTTTTGGCAAGCAGCTAATTCCTACTCCCCCCCCCCTTGCTTAATGATGTATTTTAAACTGGAAACTAATTGCTTCTAATCAGTGTCAGATAAAGCTCAAAGTGCAAATTGGAATATACATTTTTGCATGTAGAAGCAGGAATATGCAGTCACCTTTTATGGAGCAACTTGACTTGTACCAATAATTTAGCCTGTATGGCCATTTTGGTTTTAATATTTCAAATTTCAGTGCCGAACTAAGGCCTATCAGCCTTTCCTTTCCAGGCACACTGGGTTGTACCAGCAGTTCCCAGTTACCATATTTGTGATACCACAGTGCAGGTGAAGAAACCTCTATTTATTCAGGACCTCATTCAGCAGGGTTCTTAACTCACACTTGACTTGTAATTTCAATAAAACTGGTCATGTACATCAGTTGTAAATAGACTTAGACTGTGATTTAGGTCTAATTAGCCCTTAAAATTAATTAAAATGAACAAATGCCTGAATTACATCTTACTGAACACCAACCCTCATCAAAACTTTGTCAACTACTAAGTCTTTTTTTGTTAGTTGATCTTGTTCTGCACAGTACTGTCCTCTGCAGCACAGCATGAACAATGTAACTGGCTAGAACCATTCCTCATCTTGAAATCCTGAGCTATTTTTTCTGCGCAGTCTGAAACAAAAATAAGATGCCTTGAATCATTTCCTGCTTCTGCACGGAAGGCACAGTGAGCAGACTGTTTTACACAGTATGTAAATCCTGTGTGAGTCTCCAAGCCAGCCTGGTACAATGTTGGGCTTATTTCCAAAGCCTTGTGAGGGAGTGGGGGTTTGAGACTTGCACGGAAGCAGGAAAGACAAGGAAGCTCTGCAACTTCCCAAAAGAATGAAAATAAATAGTGACTTAGGAGCAAAAGACTTGGGTGCAAGTGCAGCAACTCCACTCTACAGCTCTCGTGTTTTGTAAGGTAACAAGTAAGGTGGGGTCCCAGTAAAAAGTTAGGGGGTGCCTCAACAAAAGTGGTCATTATTTTATACTCCAGAATCCCTAATTTATTTTAATCTTGCTTTCCATGTGGAAATTTAGATTATCAAAAAAGATGTGTTTGTTTTCCACTCTTAGGAGTTAGCAGCTTCCATTATTTTATATATATTAGGGTTTTTTTTTCCCTTCAGAATGTGATCTCTGCTTCAAGAGGCTTTTTGAAGAAAGTCTCAAAAACATCGTCCTTAGATACAGATCATCAAAATACTTAAATGAGCAGCAAGAAAAAACCTAGTAATTGTGTAATTTGATTAGATTAATTTTGACTCAGTTTGAATGCTGACTTAATAGCAGAAATAATAGCATTGTGTAGCAGTATTTGTTCATAAAAAATGTATTTCCACTCAGCTGCATCTCTACTGAATAGACAGGAGTTAGTACAGCTCTCCCTCAGTGACAGCTGCAAACCCACCACCAACTTTTGTGGGGTTCCTGAATAGAGTTCCCTGTGCCCCGTAGCTCCAAAATCACTGAAGATGATGGATTTGTACTACTTTCTGTGAGAATTTCTTTTCATGTTTAACAGATCCCGTTGCTGAGAAGCTTTGCTATGCTTACTACTTACTACTGTCAGTCAATGTCCCTGAACAATTCTCCCTTCCTGTCAGGATGGATGGGTTGAAATGCCCAAACTCCTGATACTCCTGAGCACAGCTGTGTCACAGGGCTGAAGTCGAGCACAAGGTAGAGGATTTCAGGGCCTCATTTAAGAGCAAGTGAAGAGGGGTAAGCAGGGTGGAACATTTGGGTTCCCAGCGTGGATCACTCACCGGCCCTGCCGGCTCCGCTCTGTCCGTCGGTGTTTTAGGAGCAGGACCTTTGGCAGACTCCGCCTGTGAAGCCCCCAGGTAGTCTGGTGGTGGGAGGACAACTTCCCCTTTCTCCACAAGATTTACAGAACTAACACTTCGGATTGGTGCAGGGCTGCAAGACAGAACCCAACAAATGCTCAGTTCCTACAACACATCTCTCGCTTATCCCTAGCACCAGGAGAGCACAAAAGGGCATGAGCTGGAAGTTAGTAATGGTGTAAAATGCCCCTGAAGTCAGTGGGACTCTGAATTACAGCTGTTCCAAAGCTCCTTCTTGGGTCTTTGTGTAACCATTAAAAGACATTCATGTAATCGAGCCCTCCTACTGCAGATTGTTAGAGGTGTTACTGAACCTCAAAGAACATAAGCACAGAAATAACATTTCTAATAAATGTTTGGGCATTTCTGCAAGTGCCACCCAAAATGTTACCTTGGCACAGGGGCAAAGGCTTTGTCTTCTAATTCTTCTAGTGGTCTCGTGTACGACGACGGAAACCATCCTTTTCTGTAATGAGAAAGGTTTTTTATATTATATACATTGGAAAGATCTTTCAAAAGACAACTTGTACTAAACCATAGACTGAACAAACTTGAGATTTAATTTTTGAAGACTCGATTTCTGATGATGCCAAATTAGTGTGCAAAACCTCTCTAAAATAAGTGCAGTGATTTTCCTTACAGAAAGCCTCCAAGTCCCCCAGACAGCCAACAAAAAAAGGTAGAAAACCATTTCCCATCTGTTAACAAAATCTGATGAAACTCGCTTTTCCTTCATGTTCCAGGTGGATAATATATTGATTATCTTACTCTCTGGTTGTGTCATTCTCCCCATAGAGCCAGCCATCCTTTTCCTCAGCTACCAGCAGTGTGATGATATCCCCCTGGGAAAAGCTGAGCAATGTCTTGTTGCTTCCAGCAGTATGTGGGAAGATTGTCTTCACTTTTTGCCTTTTCATTATATTTAGTCCCGTGGCAACAGAAGTTGAACGTGATAAACTGGCATCATCTGAATTCTCTGTCAAAAAAAAGGAACAAGAAGAAAAAAAAAGAAATTAAAGGAAAAAATTAGCCACACTAACGAAATTAAATGCAATTAGTAGTCTGACAGGAAAAAAACCAAAGGAATAATCAAGTGCAAATCAAGTTCTGAGACTTTGTACTTTCTACTTAGACACCTCTCAGTTACCTGCCAATGTTTCTTATCACCATGAAGTTCTTAACAGCACGTGCATTTATATACACACACCCAGCATAATAAAGTTGGACCATCAGGCATAAAAAGTTCTGTAAGTTTTAACTGGCTACATTTCTCCCCTTTTGGCATGAAAAGTGCTAAACAATCACAGCTGTAAAAGAAAGGCCTTTGAAAATTTTCCATTATAAAAAGTAACTGTCTATAAAATTCAAGATTTCACTTTCAAATGTGCCTCACACTCAGCTTCAGCATCAAGGAGAGTTGCAGATACTTGGCACTTAGCAGATATTTAAACTAGATGTTTACCGAAGACAAAATAAAGGAGAGCTCAAAACTGTGCTATTTGGTTAGTACAATATATTGTAAATGCATTTTCAAGGAAGAAATGCTGGAATTGCTATTATCACATTTAGGAGTTCTTCATTTCTTATGCTGTGAGCTAGGCTTAGTTCTTTCCCTTCCCTATGTCAGAGATAGTAAAAAAATAGATATATTAGAAACTTGGAAAATAAATCTTAATAGGATTTTACATTTCAGGAAAGGAACAGAAGACTGTGCTCATTTTGTCCCTTGTGCAGTCCTCCCTTACTGCTAAGTGCCCTTAAAGGAACCCACAGTGGGACTGGCAGAGTGTTTATGTTGTTTTGTGCAGTGAAACAATCCCTCGGATGTATCCTGTTCAAAACTGCCGAGTGCCTTCTGCTGATAACACTGGAATTCATAAGAGCAGTTAAGTTGAGTTAATCAGTGACACAAAGAAAGTGATTAAAATAGAATCTACCTACCCTGACCTGCATTTTACTGCAAACAGTTCTCTTATAACACATCTCTCCACTGTTATAAGAGGATCGTAAATGCTTTGTAAAGACCGTTTCCTACTCCTTTATACATCCTGGAATTCACCTCATTGTGGTAGTGGAGAAGCCCTGAGGTAATTTTTAACGCTACTGGATGTCATTCACACTTACCCAGTTTGCAACAAAGGGACACTCACCCGCTGAATGATTTAGTTTCTCAGAAGGTGCTTTGGGAGCTGTGGCAGGATTGTTGAACATATCAACGAGTGGGCTCGTGTAGGCCCTGCCTGTGGGAGCTGGGGGCACGTTGGATGCATTTTCGTGATGAGGATAAAAATCATTTCCAATCTAAAGTCACAAAAACAACAACATCAAAACACTGAGGAGACAGCCATCACTTATTTGCAAGATTGAATTCTAGAGAGCAATGCTTAAATACTCCCAAATGATATATACTGAGACATGACATAAAGCCCACATGTTCCTATGGAATTGCTGATAGGTTTGTAAGAGGCTTCTGTCCCTTGATAAACACTTGCTAGTGGGAAGGCTATGATAACCTTTTTTTTCCCCACAAGTAGCATGATGATCTCCAGATTTTTCTTTTTTAGAAGTTCACTGTAATCATTTAGAAATTCAGCAACTAATGGTGACAGAACATACAAACAGAAATGAGAATTCGATCTGTATCTAATAAGATAATAAGAATCAGGAAGGCAAAAAGGAAAGAAAATAGAAAATAACATTTTGTTTAAGTCTATTTTGAACTACTGAGTATGTAATTACTATTACTTACAGACAAGAATGTTGGAAATGCAATGGTTAGAACAAAAGCAGTCCTGAGGCTGGGCTTCTCCCTGCTGTACTGTGCATTTTTCCTGTAGCAGAGCTTCAGCTTAAGGATTTTGGTTCCATACCCAACCCAAGTATATTCCCACTGAGATGCATTATAGACTCCATCCCAAATGTTTAGTTGGAGAAACAAAACCTAGTGAAGCCCCTCCACTCCCATCAGAGAACAACATACCATGGTATTCCTCTCTACCATTGGTGAAGGCTGCGGCGTTCCCGAGACTGGAGTGGATCCGGGTGTCCTTATTTCATCTATCATCATTCTGACTTTTTCAGGCACTTTGGTGGCATCACTGCAGGTTTCCTGCCACCCAGGCAGCTTGGATTTTAGGAAGTCTGCACACTGCATCCAAGTTAAAAGGTACTTGTCAGAGATATGCTTTTTCATAAAATTGCACAGACCTACTGGCTAACTTTCATTACACCAAACTGTTAACACCAGCAACATGGAAGTATTTTATAGGATTTTTCTAAGCCATACCTCTTTGAAACAAATAATACATTATAAAAAGGGACTCTCCTTTTGCAGGGTCAGATACCGGATTTAAAAAGTCACAACAACCCTTGATTTTTGCTATAATACATTTCATAGAATAGTGTATTGTAAACATTTTCTATGAACTGACCACGACACTTGTCTGGCAGTTCAGTGTTCCCTGGATATTTCTGGCAGTGTGATCTGTGTGCTGCAGGAGATACTGAAGATCTCCTATAGGACTGGACTTCAGGAACTTCATTTCTGTTCACTGACCTGGACGTGGTAGAAGTGCATGTGCTGGGTGAAGCTGCAGTGCTTGTCAACCAGGAAACAGAACCTTCTTTTCTCTTCAAGGAGAGCTTCCCTGCAGCCTTCTGCGATGAACCGCTGGATATCGCTCTGGCGAGAGCTCACCGTTTCCAAATACTGAGGAAAAAGGAAAGACAAAATTCACATAGAGCCTCTGAGTTTTATTTGACACTATATCTAATTACTGAAGTAAACTCCAAAAGCCCCAGAAATAGCTTTTGGAAAGGTGGAGTGCGTGGCTCTACTTCCAAGCCCTTCTCTTTTCCTGCACACACCTGACTTCCCTGAGCCCATCAGGTAAAGGTGTATTGTCCCTACAGGCATCAACAGCTTATTTAGGGGCTGGGGGGGGGGAAGTGAAGCAAAACAAGAAAGTCTTTTAGCCTCTAAATAAAACTCTGCAGTAGATAAGAACCTGGCATCAAAGCAGTGACTGTGCTGAGCAATTGTACAGCCACAGGTGTCTAATTAGACTAATTACCTTGTCTGCTCCACAGTAGTTCCTTTACTCACACAAAGCTCTGAGGAATCTCTACTTCATTTAAGGGGGGGGGAAGTGAATGAACTAAAAAGGCTCAACTATATTTATCTGAGGTTACGAGGATTCGTGGCTAAACTGTGATTAAATGCTAATCCTTGAACTCTCAGACCCAGAGCCAGAACTTTAAAAAAACAAACCTGTTATGAATGCAGGTTAAAAGATAGGCACTAAGAAATAGGAGCTCCTACCATCTACATTTACTGTACCGAGTTATAAACAAAGCTTTATTTGAATTTTAAAATAGAAAAATATGGAAAAAAATATAAGCTAGCACGAAGTACAAGTATTGTGCAAGTAAAAGTATCAATGGCAAGTAGTTTCAGAGAGACACATGACAACTAGAATATGAATTCCTAATTTTAAAATAGTTTGTCTTCAGTGCCCTGCCATTTCAGATTTCTCCTCAAGATGGCAATGCTGGATTAAAGGCAGTAGGAAAGGCAGTAACTGATAACACAGGTTGACATTGCCTACTTTGGGAAATAAATTTATAGCAAATTACTACTGAATTTGCATAGCTTAGCTGACTCCCTGTGTAAAACTCTGCATGAAGGTGTAGCTGCAAAGGTACTTAAAAATAAAAAAAAAAAATCAATTGACCCAGTTGTCCAGGGATGAAATCTAGAAACTAGAGCAGAAGTCTCTGAACAATCACAGTGGAGCAGTGAGAGCTCAATTTCAGCTGGAATACATCCTCCAGGAGTGCCTTTAATACAAACCAACTTTCAGGAATCATTAACATCTTCTGTTGACCAGTTCTCATACAAAGGAAGAAA